>NC_057861.1:107843543-108163543 GCF_019393635.1 Dromiciops gliroides
ATGACAGGGCTATAAGGCAGAAGTGTCAAACACTAAAGGCAACAGAGTGCAACCAAACTACATTAAAATGAAATTGGAAAATATTTAATAAAATAAAAATACAATAAAATGTGGATAACCTTTCATTTTAAAACTAAGTCAATAGGTAGTCCCAGGAATCCTTATGTAATGGATTAGTGGCTCCTCATTTCCATTTGATTTTGACATCACAGGCTATTGGGAATGATGTATGTTTCATGGTGAGGAGGCCCCAGGCACTGAGGGAGATTCCAGAGTGAGACTGCCAATGAACATGGTGCTGAAATCCAGGGAGCACACCCAGGAAGAGAAGGGCAAAGAGAAATGGAGAGAAAGAAGTAGAAAGTAATATACAAGCAAAATCTTGAGGTGAAGGGCCAGAGGGAAGAACCAAACAAGGAAAAATTAGGATCCAAGAATTTGATGAAAATGTTGAATGGAAATAATAGAACTTTAGAATATTTCACTAAAGACCTCCAGTCCAAGGTGATATCAAATCATTAATTATCACTCTTTGGGTCTGGTAGTTAACAAGTTCTTAACCTGCTGTCATCTCTCTGCATTGACCACAAAAATATCATAAGAGACTTTCCCAAATACCTTGCTGAAATCATGAATGAACACGCCTGACGCCTTCATTCAAATGAAACTGAATCCCTTCCCCTGGAGGGGAGAGAGAGAACAAGCAGACAGAGACAGTTAGAATGGCATGGCACATTCCTATAACTGAATGGCTTTGTGTCATGAGAAATGATTCAAAAAGTTCAGAAAAATTCAGAAAGTCATAGGAAGATTTATATGAACAGATGCAGAGTGAAGTAAGCACTGGAGAAACAATATACACAATAAATACAACTATGTAATGGAAAGAACCAAAAAAAAAAACTGATTAGTGTGTAATTTAAATTGCCAAGATGCTTGGACTTGGAAAAATGACAAAATATATTTTTCCCTTGTTTGTAGAGGTAGGGGGCTATGGGAATGGAATGTTGAATATACTGTTGGACTCAAATGATATCTTTATGAATTGTCTATACTCCTTTACTGGCTTCTGACACATACTGACTGTGCAACCCTGGGCAACCAACCTAACATCCCAATACTCTACTAAATTTTCTAAAACTAAGTTGTAAAGAATACCTGCACTGGTAAAAGGGAACTTCTTCAGGTGGAAGTTCCATGTATCACTAAAATAACAGGTCTAGTCCATAACAGTCAATAAGTCAGTCAATATGAATTTATCAAGCACCTACTATGTGCCAGGCTTTGTACTAAGAGCAGGGGACACAAAGAAAAGCATAAGATAGTACCTGCTTTCAAGGGACTCTAATGGAGGAGATAGCATGCAAACAACTATATACCAACAAGATAACATAATAGCTAGCATTTATATAGCAATCTAAGGTTTACAAAATGCTTTATAAATATTATCTTATTTTTTATCCTGACAACAACCCTGGGAGGTTGGTACTATTTATTATCCCCATTTTACAGATAAAGAAACTGAGACAGGTTTCAGTGAGTTGTTCAGGGTCATACAACTAGTGGCTAAGGGTAGATTTGAACTTGTCTTCCTGAATACAAGTCCAGTGTTCTATCCATTGTGCCTCCCAGCTGCCTGTGAGCATATAAACAGGATAAATTGTAGATAATTAAGATGGAAGGCAACAGTATTAAAGGGACCAGTAAAGGTTAGCTGATATTTGATGGAAGCCAAGGAAGCCAAGAGGCAGAGACAAAGAAGGAGAGAGTTCCATGTATGGAGGAAAGCCAGTGAAAATAGAAGGGATCATGAGATAGAATGTTTTGTGTGAGCATCAAGCAGGCCAGTGTCACTGGATAGAGAAGTATGGGGGTGAAGGGTAGCAGTGTTGTAAACTGAGTAGGTAAAAGCTTCCACCATAATCAGTAGTGGGACCAGGTTCATGAGTTATTGTTATGCTAACAACCTGGGGAAAATTGGGAGACCCAATCTCAAAAAACAAAACAAACTAAAAACCCTCTCTGGCCTCTCCTGATCTCAGGTGCACTATTCTTTCTGAAGTAAGAAGCTATCCTAGGAAACATCTCACATCCCTTCAGTAAGACCTATAAGCATCTCAATACTTTTTGGCAGATGCCTCCTAAATGGGACAGGAAATGGTGCTTCTTTTCCTCTGCAATTGAAACAAGAAGCCATCCATCCCACTTTCATTTTTTCTCTGACTTCTGGTATTGTAGCAGTGCAGAGGCAAACACATCTATCCTCGAGTGCAATTACCCCTCCACTTCATAGGGAGCTCCCCCACCTACATCTGCATCCATACCTAAAAAAGTACCACCCTTTACACAAGCATTGTTCAAAATCTACTTTTAAAAGGTGCCTATCTGGTGCCATCTGTGAAGTATGGTGCCCTTCCTGAAGGTGGTACAGTATTTGCTGCAGGCACCTGCAGTGAAATTGTAAAAAGTGTGCATGTGTGACTCGAATTCTTAATGTAAAAGCAACTGTTATTCTGGGCACCACCTCTCCAAACACAGTATGCGCTTGTTTGTATTTCATATTGAACAAGACATTTCTGCTGAGAATAACACAACAGAAGAGGAAAGGACCACAGAAGTCATTTAGTTCAACCCATATCTGTACAGGGGAGAACAAATGAAACAATGAGCATAAAGTGCTTTACAAACCTTAAAGTGCTATAACAAATGTCAACTGCTGCTACTACTACTGCTGTTGCTGCTGCTGCTGCTACTACTACTACTACTACTACTACTACTCCAACAACTACTACTGCTACAACTACTCTAAGAACTATGACTACAACAACTATTATTTTGAAACCTTTACTACTATTATTGCTACTATTATTTCTACTATGACTACAACAATTACCATTATTATTGCTATTAATACCACTACTATTGCAACTATTGCTGCTATGACAATAAGTACTATGACAACTATGACAACTACTTTATTATTATTACTACTACTACAATTACTAGTAGTAGTAGTAGTAGTAACTTCTGCTCCTACTACTACAACTGTTCTAAGAACTACTACTACAACTACCATTACTACTACAACTACTATTATTATTACCATTACTACTACTGTGATAATAACTACTATGACAACTATTACTACTATTTTATTATTACTACTATGACTATAATTACTACTACTAGTAGTAACTTCTGCTCCTCCTACTACTACAAACATTCTAAGAACTACTACAACTACTATTACTACTCACATCTATCAGTATTATTGATACTATTACTACTATTGTGATAATAACTACTAAGACAACTATTACTACTACTATTATTATTACTAGTATTACTACTAGCATAACTATAATTACTACTATTAGTAGTAACTTCTGCTCCTCCTCCTACTACAACTGTTTAAGAACTACTACAACTATCATTACTACTACAACTATTACTGCTACTACTAGTGCAACTATAACAATAACAACTATAATTACTACAACTAATAGTAGCTACCACTACTACCACTACTACTATTACTGCTGCAACTACTACTATTATAGGACTATTCTCTACAATAGCCCCAACAATATCTCCTATAAGGAGAAACATTACCTGCCAGGAAGCACATTTCACTTTTGGATGCTTATAATCAGCCTCAAAGAGATTCCTCAGAAGGTGCTAAGTATGTGTTTTGGGGGAGGGTGGGGTCCAAGCATTTTCCCTGGGACAGGAAAGAAGTAAAAGGAATCTATTCAGACCTAACTTGGCCAGGATTAAGAGCTTCCTTAGAGGGAGGAGAGTCCAAATTCTGTTTCTTGAGTAGCCCTTTTGTGTATTAATAAGGTGGGGCTATGGAACTGTTTGAGGAGAGAGTTGAAGGTGTATTGAGTCACCCAAGGCATGTTGTCTGGGCAGTCTCATTCTAAAAAGAAATAACAATGCCCCACAGCTGCTGAACAGTGAAGAAGAATGGAAACAGCAGCAGAAGATACACATTTAGCAGATGGCAGCTTAGGAGACAAAAGAACAGCACAACACAGTAGTAGGGGGCAAAACTTCAGCAGTTAGCAATAAGGCAGTAGAGCAGCAAATTTCCCTGCCTCAAAGAAGGAGGTACAGGGTAGATCCAAAAAGTAACAGAAGGGGCAGCTAGGTGGTGCAGTGGATAAAGCACTGGCCCTGGAGTCAGGAGTACCTGGGTTCAAATCCGGCCTCAGACACTTAACACTTACTAGCTGTGTGACCCTGGGCAAGTCACTTGACCCCAATTGCCTCACTAAAAAAAAAAAAAAGGTAACAGAATACCTGGACCACATCAGGTTGCTTAGAATCAGGAAGACCAGAGTTCAAATCCATTCTCAGACACTTACTATCTATGTGACTCTGAGCAGTCACTTAACCTCCGTCTGCCTCAGTTTCCTCATCTATAAAATGAGGATAATAATATCGTCTGCTTCACAGGGTTGTTGTAAGGATCAAGTGAGGTATTATTTGTAAAGCTCTTAGCACAGTGTCTGGAGCATAGTAGGCATTTAATAAATGCTTATCACAACCCCCCAAGATTTGTCATTTTCCTTTTCTGTCATTCTGATAGGTGTGACAAATTTCAGAGGGACTGTGGAAAAACAGGCACATTGATTCACTGTTGGTATCTGTTATGGGTATAACCATTCTGGAAAATAATTTGTAATTAGACACAAAAAGTTACTCACCAATGGGTATACTTTAACCCAGTGATACCATGGCTAAATCTAGACTCAAAAGAGATTACAGAAATAGAAGTCCTACATCTACAAAACTATATAGCAGCTCTTTTTGTAGTTGTAGAATGCTAGAAACCAAAGAGATGTCCATCAATTGAGGAATGGCTGAATATGAATGTGGTGGCGGTGCTGTTAAGAATTAAGGAAATAGATGATTTCAAAGAGACATGGAAAGACTTTGAGTCTGAACTGATGGAGAAAGTAGTAGTAGTAGGCTTCCACCAGTCGTGGACAACCATGGATCAGCGCCTTGAAGAATCACAGGCCACAGTGTGATTGTGCAGTCCAATACAGGAGCTGAGGCTCCTACCGCAACGAGGACATCGAAAAACTGCACTCCCTGTTGCCCATCGGTTCCTGCATCTCATTTGTTTTTCTTCCTCCAGAGCTTGGAGGCCCATCTCAGCTGCATGCAAGCTGCTCCTGAGTACTGAACTCCATCGGCATGGTCCTAGGCCATCTCCGCCCAGCTGCCGATGTCTATTCCCAGAGCCCTCAAGTCTCGCTTGCATACATCTCTGTATCAAAGCTGGGAGCGTCCAGCAGGTCTTTGGCCTGAGGCTAACTTTCCATAGAGTCTTTAGGAATGTGCCCTCTTGCATGCGGTGCACATGACCAAGCCAGCACAGCAGTCTTTGTTTCAGTAGTAAATGCTCAGAAGTTGCGCACATTGGAGCACTTCTGTGTTGGTGATCCTATCTGACCAACATATGCCAAGGATGTGCCAAAGGCAGCGCATGTGGAAACTGTTAAGCTTCTTCTCTTGTCTAGTGTATGTAGTCCATGTTTCGCTGCCATACAGTAAGTTATTCAGGACACATGTTCTATAGACGGCAAATTTGGATGTAGAATGAAGACAGAAGAACCAGAAGAATAATTTATAACACCAATAATCATAAAACTGAGGCAGCTAGGTGGCACAGTGGATAGAGCACTGGGCTAAGCATAATACCTGGCATGTAGGTAGTCACTTAACAAATGTCTATTAACTGACTTGAGTCAGGAAAACCTGAGTTCAAATCCAGCCTCAGATACTTACCAGCTGTGTGACCCTAGACAAGTTACTTAACCTCTGTCTGCCTTGGTTTCCTCAGTTGGAAAATGAGAATCATAATAGCATTTTCCCCCTTGTTGTAGTGAAGATAATTGAAATAATAATAAGCACAATAAAGTCCTTAGCACAGAGTAGGTCCTTAACAAATACTTCTTCCCTTCCTTCTAAAAATAAACCATTTTGAAAACTTTTATAAACTGATAAAAAATGAAATGAGCAAAATCAGAACAATGTACCTAACAAGAAGTGTAAAGAAAGTTATACAACTATGATTAATATAATAACCACCATGATTCCAGCTAACTAATGATGATCATCATGATGATCTTACCAACAGAAAGGTTTAGGGTATAGAATGAGACATATATACATAATACACATATACTAGTGTACACATATATACATATGTGCACATATGCATGGACATATAGACATGTATGTGCATAAATATATACATATGAATAAAGATAATATAAGAATTTGTTTTGCTTGACTATGCCTATTCATTAAAAAGAATTTGCTTTTCTCTTTTTTTGTTTGGAGGGGGTGGGGGGGTAGGAAGGAAAAAAATAGATTTATGTTAATTTTAAACACCTAAAAATAGAAAGGGGGCCTACAGATATAGAATGTGGCATGTACTTTCAAATGAGGTCATTGTATTGTTAGTTTTGCTTAATAGTTTTACTTTGCTAAAGGAAAGCTTTCATAGGGTAAGGATAATCTGGAAATGTTTATAATATAAAAACAAAACACATCAATAAACCTTATTTTAAAAAGAACCAAGTAGACTCAGGCAGGAATTTCTAGCTATGAAACAAGCCAAATTCCCTTTTTGAAAGATAACTCTTCTAGAAATAGCTAGTAGGTAATAATATTCACTATGTTCCAGGAACTATTCTAAGTGCTTTACAATTATTATCTCTTTTCATCTTCAAAACAACCTTGGGAGGTAGGTACTATTATTATCCCCATTTTACAGATGAGAAAATTGAGGCAAACAAGTATTAAATGACTTGTCTAAGATAACATAGCAGGTAAATGTATGAGACTGGATTTGAACTCAGGTCTTTCTGTCTCTGGGCCCAGAGTTCTATCCACTGGGACAGATCTGTTCCCCACCAGCATATGAGTATAAAGGCAATTGTACTCTTTTGTGTATGGGGTGAGAGTTGAGGTTAGTGGAGGGACTGAGTATGAAGGGATGATAGCTTCATTGTTTGATTTTCCCATTACTGGATTTTTATCCTGAACCAGTTAAATGTTTTGCTAGTTGATTTATGGTGTATGCCTCCAGAGTCTATGAGTAGAGAATTCAATGAAGCTGGTCATAAGCTCCCACACTGAACTCAGATTGCAGTGTTTTCCAGAGCTTCACTTCTGAGAAAACAAAACAAAACCCTTGGCTCCACCTCACTGAAAGGTGGTACCCGAGCCCTTCCCTTCCTGAGGAAGGCCAATGCTCTATTTCCCCAGCGATAAGCAATCATTTACCATATTGTTCATGGATATGTGTAGGTAGCTTGAATGAAGAAATGGATCCCTGGGGAAGTTTCAGCCGAGGACTGCTCAGGGAGAATCTTAAAATAAGGGAAAGGAATCAAAGCTGGAACTATAATTAAGGGGAGGCAAAATGGAAAGGAGCTGAGTCAATGAGGAGAGGCAGGGGTTAGGAAAAGAGAGTGAGAATGACAAGTCAGAGGGTTCCTTTCAAACCCCAGGAATGATGGATGACCTGACCTAACCGAGACTGACTCTCCGAGCAGCTATGAGCTCACCTCCAGGACCTGAAGCAAATGCAAGCTGGTTTGATTTGGATGAGTCAGAGGGTGTGTATTCAAGTCAGTTCTTCATTCAGCCAAATAAGGGACTCTACTCAGCTCTGTTTGGCCTTTCAGATTTTTTGAGTCCAAAGGCTACATGACACCAACCCACAAGTAGGAAAGCTGAAAATACTCAACCAGTTCTCTAGTTATTTCCAAATACCCAGGTATCTAGAGTCATGCACACCAAATATCCAGTAAATGTTTGAATTTTTTCCCCCTGTGCTCATCTGGAGGATTGAATTCCTGCAGATACAACTCAGTGTGATTCAAAGTAGGTAAACCTGGGTGAAAATAAAATCCACCCCCCCCCAATGGAGATCTTGTTCATTTAAGACAATTTGGATATTTAATATTTTGGCTAGTCAAGAACAAATAAATTATATAAATTTACGTGAATGAAAGGGTAGCTCACACTTAGATAACCCTCTCAGGTTAACAAAGCACTTTACCTTGACAACCCTGAGAGGCAGGTAATGAAAACATTACCCTTCCCATTTTTCAGGTGATGGATCTAAGACTCAGAGGGGTGAAATAGCTTATTCTGGGTCACACAACTAACTAATTGGCCTTCTGACTCAGATACCAGTGTTATTTCCAACATAAAACACTTCCTTTCTTGCACTCTTGGCTTGAGCATGATTCATTCATTTACCTCAATATTCAATAGGTCTTGGATCTTCTCACTTTGGATCTTGCCTCCAACAATTCAGATTGAAACCCACCTGTGTCTGTCCATCCTATGCACCTCTCCTTGTCCAGGTCTTCCCATAAGTTCACCCCAGGAGGCCTTTTTCTCTTTATGTCATTTCCTTCTCCATCTCATTTTACAGATGAGGCAAACAGGGCTAAATGATTTTCCCAGAGGCACACAGCTAGTAAGTGTGTGAGGCTGGATTTGAACTCATGAAGATGAGTATTTCTGATTCCAAGCCCAGTGCTCTATCCACTGTGCCACCCAGATGCCCAATCAGCACTTAATAAATGCTTATTGACTTAGAAATAAAGTTTATTTGAAATAGTCTTATATGGGAGACTTCCGGGGCAGAGCCAAGATGGTGGAGGAAAGGCAGTGAGCTCCCGAACTCATGACACGATCACTCCAAAAAACATCCAAATAATGCCATAGGAAAATGCCCAGAGCAGCAAAACTCACAGAAGAATGTGCTGAAATCATCTTCTAACCAAGAATGGCTTGGAAGGTCAGAAGGAGGGAGCTGCTGTGCTGATACAGGAGTTGAGCCCAACCCCACAGTCACCCTGACAAAGATCCAGTCCCAGGAAGGCCTCACCAGAGAAGCAGACCCCCAGAGCCTCTGAATCAGCTGAAGTGCCAGTGTTGTCTGGAACTAAGCTCACACTCTGGTGAGTGGGCTGAGCCCTGGGCAGGGGGGAGACTGCAAGGATCTATGCTGGTGCTAAGGCAGAACTTGATTTTACACAGGCTTGTCGGAGCTAACAACCACAACACACAAAGCTGGTTGATTAGCAAGTTGGTTTGGGGTCATCTAGGACTAGGAAACAGGCCGAGCAAGGAAAGAACCTGATTCTCCTTAAATCATACCACCTCGGACTTCTTAAGCTTGGGATACTGCAGCCTAGAAACAGTGCCCCACTTTAAGGAGCTAAAAGTCTAGTAAAAGAAAGGCAAGATGAGCCGGCAGAGAAAGGTGAGGACCATAGAAAGTTTCTTCAGTAACAAGGAAGACCAAGGGGCACCCTCAGAGGAAGATGTCAACATCAGGGCCCCTATATCTAAAGCTTCCAAGAAAAATATGAATTGGTCTCAGGCCATAGAGGTGCTCAAAAAGGAATTTGAAGATAAAGTTAGAGAGGTAGAGGAAAAAATGGAAAGAGAAATGAGGGTGATGCAGGAAAGACATGAGAAAAAAGTCAACAGCTTGAAAAGTCAAATGGAAAAGGAGATAGAAAAGCTCTCTGATGAAAATAATTGCCTAAGAATGAGGATTGAACAAATAGAAGCCAGTGACTTTATGAGAAACCAAGACACAATAAAGCAAATTCAAATGAATAAAAAAATAGAGGGCAATGTGAAATATCTTCTGGGGAAAACTGCTGACCTGGAAAATAGGTCCAGGAGAGATAATTTGAAAATTATTGGTCTACCTGAAAACCATGATCAAGGAAAGAGCTTAGACATCATCTTCCAAGATATCCTCAGGGAAAATTGCCCTGAATTTCTAGAAGCAAATGCTAAAATAGAAATTGAAAGAATCCAACTATCACCTCCAGAAAGAGATCCCCGAAAGAAAACTCCTAAGAATATTATAGCCAAATTCCAGAGCTCTCAGGTCAAGGAGAAAATATTGCAAGCTGCCAAAAAAAAGAATTAAAATACTGTGGAGCCCCAGTCAGGATAGCACAAGATCTAGCAGCTTCTACATTAAAGGACCAGAGGACATGGAATATCCAGAGAGCAAAGGAAATGGGATTACAACCAAGAATCACCTACCCAGCAAAACTCAGTGTTATCTTTCAGAGGAAAAAATGGGACTTTAATGAAAAAGAAGACTTTCAGATATTTGTGATGAAAAGACTTGAATTGAATGGCAAATTTGACTTTCAAATACAAGACCCTAGAGAACCATAAAAAAATTGGAGCTGGGGGACATACCTGGGCTCGTATAGTGGGTGACTGTCTTGTGTCTGAGGCCGGGTTTTGGCTGGGATCCCCCTCGGTCCAGAGGTGATGATTTGTCCACTGTGTCACTTAGCTAGATGATAACATCTTTAGGGTTAAATTGAGGGGTGAAGGGAATTCACTGGGGGGGGGGGGAAGGGCAGTAAATGAATTTAACACTCATCAGAAAAGGCTCAAAGATCTTAAACTCATCAGAGCTGCCTCAAGGAGGGACTAACACACTCACACACACACACACACACACACACCCAACTGGGTGGAGTAATCTATTTAATCTGGCCAGTAAATGAGCCTAACACTCATCAAAATTGGCTCAAAGACCTCAATCTCATTAGAATTGGCTCAAGGAGGGAATAATGTAGTAGGGAATAATGGGTAGAGTAATCTCTCTAACCCTGCAGGAAAATAGGAGGAGAAGGGGATAAAGAGAGAGGGGCAAAAGAAGGAAGGGCACAGTGGGGGAGGGGACAGACAGAAGCAAATTCCTTTTGAAGAGTTATAGGATGAAAGAAGATGGATAATAGAATAAATATCATGGGGAAGGGAATAGGATGGAAGGGAAACAGTTAACAATAGTAATCATGAAAAATAGAAAAGGGGGGAAATTGTACAAAAAATATTTATAGCAACTCTTGGTGGAGGCTAAGAATTGAGAATCAAGGGAATGTCCATCAATTGAGGAATGATGGAAAAAGCTGTGTTATATGATTGTAGTGGAATGGTCTTGTGCTACAGGAAATGACAAACAGGATGATCCCTGAAAAACCTGGAAAGACTAATGAACATTGATGTATAGTGAAGTGAGCAGAGCTGGGAGGACATTGTGCATAGTGACAGCAGTATTGTTCAATGAGCAATTGTGAATGACTTAACTACTCTCAGCAGTGCAATGAACCAAGACAACTCCAAGGAACTAATGAGGAAGCTTACTATGCACCCCTATAGAAAGAACTGATAAAAAGAACACTTATGGATTGTACATATATAACCTGATTGCGATCTTGTGGAGGGGGAAGGAAAGGGAGGGAGGGAGAAAAATTTGGAACTCTAAATCTTATGAAAATGAATGTTGAAAACTACCCTTACATGTAAATGGAAAATAAAATAAATGTTTGTTGCAAAAAAAAAAAAGAAATAGTCTTATATGGCAAGTTTTCCTCCTTTCTTGGTTCATTTGTTTCAAGGTTCTGCCTGTTTCACTATATAAATGTTATATAAATTATCATGGTAATGATCATAATCATAATTGGTAGTGCTTTAATTTTTTTTGGTGAGGTAATTGGGGTTAAGTGACTTGCCTAGGGTCACACAGCTAGTAAGTGTTAAGTGTCTGAGGTCGGATTTGAACTCAGGTCCTCATGACTCCAGGGCCAGTGCTCTATCCACTGTGCCACCTAGCTGCCCCTGTGCTTTAAATTTTGTAAAGCTCTTTGCACACATTATGTTGTGATATACATTAAAAGGCTCCATATATGATATTATCTCCCATTTCACAGATGAGGAAACTGACACTCAAAGAGGTTCAGCCACTTGCCCAGTCTCATGCCATATATAAAAGTCAGAGATGGGATTCAAAATCGGATTTAACAAACAAACAAAAATTAGCACTATATCATTGCTATTGTTTTTCCCAGAACCAGCTCTGTTTTGAAGTAGAGTTGAAGTAGGGTTGGTTTCACCAACAAAGTTAAACACAGTTATAATCAAGCAAACCAAAAAGCCTAAAGTAAGTTTATCCCTCAACCCCAGAGTGTCAAGTGGGAATTCAGAAATGTATAGAAATGCCAGAAGAGGCAGAGGTTGGAAAATAGACATAGGGTTGGATTTTACTCACCAAAGCATGACCACCACACAGTTACTTGACAGGTCGTTTCTGTCATCATTTTTGTTTCAATGGGGTGGGAAAATAGGGACAAGAACCCCTGGGTTCCTAACTCTGATATTTACTCTTACTTTTTCACTATGTGCGAATGGAATACTTTTGATCAATGGAGGTGACTCTCATCGGGTAGGAATGTAATGTACTGGCAAGACCAGTAATCTTGAAGAAGAACTAGCTCCATGACCACAGGCAAGTCCTTTCCCCTTTATTCATCTTAATTCCCTTTTAATCATTAAGGTTCCTTCCTAGTCTAACATTTAGTGATTTAAGGGCCCTTTCAGCACCTCTATTTGAACATCCTTTGCTCTAAGGTCTCTTCCAGATCCAGTGTTCTATGTTCTAACATCGTTTGCTCTGAAGTCTCTTCCAGCTCCAACATGCGGTTCTTAACATCATTTGTTCTAAGGTCTCTTCCATCTCTGACAGCAATAATTCTGGGACATCAAAATGCAAACGAGCTTTTTCTCCCTCCCACCTACATCCCTGAAAGAAAGGAATTTCTTGTCTATTATCAGTACCTATTGTGACAAGACACAATAGATATTTTTCAAGAACAGAGTGTTCTGCACAAACTCAACTATTCCCATTGCAATTCACTCTATAGAAACCACTTTCCATTGTGTTTTTGCTAGCCCTCCCCCCCACACACACATACACACCCACACCACTTCTAGTCTGTCTTCACTCATACCACTTATAGATACACTAACCTCCTAGGATTTATTGTATGAGTTTAGACTCAAAGTCAGAAGATCTAGGTTCAGATTTCAGCTCTAACAAGGTGTGATCTTCAGCAAGATATTCTCAGATCCTCCCTGAGACTCTGTAGCTTATAATCTCGTTTTTGCTTAAAAATAAATTCAAATCAGATGATAAATATGAAACATTCTTATAATGCATTGTGAATTGTTACTGTTATTCAGTTATCCTTGATTCTCCCTCATCTTCCCTAGTCAATCAATTCTTGTCAATGCACATCTCTCATCTAGGTCTTTCCACTTACATAACCACTACCCTAAGACAGATCTCACTGACCTTTCTTTCCCACCTAGCCTCACAGTTTATTCCATGATGTTAGTTAGCCACTCCCCTTTCTAATCCATTCTCCACAAACCTGTCAAATATTTTTTTCCTAAAGCACAATTTTGACCATGTCAAGTGACTCTTTAAACAGCTCTAGTAACTTTCTATTGACTCTAGGATAACCCCTTTGCCCAAACTCTTTTACAATTTGACCCCAAACCATCTTTCCAGACTGATTTCACATTACTCTTCCTCACACGCTCTATGTTCCAACCTCATTGGCCTACTTGCTGCTTTAAAAAAAGAATGGGGGCAGCTAGGTGGCACAGTGGATAGACTCCACTGGCCCTGGAGTCAGGAGGACCTGAGTTCAAATCCAGCCTCAGACACTTGACACACTAGCTCTGTGACCTTGGGCAAGTCACGTAACCCTCACTGCCCCCCCCAAAAAAAAAAGAATCGTGGGTGCCCTCCCACTTGGAGAGCTGCTTCAATGAAAGACTAGGTGGCCACTTGTCAGACAGATTACTGGGAATTCTTGTTCAGATAAGAATTAGACCAGGTGACCTCTGAGTCACCATCCAACTCTGAGATTTCCTGGCTTCCTTCAAGGTTCATCCAATGTGTCACCTCCTATCAGAAGCCCTTCCAGATCCTTCTCAATTTATCACATGTAAACTTATGATAATATTACTGTTTATTCTTTGTTACTGAAGAAGACCAATTATATCACAGGGGATATCTTGACTCATTTGTCAATTGGATTTAAGTGAGGCAGATTTACACAAAGTCCTCAGCCTCACTCTCTCTCCCAGAGTCCAATGGCAAGAGAAAAGTCAAGATGACTGACGATGGCTTGGGATAGAGTGGATGCCTGTGGTGTCTTGAATGTCTGACCAAGCTCTAAGTACTCCATAGCACCTGCTTTGGCCTCCTTCATGGCCATGGGAACAAATTGTTCTCATTTGCCCGTTCCCCCTTGGAGAAGTTTTCGTATTCTTTTTTTTTTTTTTTTTTAGTGAGGCAATTGGGGTTAAGTGACTTGCCCAGGGTCACACAGCTAATAAGTGTTAAGTGTCTGAGGCCGGATTTGAACTCAGGTACTCCTGACTCCAGGGCTGGTGCTCTATCCACTGCACCACCTAGCTGCTCCAAGTTTTCATATTCTTGAGGTAGACATCTCCCTAACTCACCAATGGATTCAAAGTCTGTTGGTTACCCTCAACCTGGTTTAGCTCATCTGACCAGATGGTTTACCAGGGTGTGGCCACTGTGCATGCAACAACTTCTTGGAGCCACAGGGAGAGTTGGGTGAATCAAGAACATCAAAGATGGATGAATAGCACTGAAAAGGGCTCAGCAAGACCTCACACCAGAGCTTCTAGTCCTCCTGAATACCCATAAACCTCAGTGATTATACTAAGACTATAACACTGAAGAACAGTTGCTGATCTGTATTGATGGAAGGGATTTCCATATCAGAATATCCTTATGCCAATGTCATTATAGATGCAGACCAACCTGTCCCCACACTTACCCCCCACCACAATTACAGGCATATCCCAGAGAAATCATAGGTTTGTTTCCAAACCACCACAATAAAGCAAATATCAAGATAAAGCAAACGTGAGTTGTTTGGTTTCCCAGTGCATCTAAAAATTATGTTTACATTATATTGTGGTCTATTAAGTGTGCAATAGTATTATTTCTAAAAACCAATGTACATACCTTAATTAAAATTTTTTTTGCTAAAAAAATGCTAACCATCATCTGAGCCTTCAGTGAATCATAATCTTTTTGCTGGTGGAGGTTCTTGCCTTGATGCTGATGGCTGCTGACTGATCAGGGTGGTGGTTGCTGAAGCCTGGGGTTACAGTAGCTATTTCTTAAAATAAGGCAACAATGAAGTTTGCCATATCAACCAACTCTTCCTTTCTCTTGAAAAGTTACAGGCCATTGTAGGGTTGTCAATTTCAACATTGGTGTGTTTCAGGGAAAAGGGAGGCCCAAGGAGAGAGAGAGGGATGGGGAAAAGCTAGTTGGTAAAAAATAATTACAAGGGGGCAGCTAGGTGGCGCAGTAGATAAAGCACCAGCCCTGGATTCAGGAGTACCTGAGTTCAAATCTGGCCTCAGACACTTGACACTTACTAGCTGTGTGACCCTGGGCAAGTCACTTAACCCCCATTGCCCCGCAAAATAAAATAAAATAAAATAAAATAATTACAAGAGTAGCATCAAAGATCATGGATCACAGATCATCATAACAGATTTAATAATAAATAAAAAGTTTGAAATATTGAAAGAATTACTAAAATGTGACACAAAGACACAATGTGAGCACGTGCTATGAGGAAAATGGCACCAATAGACTTGCTCAATGCAGGATTGTCACAAACTTTCAATTTGTAAAAATGCAATATCTGCAAAACTCAATAAAATGAGGTATGCCTATACCTATTTACATGTCGAGATCCCCTCAGTAGAATGTAAGTTACTTGAGGGTAGGAACTACATTTTTGGTTTCATTTTGTTTTTGTGGCCTCAATTCCTAGTGCAGTGGGGCCTTAATAAATACTTGTTCAATTGGATTAGTTTGGGGATTCTATAAAAATGAATCTTGAAGAAAGGAAGAGATTTCAATGAATGTTTATGTGCAAACACAGGAAGATAGGAGATAGGACAAGATCAGGGAAAAGTTAGTAGTCTCTGTTTGGCTAGAATATAAAGTGAGCTGAGAAAGTAATATTAGATAAGACTAGAAACATAGGTTGCATTCATATTTTAGAGATCCTTAACTACCCATCTAAGGAGACTGACTTTTATCCTAAAGGAAAATAGTTAGCCACTGAAGGTTCTTGGTCAGTGGAATGAAATAGCCAGGCCTACATAATAAGAAAATTCATTAGGAAGATCTGTGAAGGACGGATTGGAGAAGGGAGGTTGGAAACACAGAGTACAGTTTAAAGGACATTTGAGATTTAGGGAAGAATTCTCTATTTGATAAAAACTTTTGAGAAAACTAGAAAGAGGTCTAGCAGAGACTAACATCTAACACCATGTAGTACAACTAATTCGAAATAGATATGCTACCTGAATACCATTAAAAAATTTTGAAGAAAAAAAAATTTGAAGAGAAAGAGATCACATACTTTAAAAGTTATTCTTAAATTCAGAAATTAATTCTTAACCAAACAAGGAATAAAGGCAATCACAAAAGATAAAGTAGATAATTTGATACATGAAGTTGAAAAGCTTTTGACCAAACAAAATTAATGCATGTGGGATTAAAGAGCAAGCAGTAAACTGGGGAAAAAAAACATTTTTATCAAATTTCTAGATAAGAATTTGGTATCCAAGATATAAGGAAAAATAAAAGAAATGTATAAGAGAAAAAATCATTCCCCAACAGATAACTGATCAAAGGATAAGAAGAAAGAAGTCTCAGAAGAATTGCAAGGATTCTCCAAATCACTAATAAAAAGAGAAATACAAAGAAAAACAACTCTAAGTTTTTACTTCACACCCAGAAAATTGGTAATGATGACAAAGATGGGAAGAATTTTAAAACTGAGGAAAGATAGGCAATATAATGCATTGTTGGTGGGACTGAATTAGCACAACTATTCCAAAATGCATTTTGGAATTCTGGAAATGAAGTGGTTAAAATGTCTATTCCCCTCTTATCCAAAGATTCCACCATAAGGTATATAACCACAAAGAAGGTTTCCATATAAGCCACAATATTTACAGCAACCTTTTTTTGCATATGGTAGCAAAGAACTGGAAAAAATATATATGCCCATCTATTGCTGCCGTTCAGTTGTTTCGGTTGTATCCAACTCTTCGTGACTCCATTTTTGAGGTTTTCTTGGCAAAGATACTGAAATGGTTTTCATTTCATTTCCTTCTCCAGCTCATTTTACATATGAGAAATGGAAGCAAACAAGGTTAAATGACTTGCCCGAGGTCACACAGTTAGTAACCGTCTGAGGCCAAATTTGAATTCAGGAAGATGATTCTTCCTGACTCCAGGGTTGGCACTCTGTCCACTGTACCAACTAGCTCCCCACCTATCTATTGGAGAATGAGGGGGGAGATTGGGGCACATAAATATAATGGGATATTATTGAGTGGTAAGAAATGATAAATATAATTAATACAGAGAAACATGGAAAGATAATTACAATGGAACCATAGAAAGATTACAATGTGTAGTAACCCAAGGCTTTGAGTTATTAAAGCTTGATACCACACTAGACCTTTGGGACACCTTGTATAAGTATAAACATATCTATATATGTTTATAAATATTTATAGGTATGACTTTGCACGTAGTCATACACATATTTGTATTTATATCTATACTCAATGACTACAATGATAAAAATTGAGAGAATGACCACAAGACAATAAAGTGCCAAGAACAAAGTTGGCCCCAGGGAAGAAATATGACAAAACATCTCCCACCCCTTTAGTAGATGCCAAAGAGTATAAAATACTATGCATATTTTCACTTTTGGGGGGGTGTTAATCAGTTTTGATGATTTTTCTTTTTCTTTTTTCTTAAAAAACATTCTTTGTTATAAAAGATGACTCCCTGGAAGGGGTGAGAGGGGAGATAGAGGGAGAAAATTATGCAATATAAAAACAAAAGACATAATTAAAAATTCTATTTCAAAAAGGAAAATCTGTGGGTTATAGTCAAGAGTAGACTTAGGAAAATATAATTTTTACCAAAGGTGTGCTTAATACCAATGCAATAAAAGTGTTTTTCATGAAGAATTAAGGAATATGTCTCAAAAACAATTTTAACTTAATGTGAAACCATGTAAAAGAAGTGACTACCTTAAAAGAATCTATTACATAATAAAAGTGTTTTTAAAGATGCAAAAAGGGCTATTACAATAATCCAGGTGTAGTTTTTATCAAGATAACAAAACTATCATTTCCCTTGTTCTGGACACTAAGCTTTTATTAATGAAATCTGAGATCACATTTGCTTTGAGGACTACCATGTTGACTCACATGGGGCAAATTTTCTGCCTGTACATTGATTTCTTGGATATCCAGTTTTTAGGCCTTGGGGCTCAGGGCCTGATCCGATTTGATCAGATGAGAAATATACCAGATAAGGAGACAGGCAAGAAAACAATCTACCTAGTTGTGTCTTTGCAAATAATGCTGTATATCCCATTGATATTGTGCAAGATCAGATGATCTGTCTTTGGATCAAGGATTCATTGTCTTGGCTTAGGTGTTGTCCAATTTTCTTGGAAATGAACTTTCCTCATGAATCCTTTGTGTACACACTTGGGCAATAGTTGTGTTTGCTGCCACCCAAACCACTGAATGTCTGTGTGTCTCTCCTCTAGGCTTAGGAACTTACAAGGCTTGATCCCAAGTCATGTGCTGTATTTCTTGATGCTAGTTGCATATCTGTCTATCTTCCCTAGAGTCTGAATGTCTTTGTGTTTCAGAGGCCCTATCCTTTAATAAGCAAGGCCAGTTCTAATATGGACTTAGGCTACTTGAATCCTGCCAGGCTAGGCGTAAGCAGACCTAAATTCTACTTCCGACCTTTCCATTTATAAGTTGTGAAGCCTTGAGCGAATGACTTCATCTATATGTGCCTTCAGTTCCTAAATGTGTGTGTAGCCCTATACACATAACTGGCAGCCCCAAGTCACAGATCTCAATTTACTCAGATGAGGTTCAACCTTAAATGGTTTTCTGATCATCTGGGCCCCCATTCTGCATCTCCTCTGGGAATGAAAGAATTTAATTTATGTCTAGGTCACTAAAGAAAAGGTAGAGTGCCATCAGTTTTCAAGCAAGCCTCAGGCTAACATGATATCAAATACAACATATGCTTTATTTAACTTTAAAAAATAAAGAATCATAATAAAGGGCATAGTCATGGACTTAGGACATCAAAGGCTATTTTGTTCCACCCCCTCATTTTACAGGTAATAAATTGAGGCCAAGAGACTTGGCTGGGATCACTTAGCTAATAATTATCTAAGGCAGGATTTAAACTCAGGTCTTCCGAAGCCCAAATCCAACATTATATCCACTATGATATGATGCCTCTTGAAACACCTTTCCTTCACTCTCTTGGGATCTTCTCCTCCTCAGGAACCTATAAAACCCTTAAGACCCATAGTACTAGCTTGGGTTTGATTTCCACTCCCTACAAGGGGAAAGATATACAGGTATTTAGTGAATTTACTTTTTTCCCTCTCACTCCACAGAAATCACAATACTAGTGAAATCCATGGTCCAGTTTGTTCCTCCACATCCCACATAATGAGGATGAGGGGACAGGGAGGGAAGAAGAATTTATTAAACGCCTATTATGTGCCAGGCGCTATGCTAGACTTGAGTTCCTCAGCTATAGTTACCACTTGGTCTAAGAATTCTTCAATTTATATAGGACTTTCCCCTTCACTGTACCAGTTTTGCTAGCTTATGTTCCTGTAGTTCCCAACTTAGGCAATGAACTTTGTTGCACTATTGTAGCTTTCCTCTTCTACCTCCACATAGCTCCCCAGTAGAGCCTCCCAGACTTCCCCCAGTCTAAGCCTAGGTGTAGCCTTTCTCTTCTTTTAATTTCTCTCCAAACTGATTGTCTTTTTGTTCTCCCACTTAAAGGTCAAGTTAAGGAACAATCATTCCTCCTTAATGTGCTTTCAGCCAAAAGAATACACAAGGCAACCTGAATTCAGGTCTTGTCAGGGAGCTAACTCAGTGGCAAAACAAAGGGGTTCTGGGTGGTGTTAACCTGGATAAGTAGTTAATTTTGTCAAGAGAATCTTTTATTTCATTAAGGAAATACAAAAGGGCTCCATGAGAACCTCTTCAAGCTTGTTCTAATCATAGTACCAACATGTAAAAGAAGATAGTTGAACTTGGATAATTTCTAAGATCCATTCTGGTTTAAAGAGTCTATGCTAAGTAGATAATCAATGAATATTTATTACAAGAGGTTATTGAGTATTCACAGGGTCCTCCCTGTGGTGAGTATACCCTCCACAAGTGCACTCTTCCATGCCTCCTTATCCTCAATGATTTTTATCTATGTTTTCCTACAGGTCCCCAACAGAAGACTTACTTAAGATACCTAATGCAGGGGGAAGCTAGATGGTACAGTGGATAAAGCACTGACCCTGGGTTCAGGAGGACCTGAGTTCAAATCTGACCTCAGACACTTGACACTTACTAGCTGTGTGACCCTGGCCAAGTCACTTAACCCTCATTGCCCTGCAAAAACAAACAAATTTTTAAAAAGAGATAGTGTTTGAGCTATGCTTTAAGGAAACTTAGTAATTCCAAGAGGTAGAGGTCAGGAAGGGGTTAAGGGGGGGGCACCTGTGCAAACACCTGGAAGTGGGAGATGGAATGTCATGCATAAGAAACAATTAATACGATGTTTGGACTAGAACAAAGACTGCGTGAAGGGGAAATTATATGTAGCAGTGGTTATTCTGGCCTCTATTGCCTTAAGACCAAATAGGTTACCTATCACCCCTCCTCCGGGGTTCTTTGGTACCTTTAAAAGAGTTTGTGAGTGTCTAGGCTCAATCACTTGTTCCAGTACCCACCAATAGTGTTCTTTCAATCTGTGGGTCCTATGTACCCCAGTTCTACTTAACCACTTAACAATCATATTATGCTTTACAAAGGAATACTTACTTCGAAGATACATCAAGAAAAAAAGATACAATGCTGCCCAACACCTAGGGGGCATAATCTACTTCCTGCACAACTCCTCAGTCTCTAGGGAAAAGAGGGATATTATATTCACTGCTTCACTCATTCCCTATATAAGTACAGTTCCATAAAGTTCCGAATGCAAAGAATCCCAAAAACCTTAAACTAGAGTCCCAAGCATCCTGACTTCTTGGGGTTTCCGTGCTGAGGTTGGCTGCAACATTCAGGGCCAGAATCTTGGTTCTAAGGCTGCCAAGACTCAAAACCAAATCTGTTGGGAATGCTACCACCTTCTCCTCAAACTGAAAGGGACAAATGAAACAGACCAAAACAAAACCCTAAGCACATTCTTGGGGACACAGGGTAAAAGTTGGGGATGAGGAAAAGACATCCCTCCTCTCCCCAATCAGTTCATGGCACCCACGCTGTGGGTGAATAGGACCTTTACCCTTTCTGGACAAAAAAAAAAATGAGACTGTCCCATTCTTGTAGTTTTTAAAAACTTATTTTATTTTCAATTCACGGAACAAAACAAGCATTTCTATAACACAGTACAATATAAACGATCATTGCACATGAAACTGCAAATCTACATATACAACTTCCTTTTCTCTCCAAATATACAACAAAGTTAGCATGTAAATTTCTTTTTTTTCTTTTTTTCCTCCCCTCCTTAGAGATGGCTACCATTAGACACAAGTAGGTATGTATGTGTGTATGTATGTAAAATTATTCTGTACATACTTCTATTTATCAGTTCTTTCTCTGGATATAGATAGCATCTTTCTTCATATGTCCTTTATTTCTGTATTTATAATAGTCAAAATGACTTAATTGATCAGTCATTCTTTTTTATCTTTATTTTTATTTTTTAAATCACAAAAGCATTTTATTATTTTGCAGTTACATGTAAAGATTGTTTTCAACATTTGTTTTCATAAGATTTTTTTTTTGTGAGGCATTTGGGGTTAAGTGACTTGCCCAGGATCACACAGCTAGTAAGTGTTAAGTGTCTGAGGCCAGATCTGAACTCAGGTCCTCCTGACTCCAGGGCTGGTGTGCTATCCACTGCACCACCCAGCTGTCCCTTCATAAGATTTTTAGTTCCAAATTTTTCTCTCTCCCTCCCTTCCCTCCCCTCTCTTCAAGACAGAAAGCAATCTGATATAGGTTATATATGTACAATCACATTAAACATATTTCTGCATTAGTCATGTTGTGAAAGAATCAGAACAAAAGGGAAAAACCTCAAAAAAAGTAGAAACAGTATGGTTCAATCTGCATTGAGAATCCACAGTTCTTTTTTTCTGGATGTGGAGAACATTTTCTATCATGAGTCCTTTGGAGTTTTCTTGGATGATTGTATTGCTTAGAAGAGTTAAATCTATTACAGTTGATCATTGCACAATGTTTCTGTTACTGTGTACAATGTTCTCCTGGTTCTGCCCACTTCACTCAGCATCAGTCCGCTTACGTCTTCCCAGGTTTCTCTGAAATTTGCCTATTTTTCATTTCTTACAGCACAATAGTATTTCATTACATTCGTATACCACAATGTGTTCAGCCATTCCCCAATTGATGGGCATTCCCTCAATTTCCAATTCTTTGCCACCACAAAGAGAGCTGCTACAAATATTTTTATATATGTGTCATTCTTAAAACAATATTGCTGTTAATGTTTACAATGTTCTCTTGGTTCTGTTCACTTTGCTCTTTAACAATTCATCCAAGTCTTTCCATGCCTTTCTAAGATCTTTGTGTAGTTTTGAAGATTCAGTCTGTTCCAGCTATACTGTCAATGGGGGAAAAAAAGTTGTTGCCATGCACATAGCAGGAGAATGTAATATAGCTTCTCCCTGAGGCAGAGTACCTCTGTGTTGTATGGTCTGGGCATATGTAAAGCTCCCATCATAAATATAACAATGATAATGATGGGGACAGCTAGGTGGCACAGTGGATAGAGCACCAGCCCTGGAGTCAGGAGGACCTGAGTTCAAATCTGGCCTCAGACACTTAACACTTACTAACTGTGTGACCCTGAGCAAGTCACTTAACCCCAAATGCCTCACCAAAAAACAAACAAACAAACAAACAAAAAACACCCCACAATGATAATGATGATAGCTAGCATTTATAATGTATAGGTCTTCAAGATTTGCAAACTGTGATTCTCACAACAATCCTGGGAAGTAGATGCTATTATTATCTCCATTTTAATGGATTAAAAAAACTGAATCAGACATAAGTGATTTGCTTAAAGTCATCCAGCCAGTAAGTATCTGAGGATGGATTTGAATTTAGGTCTCCCCTATTCCAGGTCCAGTAATTTATCCTATATACCACCTGGATGAAATAAGACTGAAAATGTAGGTAAGAGATAGATTATATGATAGCAAAATGGTAAGATCTTTGTTTTGGAATAATGATTTGGTAACTGCAAAAAAGCTGGAATAGAGAACGGAGAGACTGCAACCTGGAGGACTTATTAGGGAGTAATTGCAACAATTTAGAAGAGAGGTCATAAGGACCCAAGCTATGTGAGTGGAGATAGATAAGAGATGTTGCAAAGGTAGATTCCACAAGACATGACAACTGAAAGGAATGAGGATGGAGAAAAAGCCATTGGATTTAGCAGATAGTGGATCAGTAGTTAAAATTGCTGATAACCTTGAAGACAGCCCTCTCATTTGAGTGGTGGGGTCAAAAATTAAATAACAAGAGACTGAGAAGTAAGGAAGAGATGAGAAAAAATAATCAACAAGCTCAGATGATCCTTTCTAAGATCATAAATCTTGAACTTAAAGGGATCTTAGAGATCACTGAGTCCTACCTTCTCATTTTAAACATGACCCATAAATATAAGTAACTTATTCAGGGTAATCTGGATATTGTCACAGAGCCAGGATTCAAATCCAGGCCCTATAATTCCATGTTCAACATTCTTTCTATTGTACTCCCATTGTCTTCTGTCAAATTCGGGTGTGATAAGAAATGAATGATAAAAGCTTGAGAAGATAGTCAAAGTGTCAAAGTGAAGACCAAAAACAGCATCTTGAACACAAATTGCTCCCAATAAATGATTCTTTACAATGGTGTTGGTTGTGAAGCTAAAATGCTGTGGAATGGCAAAAGTAGCTTAGATATGGATCTGTCCTAAAACAGAAGCAAAGAACTCTACTACTCTTGATAGTAAGAAAGATAGAAAGAAAGAGGAAAGGAAGGAAGAGGGAAGGAGAAAAAGAGAAGGAAGGAAAGTTTCAACCATGTGTCTTGAATGCCAGGCAGACTTTATTTTCATTTCTTGATTTGGACTTAGACTTTAAAGCTGAGCTCTAATCTAGGTTTCAGTGTGTATGCAAACCAATGGTATGATGGGTGACCCCTGCATGACTCCAGCTGGTCAAAATGAGTCAAAGTCAAAGAATCATAGTCCATGTCAAGGCTGCAATAATTCAGCAGAAACAAAACAAGATTTGGAATCAGAAGATTCAAGTCTGACTACTTTCTCTTCTATTTGGAAAACCACAATTGGGAATTCTTTACTCTTGGCAAATTCCAGAATTCATTTGAGCTGGGGATGGGGAGGATCACTAATGGTAGTACAGAGCACTGTACAAAAAATGAGGGTAGTCACTAGAAGAAAGAATGCCCATCCATCAAAGAATACTATTCACAGCTCCATGCAGGAGTGGGGAGAATATGAACCCAAAGAGAGCAGTGTCATAGAGATGGGACATTGAGGGTGGTGGTCTGAGGCAGTCACACCACATAAAGATGTCCCAGCAGAGAAGAGTGAAATAAAGCATGGGGGCAACAATGGCCCCAATACTGGCACTCTAGAGCAAAGCCCTTGTGTCCCACACCAGTTATGAGTCCAGAAACTTTATACCCAAATTTGGCAGAAATCAATTGTAATAAAATACAAAAAAAAAAATGTGAACTTGGAATTATGGTCTAAGGTTGAATTCTGGTTCTGTCACTTACTAACCAGGTAGCCCTGAATTAATCCCTTACTCTTTGTGGATCATTTTTAAAATGAGGAGCTATAACTAGATGTCTAAGGTCCCTTCCTGCTCTACCTTGGGCAAGTAATATCACCTTTGTAGATCTTATTTCCCTCATCTATAAAATGAAGGTTTTGGACTAGTTGACCTTTGAGTTCCTTTAGAGTGCTAAATCTATGGTCTTATGAGTGCCTGAGGTGAAGCCCCCAGATAGAGCTCAGAAAAGAATAGTATGAAAAACCTGAAGCTTGAGGCAGCATCCCCCTCACCTCAGGAATAGAACCTGACTATAATAATAAGCTGCTAAAAACAATAATAATGATGAATAAGCAAAGGAAAAAGAATTCAACCATAGACAGTTACCACAGGGATAGAAAAGATCTGGGTTTATACTCAGAAATTGATGGTGAAGTTTAAAAAGCCACTCTTGCTTCAGAGAAAAATTTCAAATGCTCACAAACCCAAAAAGAGTTCTTCTTTAAAAAAAAATATTTATTTATTTATTTTCCCGTTACATGTAAAGATAGTTCTCAACTTTTGTTTATACAAGTTTTCCAATTTCAGATTTTTCTCCCTCCCTCCCCTCCCTCCCCCCTCCCCTAGACAGCAGGTAAACTGATATAGGATATATATATATATATATACACACATATATATACATATATATACACATAATAACATTAATCCTATTTCTGCATTAGTCATGTTATAAGAGAAAAATCAGAGCAATGATGAAAAACCTCAAAATAGAAAAAACAACAGCACCAAAAACAAAAGAAATAGTATAGTTCATTCAACATCTATACTCCAGAGTTCTTTTTTTTTTTTCTTGGATTTGGAGATCCTCTTCTATCATGAGTTCCCTGGAACTCTTCTGTACCATTGCATTGGTGAGAAGAATATAGTCCATCACAGTAGATCAACACTCAATGTTGATGACACTGTGTACAATGTTCTTCTGGTTCTGCTCATCTCACTCATCATCAGCCCATGCAAGACCCTCCAGGTTTCTCTGAACTCCTCCTGCTCATCGTTTCTTACAGCACAATAGTATTCCATTGTATTCATATACCACAACTTGTCCAGCCAAAAAAGAGTTCTTAAAAGAGCTTTAAAAGGACTTTAAAAATCAAATAAGAGATACTGAAGAAAAATTAGGGGGGTACAATAAGGGCAACCCAAGAAAATCAAGAAAATTATGAAAAGAAAGAATAATTGGAAAAAGAGATCCAAAAACTTAAGAAAATAATTCCTTAAAAACTAGAATTGTGCAAGAGGAAGCTGATGACATTATCAGACCCCAGTAAATAATAAAACAAAATCAAATGGATGAAAGAATAGAAGAGAATATGAAACATCTCATTAGAAAAACAACTGATCTAGAAAACAGATCAAGGAACTATGGAAACACAGATTAAAAGTTAATTGGAGACTAAGCAACCGAATCTTAAATAATGAGTGGGTTAAAGAACAAATCATAAAAACAATAATTTCATTAAAGAGAATGACAGTAATAAGAAAACATATCAAAACCTATGGGATGCAGCAAAAACAGTAATCAGAGAAAAATTTATATCTCTAAATGCTTATGTCAATAAAATAGAGAAAGAACAGAGCAATGATTTCAGTATGCAATTTGAAAAAAAAACAAACAGAAAAAGAACAAATTAAAAATTGCCAATTAAACACCAAATTGGAACTCTTAAAAAATTAAAGGTGAGATTAATCAAATTGAATGTCAGAAAACCATTGAATTAATAAATAAAACTAGGAGATGGTTTATGAAAAAAATTCAATGGATGAACCACTGGTTAAATTATTTATTTAAAGAAGAGAAAAACAAATCGCTAGTATTAAAAATTAAGTGAATAAACCACCAAAGAAGATGAAATCAAAGCAATTTTAAAGTTATTTTTGCTTAATTATATGCCAATAAGTCTAAAAATTTAAGTTAAATTGAAGAATATTTATAAAAATATAAACTGCCTAGATTACCAGAAGAGGAAATAGAATATCTAATTAAACCTGTTTTAGAAAAATAAATTGAAGTGGCCATAAATGAGTTCTCTAAGAAAAAGCATCAGGACCAGATGGATTTACAAGTGAATTCTACCAAACGTAAAAATCAACTAATT
Source organism: Dromiciops gliroides (assembly GCF_019393635.1). Taxonomy (NCBI): domain Eukaryota; kingdom Metazoa; phylum Chordata; class Mammalia; order Microbiotheria; family Microbiotheriidae; genus Dromiciops; species Dromiciops gliroides. Next base: position 107,870,599 of record NC_057861.1, read on the forward strand.
CCAATATTAAATAAATTATTTGGAATAATAAGCAAAGGAGTCCTACCAAACTCCTTTTATGAAACAAATATGGTACTGATACCTAAATCAGAAAGAGCAAAAACTGAGAAAGAAAATTATAGACCAATTTCATTAATGAACATGGATGCAAAAAATTCTAAATAAAATACATGCTAAGTGACTAAAACAATATATTACAAAGATGATCTTGTGAACAAGTGGGAATTATATGAGGAATGCATATGGATGGTTTAACATAAGGAACTCTATTAACATAATTGGCTGGTAACAATAAAAGCAAAAATATTCATGTCTCAATAGTCAAAGAAAAGGCTTTTGACAAAATATAATACTCATTCTTATTTTAAAAACACTTGAAAGCATGGGTATAAATAATTTTTTTTTTCATTAAAACGATAAGAAGCATCAACCTAAAACCATAAGGAAGCATTATTTGTAATGGGGATAAGCTGGAAACCTTCCCAATAAGATCAGAAATGAAATAAGGACACCCACTGTCACTAATATTATTCACTGTTGTATTAGAAACTTTGAATGACTAAGTCATCTTGAATATTATAAATACTTAAATAAACTACAAAGGACCTATTAAGGAAGATGTTATTGACAAGAAAAATAACTGGTAAGTACAAGTATGTATAGTATGGTTTTACACATATACACACATATTTGTATCTAATGGCAGCTTTCTCTAGGGTAGAGTGGAGAGGGAAGAAGAAAAAATCAAAGGAGTATAGCAATGAACAAAAGAAAACAGAAGGAAGCACAGAAAAGCAGGGTAGCTTTGAAAATGATGCAGATTATTGATTACATCATTTTTCAAAAACAAACCTGTAAAATGGAAATTCATAGTCTTATATTGAATCTTATGTTGTGCTTTATACATAAAAGTGTCCTTTTTGTCTTTAAGTTCAAAATGAATAAAAATTGTATAAAAGAAATAAAAATTAATTTTGTTTTAATTTTTAAAAAGAAAAGAAAAGCACTTTCTCTCCTCTGACATTGCAATTGCAGTAATTTGCTGGTTAGTCTCCTTGCACAAGTGTCTTCCCAGTCCAATCCATCCCCCCAATCAACAGTCAAAATGGTCTTCCTAAAGCATAGATCTGGCCATGTCATTTCCAATTCCATAATTGTCAGTGGCTCCCTATCACACATAGCATCAAACATGAAATCCTGTTTGGCCTTTAAAGCCCTTCTTAACCTTCTCTCCTCTATACCTCTTTAAACCTTATATGTCACCAAGTTCTCTGATGCAATAATGCTGGTCTCCTAGATGTTATTCACATAAGACACTCCAGGGGCAGCTAGGTGGTGCAGTGGATAGAGCACCGGCCCTGGAGTCAAGAGTACTTGAGTTCAGATCTGGCCTTAGACACTTAACACTTACTAGCTGTGTGATCCTGGGCGAGTCACTTAACGCCAATTGCCTCACTTTAAAAAAAAAAAAAGATACTCCATGCCTTTTCACTGACTGTCCTTAATAGCTAGAATGCTCTCCCCCCCCCCAGTCTCTTTCAGTTGCAGCTAAAATCCCACCTTCTGCCAAGAAGTCTTTCCCAATCCCCCTTAATTCTAGTGTTTCCCTCTGTTATTTCCAATTTATCCTGTATATAACTTGTCTGTACATGATCGTTCACATAACTCCTTGCAAGCAAGGACTATTTTTTGCTTTTCTTTGTCTCCCCAGAGCTTAGCACAGGGCCTGACACAAAGTAGGCACTTAATAAATGCTTATCCATTAATTGACTATTCCTCCTGGTCCTCAGTTTCCTTATCTATAAAATCAGTGATCTCTGAGGTCTTATCCATTTCTAAATATAACTATTATTCCTTATTAGTAAATCTTAGAAAATAAGCTCACAGTCTGGAGTGTAATGGAAAGAAAAGGCAGAAGCTAAAGAGGAAAAGGGGTGTTAAGAAAGGGCATTAGCAGCAGAAGAAGAAAGGGGAGAAGTCATAAGGCTTTAGGTTCGTATCTCCCAGATCAGGAACCCAAGCTGCCTCCTGCCTCCAACTGGAACTCAGGAATCAGAAAAGTCTAGTGGATGGTTCAAGTGTATAGAACCATGGGGCTAAAGCTAAGTAAGATCCCTGGATGAGCTGTCAATGAGCTGGCAGCCATGCCAGAGGAAGGTTAGCCCAAGGCGGAATCTCATCAAACATGGTACTATAGAATGGGTGCCAGATTTGGAATCTGAGGGCCTGGACTTCCTATCTGCGTGACCCTGAGCAAATCACATGACATTTCTGTGACTCTGTTTCTGTAATAAACTCCCTCCTCTACAAAAAAGGGGGAGGTGGCTGGCGGCAGCTAGGTGGCTCAGTGGATAAAGTACCAGCCCTAGATTCAGGGGGACCTGAGTTCAAATCCGGCCTCAGACACTTGACACATACTAGCTGTGTGACCCTGGGCAAGTCACTTAACCCTCATTGCCCCACAAAAAGGGGGGAGGGGGAGGGGGAGGGGGAGGGGGAGGGGGGTTGGATTGAATGAGAGCTAAGGTCCTTTCCAGCTCTGAGATCCTGCATTTCTGAGTTGAAGCAATGGTTCCTTCTATCTGGTTGTCTCTGATACAAAGACAGGCATTCCAATTCTCCACTCAATTCCACAAATATTTAATAAAGGCATGCTCTATTCAATGCCCCGTGTAAGGTGCTGCTGGGGCTACTTAGACAAGGAAGACAACATCCCTACCCTCAGGGAGCTTACAGTCCCCTTATCAGTGTCAGTAGGACTAGGTTTGTGCTTTCCTTGAGTGACCTCTTCTTGGATCCCCTCCTGAGATCAGGCAAGTCTGCTGCCTGGGATTTGGCTTCTAACCCTTTGGGCTGAGCCCCACCCGTGTCAGAGTGGGAGGCTGATTCAAAGGCATGATAAAATGAAGCAATCCTGCCCAGGTCTGCCCCACATGGAGGACAGGTTCACATTCACAGAGCTCATTGGAAAGGGAAAGATGTGAGGTGAGGGGGAAGGGTGGGGTTAGCCAGGGAAAGTGACAGTCAAGCTTGGGTATATAATAGAGAGAAAGCATTTTGGAAATGAGTGCTGACCCAATGAGCTCAGAATTTAAAGGAAATGAGGCAGGGGGGAAATTAGCAAATAAAACCAAACAATAAGACATTAAATATTCTCTCTCCATTCAATTCTCTTTTGAATGTCATAGCAAACAGAACACTGGATTTGGAAGTCAGGAAGATCTGAGTTCAAATCCAGCCTCAGACACTTACTAGCCATGTGACCCTGGGCAAGCCACTTGATGCTGCTTGCCTCAGTTTCCTCATCTGTAAAATGAGCTGGAAAAGGAAATGGCAAACCACTCCAGTATCTTTGCCAATAAAACCCCAGATGGGGTCACAAAGAATCAAACAAAACTGAAATGACTGAATAACAAAGACCTTGCAAGTATTCCCCCACTTATTAGAGATTTACTCAGCCCATCTAACACTTGGCTGCTTTTTCCCACTCTCCTTAAAGCCTGCGTTCCAGTCCCACCTTAGTTTTTGACTGTGTGACCATACATAACTTATGAGTTATGTAATGCTTGGCAAGCCAATTCATTCCTCTGTGAAGAGCCCCAGACTGTCCATTGTAGAGACTCTCTGTGCCTCAGTTTCTTCATCTGTAAAATGGAGATAATAATCACACCTATCTCCCAGTGTTGTTAAAAGGCTCAGATAAAATAATGTACGGCATTAGCCCTATATAAGCCTTTAGAACTATGTCAATGTGAGCTATTATTATCATTCACATTCTTAATAAATCCATATTCACACATTATATTTTTATTAGCATATATGGGACTAATATTGTCCTCTGCTAGGTAGAAGTCATTTATAAGTACTGACTAATTTTTTATTATAAAGTATTCATTATGGCATAATTAATTAATATAATTAATAACTGCCATTTATGTAATACTGTGTATATATTAGCTCACTTGAGGCTCATCATGATCCTGTGTGGTAGGTGCTATAGATATTTATAATAATAATAATAGCTAGCACTTATGTAGGCCTTAAATCTTATAAAGTGCTTAATATAAGTTATCTAATTTAATCCTTTATCATTCATATTTTGTAGGTGAGGAAATGGAGGCTCTGGAAGCAACTTGCCTCTAGTCCCACAGTTAGTAACTGAGGTGGGATTAGAACCCAGGTCTAACGGATGTCAAATCCATCATGCACTCTACCCACTGCTATATCACACTGCCTTGCACATTTGGGTCTCACAATAGCCCTACAAAGTAGAGAGTTCAAATATTTTTTTATACGTCACAGGACATTAGGGCCAGAACTAGGAGAGCCCTTAAAAGCCATCCAGTCCAGCCCTTCATTTTACAGATGAGGAAACTGAGGCTAAGGGAAATGAAGTAATTAAATAGCAGAGCCTATATTTGAACAGAGAAAACTGAGTGTCACAGCAATTGAGGGACCAGACCATAGCCAGGTACCAAACAGGAGAACCAGTATTTGAATCTACGTCTTACCACCACCACCACCATCTATGCCTTCTAAATTCAAGCTCAATGATCTTTCCCCTGAGGCAACTTTGAATAGTCAAACTACAGGTATAGTATGCATACAGGAACATAAGGCAATAAATAAGCATTCATTGAGGACCTACTATGTGCCAGGTGTGGTGCTAAGGCCTGAAACATAAGATGGAGAGCTAGGAGAGATCTTAACCTACAGTGGTTTGCAAACCTTAAAAACACTTATCTAAAACATTAGTCATTATCAGCAGCAGCATTGTCATCATCAATATCCCATATTCCAATTACATTTAAACCAAGGCCCAAAAAAGGTCACTGACCTGCTCAAGATTGGACAAGTAGCAAGTAGATAAGGGACTTCAAATCCAGTGTTCCTTCCACTGGGCCACACTAGTTGAGCCAGGCTTTAAGGAAAGTGGTAGCAAAGCAGCCAGGTGTAGATGAGCTAAATAAATCCCTAAGAGGGGGAAGATTTATAAGCACTGACTAATTTTTCATGAATCACTGGCTGCATGATGCAGATGTAAATAGGTGTGGGTACAAACCTACATGTGGAAATGTGTGTGTTTGCACACACATATGTGTGGATGGATATGTGCATTTGTGCACGTGAAAGACAAGTCCTCTGGCTTCCAGGAGAGGTTTGGATAGCCTTGCATTATAAATCCACTCAAGGGTAGAGAGTGGGAGGATCTGATCCTGAACCTGGCTAGCACCAGCTAGAGAAGAGATAAGACATTGCTAGGTGTCAGAATATAATCTGATAGGATAATTCTAATAGTATCAGGGGGTGTTAATGACTCAATCTATCACCTTTCCCAGAGAACATGAGGCCTTTTTAACAGATTCTCCTAACATCTTGAGCCAAAGGTAACTCTAATAGGGGATTTCAGATACTGGAGAAGTCCAGGGAGGGTGAACTTCAGGGGAGGCTAGGCCTCTCAGCATTCCTTATATCTGCTCTGCCCACATTTTCAGTTACAGTGAATAGAGTACCAGGCCTGCAGTCAGGAAGATTCATCTTCATGAGTTCAAATCCAATCTCAGACAACCTGGCCAAGTCACTTGACCCTGTTTGCTTCAGTTTCCTCATCTGTAAAAATGAGCTGAGGAGGGGCAGCTAGATGGAGCAGTGGATAGAGCACCAGCCCTGGAGTCAGGAGGACCTGAGTTCAAATCCGGCCTCAGACACTTAACACTTACTAGCTGTGTGACCCTGGGCAAGTCATTTAACCCCAATTGCCTCACTAAAAAAAAAATAATAAAAAAAAAAATGAGCTGAGGAAGGCAATGGCAAATGATTCCAGTATCTTTCCCAAGAAAATACCAAATGGGGTCACAAAGAGTTAGACATGGAGGGCCATCTAGGTGGCACAGTGGATAAAGCACCAGCCCTGGATTCAGGAGGATCTGAGTTCAAATGCAACCTCAGACACTTGATATGTAACTAGCTGTGTGACCCTGGGCAAGTTATTTAACCCTCATTGCCCTGCCCCCTCAAAAAGAATCATCACAAAGAGTTGGACATGACTGAAATGACTGCAACAACAACAAAACACTTAGGACTGGCCTTAGCTCCTGACGAAACACACACACACAACCCACCACACACACACACATCACTTTCCTGGTTTTAATTCTGAATTCTGTCACTAATGTCATGTGATCTTGATAGTCCTTCACTCCAATAGATTTCTTACATCAAATAAAGGGACTAAATTGATGTATTAAGATATAAAAATCTTGTGTTAATGTTTACTAATTCAATACTACATTGTTAGAAATTTATTGTGTTTCAGATCCTAGAAATAGCTAACATTATTTAAAGGTATCAAAGGGGACAGAGTAAGTGCTTTAACACAAAGGAATGGGACACTAATGGTAGAATTTCAGGCATTCGAATGGACACTCACTAATGGTAGAATTTCAGGCATTGGACAAAAAGGTAAATGAAAAAATAGTAGCTTACTCATAGTAGACATTTCATAAATGCTTTATTCATTTGCACTGGAATAAAAAATAAAAAATTAAATTTTGAAATTAGACTGAATAGAATTGAATTGGAAAGAAGTGTTTCATTGGTTCCTCAAATCACACTCCTATGTAGGCTACCACCTACTCAAACTCTGGGTAAAGCAAGATCTGCTATAAACAGATGCTACTTCTCCTATTTCTACCTGTCACACCTTCAATTGTGTCACTTCTTTCAGGAAGTCCCACCAAACAAGCCCCATATCTCACTGGGTGTTCTCCCACAGCTGGTATGTTGCCCATCAGTGCTCTGAGTGAATCAAGTGATAACAACAACTTCAGGAGGGCCCTCTGGGAGGGAAGATTGAGAAAACTGAAAATTGGCAGGTGCTTTTGAAGCCATGGTTGAACGATCCCTGCCCAATCATTTCTCAGGAGTTTCCTGTGGTGGCAACTCATGGGCAGACCTGTTCCCCAACTGATAACAACATAGATGACCCAGATTAAGGAGGCAGCCCCAGAAAACTATAGAACAATCACCTCTTCCCATAGATGACTGCATAGTCCTGTGGACCTGCCACCACAACAGTCACTAATTAAACAAATCACCTGCTGGTGGCAGGGAGGTAGCTACTTGGGCCATTTCTCCTACTGGACTGGTCCTTCATCGGTTTTGAACTGATGGAGACCTCAGTTCAACCCCCTCATTTTATAGAGGATGAAACTGAGGTACAGAGCAGATAAGGGAGGCAGCATAGTAGAGTGGAAAGAGTTTTGGCTTTGGCATCAGCAGATCTGGGTTCAGATTCTGTTTTGGTGCTTGCTACCTTATTGATTTTAGGGCTAACCCTGGGCTTCAGTTTCTTTCTCTATGAAATAAGGTTGTTGTATTGCCTCTGAGATGCCTTCTAGCTCTGTATCTGTAATTAATCCTAAGTCTTATAAATAACAGCCAAAGTCACACTGGCCCTAAGTGACAATGCTGACCTTTGAACCAATGTCCTCTGACTATTTACCCAATGGTTTTTCCACTATATAGTGGAAGACCTTTCTTGTTATAGAAGAACAGATGGCTTCTTCTTCTAATATCTGGCATCATATTTAACTGTTGACTCAGTGGTTACTTCCCATGATCAAAGTCATTTGATCCTCTTTTCTTACCCATGTTATAGCTGGTTCAATTCAATAAGCATTTCTTATTTATTACAGATATAGAGTACTGTGGTAGGCACTAGGAAAGATACAAAAATAAAAAGACAGTCTCTGCTCTCACGGACACCATATTTCTATAGGGGGAAAAAGTTGTTGTTCAGTCACATCCAACTCTTCATGACCCCATGGATCATAGTACACCAATGCTGTCCATGAGGGTTTCTTGACAAAAATACTGGAGTTGTTTGCCATTTCCTTCTCCAGAGGTCTAAAGCAAACAGAGGTTAAGTGACTTGCCCAGAGTCACATAGTTGGTAAGGGTATGAGGCCAAACTTGAAATCAGATCTTCTTGACTCCAGGCCAAGTACTCTATCCACTGAACCACCCAGCAGCCTGAGGAGAAATAGGACACATCCACGAATAACTAAAATGCAAAAATAATAAATATAAGAAAAGCACAAAAGTAACATGATATGTACTTAGGAACAAGACAAGATCCTTTCTGACCAAGGAAACAAAAGAAGGCTTCATTGGGGAAGAACTATAACTTTAAGGGTGCACAAGGATTGCTTCCCCTTGTCTATTCCCCACCTACCCCTCCCACACCCACCCCACCTAGACAGATGGATTGGTACCAGATTTTCTAATTATGTATTGGACAAAAAGCTCTTCACAACATGGCCACTTCCTACCTTCCCATCTTCTTCCATCCTAGTCCCCTTCCCATGTACTATAATCTAGCCATAATGGCTCCTTTGTCATTCTTCACACAAAAGATGGAGAATACTCCATATTTCATCTCCATGTCTTTGCAATAGATGTTCCCCATGCCTCTGATTCACTGCCTCTCAATTTTTAACTCAGAATAACTGGCTTCCTTTAAATCTCACCTCCTATATACTAAAGGCCAAGAAGTCTTTCTTGATTCCTCCCAGCTGCTAATACCATCTCCTCATATGGCATTTATTTTATACATTATGATTTATGCATGTTGTCTCCCCATTAAAATGAAAGCTCTTTTAGGGAAGGTTTGGTTTTGTTTTTCTTTGTATCTCCAGTGAAAACACAGTGCCTAACACATAGCAAGTGCTTAATAAATGCTTGTTGATTGATTGATTGATTGAACTAAGCCTCATGGAAGATGCCACCTTCCCAAAGAGTGATGATATGGCCTTGCTTAAAGACCTCTGGTAAAGGAAAAGCCACAACCTCTGGTGCAGCCCCATTCTATTTTCGGACATATCTAACAATCTGGAAGTTATTCCTCATATTCAGCCTAAATCTACCTTTTTGCAACATTGGCACTTTGTTCTTGATTCTCTATTCTGTGGTCAATCACAACAAATCTACTCCCACCCCTCCACATGACAACCCTTTGAACCTTGAACACAGCCCTGTGCCCACTTCATCTTCTCTTATCCGTGTTAAACATCCCCAATTCCATCAATCAGTCCTCATGTGGCATGAACTTGAGAGCCTTCATCATCCTGCTTCATGCCTCTCCAGCTTATCATCACCCGTTCTAAAATGTGGCACCCAGAACTATACACACCACTCCAAATATGGTCTGACTAAGACAAAGTGCAACAGGACTCCCTTCTTCCCCAGGCCCAGATGCTATGCCTCTATTCTGATCACCATGTCAATGTCCCCCTGAAGAATTATGGAATTGATTGTGAGACATGGGAGGCACTGGCACAGGACAGTTCATATTAGTCTGATCAGCCACAGTCAGACACAGTGTACCTTGACCCCAGCATAGTAATAGCACTTTGGTCCTCTTTGAGCACAAAGGACAGCAACTGACTAACCTATTCATTTCACCTAAGAAAATATTAATTTTCTTCCTTGCTTGCTGTTTCACCTTTTGATATAGACAATTTGCAACATCCTCATTTTAAAGATGAGGAAACTGAGGTCCAAAGAAATAAAGTGACTGGCCCAGGGTTATGTGCCTAATGAAGGTAGAGCCAACAATGTAGAACTCACCTCTTGATTCTCAATCTAGCTTGGAATTAATATTATCTTGAATAATCCCATACAATTTGACATATGTTCATTTTTGCTTTCCAACTCCCTTGAGAAGAGGGACCACATCCTACATTTCTTATGCATTTACAAACAGCTTGTACTAAAGTCACAGTGTGAATTTTTTTTTTAAATACACACAAGGGGGCAGCTATGTGGCGCAGTGGATAAAGCACTGGCCCTGGATTCAGGAGGACCTGAGTTCAAATCTGACCTCAGACACTTGACACTTACTAGCTGTGTGACCCTGGGCAAGTCACTTAACCGCCATTGCCCTGCAAAAAACCCAACCCCCCCCCCAAAAAAAAATACACACAAAGCAGTAGATTTGCAGTCTGAGGATCTGAGTTCAAATCCAGACTCTATTAACTACCTTGGGAGAGCTCTTTTTCCAAGGTAAGAAGTACTGGTTGAAAAAATAGTTGCTATGGTCTCTTTTATCTCTACATTCTATAACTCTGGTGTAATGATAATAATGAGTGAAAATATGTAGCATTTTTATATTTGTGGAGAGCTATACATTCATTATCTCATTTGGATCTCAAGGGGTCTGTAGCTCATATCTAAGTGGCCCTTCCACCTCCTCCCTCTCCCCCCGCCCCAAACAAGGACACTGATCTGGTGACACTGGCCACCTTGCTATTCCTTGAACAAGCTGTTCCATCTCCCACCTCCAGGCATTTCTCTGGCTGTCCCCCATGCCTGGAATGCTCTTCATCCTCATCTCTCCCTCCTTACTTTCCTGACTTCCTTTAAGCCCCAACTAAACCTTCTACTTTATAGTAAGCCCTTAATTCTAATGCATCCCTGCTGCTAATTATCTCCAATTTATCTTAGATGGAGCTTGTTTTTAAGTAATTGTTTGCATAGTTGCCCCTATTAGAATGTTTACAAATGAGGAAACCAAGGCAAAAAGGGTTAAGTGACTTACCCAGGGTAACATAGCTAGTGCCAGCTTTAAACTCAAATTTTCCTGACTTTATTAAGCCTGGCACTCCAGTAGAACAGATCATCAGTGATTGCAAATTGTAGAGAAGGTGCCAGTCTGCATTAGTAGAAGGAATTTCATCACCCTGGAGTTCCCTATAACAATAAAATCATAGGTCCAGTCCCTACTCATATAATGAAAAACATCCTAGTAATTATATATGGAAAACATCCTAGCTATTCCCAAAGCAAGGAATGGGCTGCTTCTAGAGTAAGTTTCCCATCATTATGTTTTCCAACAAGTATATTGAAGACAGGATGCATGACTCAGTCAGGGACTGGATTAGAGAATCTCTAAGACCTCAGCAGCACCGCCACTAAATAATTGATGATTGAGATTGATGATGATGATGAAGAAGAAGAAGAGGAGGAGGAGGAGGAGGAAGAGGAGGATAGACAATGATAAGCTGGAGAGTGTTCAGAACAGAACAACCAGGACCATGAAGAACCCTAAGTCTATAAAATGAGAGTCTGTTGGCCATGTCTAACCTGGAGAAAATAAGACTCAGAAGGAATGTGAAGCCATTCAAGAATTTGAAGGACTGTCATGTGGAGGAGCAGTTAAATTGTTCTATTTGTCCCTAGAGGGCAGGAGTAGAAGGAGTGGGTGGAAGTTGCAAAGAGAAAAAGTGTGGCTGGATGCCAGGAAAAGTGGTGTCTCATGATGGAATGTACAGCATGGAGAGGTGACATGTTCATCCGCCTCAGACATCTTCAAGCAGAGGTTTGATGACCACTTGTGGGAAATGGTATAGTACAATGGAAAGATCCCTTGATTTGGTCAATTCAGATCCTACCTCTTGGGCTTACTGCTGGTAATGACCTTGGGCAAGTCACTTCACTTTCCCGGCTAGATGACCAGACAGGTCCTCTCCAGCTTTAAGTTTATCATTCTCATGGCAAATGAGAAGTTAAGTTGGGACCAAGTTGCACTAGTTTATATCCAGGCTATCTCCCCCCTTGCCAGTTGATGAATGGTTATCACTGTTTTCATGTCTAAGCAAAATAAAGCAATAGTAACAAAGTCACAATAATAACATTATTATAATGTAATGTCATAGAAATAATATTATTACATGAGGTCATAGTAATAAAGTAATAATAATAGGGTTGTTATAATATAAAATAACAGTAATAAAGTAATGGTAATAAAGTAATAATTTCAGGTATGGGATGGCCACTTAGGTCCCTTTCATCTCTCAGTTTCTATGATCCTGTATAGTGAATGACTCACATTCATTCCCCTGCTTCCCCTGGGGTTTCGTTCTCTTGGTCCAAGAAAACTTGATGATTTAAAAATCCATGCATACTCCCTCTGTATGTCCAGTGTCCACTTAGTTATTAATTTCAAAGGCTAGTACTGAAGGCTAGGACTGCTATGTAAGGGTAAAATGCTTAGAATGAGGTAGCTAGGTAGCACAATAAATAGAGGCCCGGACCTGGCATCAGGAAGATATGAGTTCAAATCTAGCTTTAGATTCTTACCAGCTCTGTGACCTTGAGAAAGTCACTAAACCTCTGTCTGCCTCAGATTCCTTACCTATAAAATGGGGATAACAATAGCACCTGTGTCCCAAGGTTGTTGTAAGGCCCAAATGAGATAATATTTGCAAATTGCTTAACTCTTAAAAGAGTGCGTTGGTTTTTATTCTTGTATCACCAGCATCTCATCCCAAGTAGGCACATAATTAGTGCTTAAAATTTTATTGAACAGAATTCCTACTGTCTTTCCCATCCTTCTCTCATCTTATATGCTCTCTCATTCACAGGGAAGCCTCATGCTTTCATTACTTAATTGATCCTTTCTTGTGAGCCTACTGGAATGGATTGGGAAGTAATATATACTCTGTATGTATCTCTTCATTTATTCTCTCCTTAAAACCTATTTTCAACCATCCTCTGTAATAATAACTTACATTTCTATGGTACCTTTCTCAAAACATCCCCACAAAGTAGGTAGGCATAGAAGCAGCAGGGGATGACGTCTAAAGTGATAGAAAGAGGGGGCAGCTAGGTGGTGCAGTGGATAAAGCAGGAGGACCTGAGTTCAAATCTGACCTCAGACACTTGACACTTACTAGCTATGTGACCCTGGGCAAGTCACTTAACCCTCATTGTCCTGCAAAAAAATTAATAAATAAAGTGATAGAAAGAGAGCAAAAAAGGCCTAGGTTTGAATAATGCCTCAGATATTTATTAGTTACTATATGCCAGTTACACTGGCTCTGCATTTTTCAAATATTACCTCATTTGATCTTCACAACAATTTTTGGATTTGGGTGCTCATTTATACATCCGCCTGTTTTAAAGATGAGGGCACTGAGATAGAGGTAAAGTGACTTGCCCAGGGTCACACAACTAGTAAGCATCTGAGAATACTTCAGGTCTTGTTGATTCAAGCATTCTAGACACTGATGTCCCTGGCCACATTCCAAACATGGAAGAAAACCAGTGAAAAGGTATATATTTTGAAGATGGAGTGTGGTATGTGAAGAATAGCAAGACCGCAGATGCTGTTGGGTTGTAAATTATGTAGCAGAGAGTAAAGTGTAAGAAGACTAGAAAGATAAGCAGGGGAAATTTTGTAAAGGGCTTTAAAAGCCAAAGGATTTTATATTTTATGTCAAAGGTATCATATGAGCTGTTCTTTGAAAGAAGGTAGGAGAATTTTTAAGTCAAAGGTTAAGAGAAAGTATATTCCTGGGGGGAATATAGTCCATGGAGGTGGGTTCAGGGTCATTTCAGATCCTACCTCATGGGCTTACTGCTTGCAATGACCTTGAGCAAATCACTTCACTTTCTGGGCTAGATGACCAGAGGTCCTGTCCAGCTTTAGGTTTATCATCCTCATGGCAAATCAAGCGAAATTAAGTTGGGGAAAATTGAATATGGGAATTACAAGTTAAGTCAGTTTGGATGAACTTAGAATACATGACAAAGAATAATGTAAAATCAGCCTTGGATACACCAAATACCAATTTTGCTGATGTCACAGTTTTGTCTGAGAGCCAAGACTAGTTATCGCCATGGATATGACTCAGAACAACAGAGATTTCTGAGTGAGAAATAACTTTCCCCCATGAAGCCAAATGAAGAGCTTACGTAACAATCACCCTGCCATTTTTCAAGGCATTGTCAGTGGTCCCTCAAGTGTATTTTCTTGGGCTGTTTCCCAGATTGAGGTCAAGCTGAATGTCATCACTTAGGTCCTAAGTTTCTTCCATAGAGTTGTTATGCAGAGCAAAATAATGTAAGTTACTTTAATGCTTTGATGGGCCAATAGCCTCATCCATGTGGGCATTGCATCCAACAGTGCAGTCCATGACTGACCTCCCCTGCACAATGGTGAGCAATACTAGGTAACAGACCAAGGTCTCATTTTAAGTAAGAGGTGAGTTTCACTGTAAGCTGGCCTGGTATGATTTCATCTCAAGTGCCGTGTTCACCTCAGACTATCACATTTTCAGGAAAGACAATGATAAACCGATGATGTCCAAAGGAAGGCATCCAAGAGGTGCAGCTTCTGGAAATAAGGATAAAATAGTCCCGCTGTACTCTGCCACTGTCATATCAAACCCAGAGTACTGTATTAATTTCTGGTCACCAGACTTAAGAGAATATATTGATAAATTGGATAAAGTCCAGAGGACAACCAGAATGGTTCACAAATATAAGATGGGTGAGGCACAATTGGACAAGTTTGTCTGAAAAAGTTCTGAGGAGTTGAACAGATGACATACTCAGAATGGGTCAATAGTATATATGGCAGCCAAACCTTTTAACACAGTGTTGGACTATTTTAAGAGAGGCATGGGGCAGCTAGACGGCGCAGTGGATAGAGCACCGGCCCTGGAGTCAGGAGTACCTGAGTTCAAATCCGGCCTCAGACACTTAACACTTACTAGCTGTGTGACCCTGGGCAAGTCACTTAACCCCAATTGCCTCACTAAAAAAAAAAAGAGGCATGGCTTATAGAAATAAGGAAGTGACAGTCCTACTGTACCCTAACCTAGTCAGACCACACCTAGAACTCTATGGATGGCCAACATTTTAGAAAAAACACAGAGAAGCTGGAGAATGTCCTTTACAACAGCTTTGGTGGCAAAGAACTAGAAACTGAGGGGAATGCCCATCACTTGGTGAATGGCTGAACAAGTGTGGTACATGAATGTGATGGAATACTATTGTACTGACAGAACTAATGAATGGGATGGCTTCAAAGAAACCTAGTAAGACTTGTATGAACTGAAACAGGGTGAAGAAAAACAACAACAATGACATTTTGTTTTGTTTTGTTTTGTTTTAGTGAGGCAATTGGGGTTAAGTGACTTGCCCAGGGTCACACAGCTAGTAAGTGTTAAGTGTCTGAGGCCGGATTTGAACTCAGGTACTCCTGAATCCAGGGCCGGTGCTCTATCCACTGCACCACCTAGCTGCCCCAACAATGACATTTTAAAGATAAATTGGAAAATGTCCTGGGGCAGTCGACCAAAATGGCGAAATGGCAAAGTTGATGAAAGTGGGTCCATAGGGCATAGAAAAGGGAAGAGTCAGAGAAAACGCCACAATTGTTCTCAAGTTTCTGAAAGTCTGTAATATGAATGAGAGTTTTAGATTTGTTGTCATAAAAGGATCAGATGAAGAAATTGGGACAGTTGGTCTACAGAAGAAAAGTCAGAGGGTGGGAGTGAGAGGAATAGGTACCTTCAATATTTGAAAGTCCATATTAAGGAATCAGGGCATGCTCACATTATTCTCGTTAGCCCCAGAGGAAAGACCAAAAAGGAGCAGAGCAGCAGAGACAGATTCAGGCTCCATATTGGAAAATGTTTCTGAATAATTAGATAGCTCCAAAGGTAGGAGTGATTGCGACCCTAGAAAGTGAATTCCTTTTCACTAGACATCTTTTTTTTTGGGGGGGGGGAGCCATGAAGATTAAGTGACTTGCCCAGGGTCACACAGCTAGTAAACGTCAAGTGTCTGAGTCTGGATTTGAACTCAGGTCCTCCTGAATCCAGGGTCGGTGCTTTATCCACTGTGCCACCTACCTGCCTCCACTAGACATATTAAGGGAAGATCGGATGATCCTATGGAGAGACTTCCTGTTCAGGTACAAGGTAGACTAGATGGCCAATGAATTCCCTTTGAACTTTCAAATTCTGTGATTTTATGAGTCACCTATGTCCTTTACTAGTCATGGGCAGGATTCAGCTACAAGGCCCTGACTACAACTAACCTCAGTGAACTCAGGTGTGTGCACATCTAACAGCAATTATAAGTAGACAGCTCTTAATCAAGAATTCTAGCTCCCCTGTGCTTTCTAGAGCCATTGCTCCTGACTCTCTGGCCTCTCCTGGAACTTGCCTATCTACCTCCATTAGATGATAAGTTCCTTGAGGGCAGGAACTGTCCTTTGCCTCCTTTTATATCTCCAGTGTTTAGCACAGTGCCTGGCACATTATTAAGAACTTAAATAAATGTGGACTGATTGATTGATCTAGGTGAGAGGCTACTGGATGCAGTGGAAAAGATGCTAGACTGAAAAGTGGTGTGGATGTTGAAATTAGCCTCAGGTTCCATAAGCTGACCTTCCCCTCCCCCTCTGCTGCAGGGTGGGGTGGGGGTGCCTTTGTGAACAGTGGAGAAGCACAGGAAAACCCTCAGGGATGCCAGGGTTTAGTTTTGCCTGAGAGCAGGTTAATGAAAAGGGAGGCAGAGGTACAGAGGTTGGGGAGAGGCTGAAGATTAAGAAGACAGTAAGAGAGGAGACAGACAGAGGAAGGAGCAGTACAGAGTAAGGGGCTTTTCAGGGGTTCATTGCTGTGGTAATGAGAGAGCAGTGAAAGTGAAACAGGGAAGCTGGAGTGAAGGAGAAAAAGAGTGAAAGTTGGAGAAAGCTGGAGCATACCCTAAGGCAAGAGGCAGCAATGGTCCTTATTGTATTAAAAGCATACAGGTTGTATAATTTGCATTTCTTAACCCTTATGGTTTACATTGATTTTTATAAATAAACTCTGCTTTGGTTATTTAATTAAGAGGCTTCTTAATCATTTGCTTATCAATTTGGGAGCAGTGTGGAGAAATTTTTAAACGGCCCAGATTAAATTAATAGCAGTCAGATAGCCAGTGAGTCAAACATCCACAGGTTAGTCAAAAGTCCCTAAGATTAGGTACCCCAATAAGATTAGTTCCCCCAGCCAAATTAGGCCTAAATTAGTCATTTAAAAATATTTTTACATTTGAATGGTGACCCAGATGGGACTTACAGCCCCATTACAATTTTTCTAAAGTTATAAGTTTTAATATTATTATAATTTTTCATGAGTCCAGTTATATAATTTTTAGATTAGTTATAGTTAAGTTAATAATTTTTTTTACAGTGGAAAGAGTCAAAGAATGCACATTCAAATCCAAGTTCTCCTGTAGAGGATCTTAATGGCTGTGGGCAAGTTACTTCCCCACTCTGGGCTCTGTTTAATCATTTGTAAAATGAAGAGGTTAGGTTAGATCAAAGTTTCTTAAACTATGGGTCACAACCCCATTTGGGGTCACATAACTTAATGTGGGGGTCACAAAAAATTGGCAAGAGTAAAAGGTTATATATACCTATTTTATATACCTATCTATCTGGGGTCACATCAAAATTTCTCAGGTGGAAAAGGTGTAAGAGCCCTAGATAGGTAACCTCTAAGGTCTCCTCTAACTAGAAATCTATGATCCTATGTACAATATCTTGGGGGGCAGCTAGGTGGCACAATGGATAGAGCACTGGGCCTAGAATCAAGAAGACCTGAGTTCAACTATTGTGCTATAAGAAATGATGAGCAGGCAGATTTCAAAAAAACCTGGAAAGACTTAAGTGGACTGATGCTGAATGAAGTGAGCAGAACCAGGAGAACATTGTACACAGTAACAGCAATGTTGCATGATGATCCGCTGTAATAGCTTTGGGTCTTCTCAGCAATACAATGATCCAAGACAATTCCAAAGGTCACATGACGGAAAATACTTTCCACATCCAAAAAAAGAACTGTGGAATCTGAATGCAAAATGAACCATACAATTTTCACTTTTTGTTGTTGTTTTTCTTTCTTGAGGTTTTCCCTTTTGTTCTAATTATTCTTTCACAACATGACATGTGGGAATATGTTTAATGTGATTTTACATATATAATCTATATCAGAATGGTTGTTGTCTTCTGGAGGGGGAGGGAAGAGAAGGAGGAAGAAAAATTTGGAACTCAAAATCTTATAAAAACAAATGTTGAAAACTAACTTTACATGTAACTGGAAAAAAATAAAATATTAAGATTGGGGGAAAGGAAAATAATAAAAAAGAGAGAATTTTTTTTTAGGGCAATGGGGTTTTTAAGTGACTTGCCCAGGGTCACACAGCTAGTAAGTGTCTGAGGCTGGGTTTGAATTCAGGTACTCCTGAATCCAAGGCTAATGCCTTATCCACTGCGCCACCTAGCTGCCCCGAGATTTTTTTAAAAAGATCTGAGTTCAAATCTAGCCTCAGATACTTACTAATTGTGACCCTAAATAAGTCACCTAACCCTGTTTGTCTTAGTTTCCTCATCTGCAAAATGAGTTGAAGAAGGAAACAGCAAATTACTCCAGTATCTTTGCCAAGATAACCCCAAATGGGGTCACAAAGAGTCAGACATGATTGAAAACAACTCAACAACAACAAATATCTGCCTTCTCTCTGCCTTAACTATACTCTTTGGACTCATTCTCTACCTTCCCAGAGCTGTGATACCCACTAGACCCCCTCCTGCAAGGTTGGATTCCTGATCCTGGCCCCATCCTGGCCAGCCCTCTCCCATTATCCTCTTGTGGCAGACAGATGCTAACAGTCCTCTCCCAGATATTTTCAATGTAATTAAAATGTTTTTCTAGAAAGCAGTCGTTCAAAGCGATTGCCTTCCCACGAGTCAATTTAGCCAGCTCACTTCCAGTTACTTATTCTACCTGGCTTCACTATAAGATGACAGCTTTTGGTTCAAGTGATGAAATTCTAGAAACTTCAACAGAAGAAATTGAAAAGCCTTTACTGAACCGAATTCTTTGGAAAGTAGGGCCAAGTTTGCTTTTCTGGCTGGGCAGAGAAAGGGCAAGAGAGTCTTTAGTTGTGACAAGAACAGTTAAAGAGGAAGAAAAATCTGATTCTAAAAACCTGCCACTTACAAGATTTCTTAAATATGCCCCCTTCTCTCCTCTGACACTGCCACCACTCTAGTGCAGGCCCTCATTACCTCACACCTAGACTACTGTAATCCCCTGCTGGTGGGTCTGCCTACCTCAGGGTTCTCCCCCACTCCAATCCATCCTCCATTCAGACACTAAAATAATTCTCCTAAAGCACAGGTCCAATCACACCAAACCCCCTACTCAATAAACTCCATTGGCTCGCCTATTGTCACAGATCAAATACAAATTGCTCTGTTTTAGCATTCAAAACTCTTCATGATCTAGCTCCTCCCATCTTTCCAGTCTTCATTTACCTTATTCCCTTAAAAGTACTCTTTGATCCAGTGATACTTTTCCTCCTAGAGGGAAAAAAGCACTCCATCTCTCATCTCTGGGCAATTTATCTGACAGTCCCCATGTCTGTGAGTGGTCTTCCTCCTTACTCCACACTGACCTCCCTGGCATCCTTTAAGTCCCAACTATAATTCCATCTTCTACAAGAAGCCTCCCCCTAGTTGTCCTTCAGTCATTTTCAGTTGTGGGGAAAAAAAGCTCTTCATGACCCCATTTTGGGATTTTCTTGGCAAAGATACCAGAGGGGTTTGCCGTTTCCTTCTCCAGCTCATTTTACAGATAAAGAAACTGAGGCAAAGAGGGTTAAGTGACTTGTACAGGGTCATACAGCTAAAAAGTATCTAAGGCCACATTTGAACTCAGGAAGAGTCTTTCTGACTCTAGGCCCAGCACTCTATCCACTGAACCACCTAGTTGCCCCTCAAGTCTTCCCCAACCCCTCTTAATACTAGTGCTTTCCCTTTGTTATTTCCTATTTATCCTGTATATACCCTGCTTTCTATATATTTGTTTGTGTGTTATCTTCTCCATTAGATTGTAAGCTCCTTGATGGCAGTGACAATTTTTTGCCTCCTTTCACCTGGCACTTAATAGATGCTTAATAGATGTTGATTGATGATTGGGTGAGTTTGGAAAATCACTTCCTCTCTCTGGGCTTCTGTTTCCCCATCTATTAAATGAGAAGGATGGACCAAACAGTTTCTTTCCACTCCAAATGATTCAGTTCTTGGTTCTTCAGATGACTGAGCCTCTGAATTTCACTGTCAGCTTCTCTGAGCATCCGGTCCAGACCAACCAACATGTGGCCCTATGGCCTGAATATTAAGCAAAGAATTTTAATGATCACAGACTCAAAATGAGAAGATGACACTTGCAAAATAGACACAATAGGAGGCATGACTGATTTTCCCATTGTTTAAAGAACCAGGTGAATGAACCCAGGATCATGAGTTCCGTCCTCATATGAAACAGTCAATACTGCTCTTTTCTATGGCCCCTCACAGATTTTACACCTTAACCCCAGCTTACAGTCTTACAAATGTGTGTATCAAAGGTCCTTGGGGGCAGCTAGGTGGCACAGTGGATAAAACACCGGCCCTGAATTCAGGAGGACCTGAGTTCAAACCTGGTTTCAGACACTTGACACTTAGCTGTGTGACCTTGGGCAAGTATCGCTCCACAAAAACAAAAACAAAAACAAAAACAAAAAAAAAAGGTCCTCAGGAGGAATGAGTAAGAGAATATGGATTTGTCAGTGCTCTTAACTGGGCCCATCTTCATTACTAAGGTAGAGAAAAAAACTACTCAGGCTTAATGGAGGCAGTGTTATATGGTAGATAGAAAGTTGGGCATACACATGAAGCCAGAAAGATCTGTTAAAGTCTCACCTGACACATCCTGGCTTGTGTGACCCTGGGAAAGTTCCAGTCTCTCAGGGCTACAGACAATTCTTTAAGACTATAAATTGTAGAGGAATTGTCAAGCTCCATTGGTAGAGGAAGTTTCCTCCCACATGGAGTTCCCTACTCCATATTTTTTTATATAGCCCACCCAACAGTTTTGACATTACATAAGATCATAAATTGAGAAAGCTACAATGATAAGTCCAAGTGGTATAACCAAGATTTGAACCCAGGACTTCTGACTCCAAATTCATTCTCAAGTTCATTCTCAAATGAACCAAGTGAAAAAGATCTCCAAAGAGAGAGGCTCAATGGCTGGCATTCTGTATGTTCTGGGTTATGACACAGAAATAAAAATTTGTTAGCTCTCCAAAATGGCACCTTTTCAAAGGCCTAGCCAAAGTATCTTTTCAACACTTCCCCCACCATAACGCAGCAAGCATCAGCCTTGTCTCCCCAGCACCAGCATTGGAAGTGGCTTCCATTGGACCTTCAGAAGCATCTATTCATTTTTCTTTCTTCTACAGCACAGGGCCCGGATGTGGGTCGTGTGGAGCTCTTGCTCCCGCAGGCCTGAAATTGGGGCCAGGGAAAAAGTGGAGTGATTCCTTCGAGGTCACACTGGAATTCAGTGACCCAGCAAGACTTGTCCTTATATCTCCTTCCCCAGGTGATTCTTTCCAAACAATCAACAGGAGACTGACTCTCTGTTAGGGGGGAGAAAAAGGTAGGCTCAAGCAGAGGGAAAGAAAGGCCATGTCTATTCATAGTTACTGAATCATCTGGGTCTCGGTCAAATTGGCTTTTGGAGGTGGTTTAACAACTGCTTTCTGCTGTTAATGGGCTCAGTCCTTCCACTGACCTGGTTCAGTCATAAAAATAGCTGAAAATACCAAATTTACTTTGCACAGTGGATAGAGAGCTGCGCCTGGAGTAGGGAAGACTTGAGTTCAAATCAGACCTCAGACACTTACTAGCTGTGTGACTAGTAAATCACTTAACCCTGTTTGTCTCAGTTCTTCATCTGTAAAAATAAGCTGGAAAAAGAAATGGCAAATCAGTCCAGTATCTTTGCCAAGAAAATCCCGAATGGGTCACAAAGATTCAGACAATTGAAATGACTGAACAACAACAATATCATCAGTCTAATGGGAGAGAAAACACATTTATATATGAGATACATAGAAGATACATTTAGAATAGATGGATATATATGGACTAGATAGATATGTACAAGATACATTTAGAGTAGATATCTAGAGTGGATAAATAGATACATACAAGATACATTTAGATTAGATCAAAGATCATCTTAGAATGGAAAACTCAAGTCAGTAAGAGGGACCCCTCCTGCTGAAGATGGCATTTGAGCTGAGTCTTTAAAGGAAGTCAGGGGATGATAAGAGGCAGAGTGAAGAGAGACAGCATTCCAGGCATCGAGGACCGTTAGTGCATGGCACCAAGATGGAAAAATAAAGGAGATGAAGGGTTGAATACAAGAAAATGAAGTAGGCCATTATTGCTATATCACAGAGCATGGAAAGGGGAGTGATTATATGAAGGTTGTAAAGGTGAGAAGGAGTCAAGTTGGTGGAGAACCTTAAATGCCAAACAAAAAGGACTTTGTATCGGAACCCAGAGGTATAGGGAGCCACTGAAGTTTATTGAGTAAAAGGATGACATGGTCCAGACCTGTGCTTTAGAAGCAATCATTTTTGCAGCTGAGTGAAGGATCAGTTTCCGTGGGGAAAGACACAGACAGGAGGAGGCTATCGTAATAGAATAGGCACGAGGTATTGAGGACTCAGATCAGGGTAATGGCTATGAGAGTAAAGAGAAAGTGATACACAGGGAGAGGTGTAAAAAAACCCCCCCACCAGCAAGAT
Source organism: Dromiciops gliroides (assembly GCF_019393635.1). Classification (NCBI taxonomy): domain Eukaryota; kingdom Metazoa; phylum Chordata; class Mammalia; order Microbiotheria; family Microbiotheriidae; genus Dromiciops; species Dromiciops gliroides. Next base: position 107,893,093 of record NC_057861.1, read on the forward strand.
TTGGAAACTAAATTGGTGACTTTATTCATTATTTACTCTCTCCAGTTATTAAAATAAACTAAGACCATTATGATGGTCAAGAAAGACAGGAGTTGTTCAGCAGGAGGGCTAGTGCTTATAACGAGGAAGTTGAAGAAGGGTAGGGAATGAGGAAGAATATATTGATGCCAGCCCAAAGCAGGGAGGGCAGTCATGGGTAGCTTGAGGAGAGGGACCAGCAGGCTGGTACTGACTACTCCTTTATACCTATGAACTGCCAGAAATCAGGGGAGACAGGGCAGCCAGCTCTGACAAGAATACACAAAGAGTAGATTCAGTTCTCGCTGCTCTTCATTCATGAAAAAGAGATCAGGGGGCAGCTAAGTGGCGCAGTGGATAGAGCACCGGCCCTGGATTCAGGAGGACCTGAGTTCAAATCCGGCCTCAGACACTTAACACTTACTAGCTGTGTGACCCTGGGCAAGTCGCTTAACCCCAATTGCCTCACTAAAAAAAAAAAAGAAAAAGAAAAAGAAAAAGAAAAAGAGATCAGTTGGGGAAGCTAGGTGGTGCAATGGATAAAGCACCGGCCCTGGATTCAGGAGAACCTGAGTTCAAATCCAGCCTCAGACACTTCACACTTATTAGCTGTGTGACCCTGGGCAAGTCACTTAACCCTCATTGCCCTGCCGAGAGAGAGAGAGAGAGAGAGAGAGAGAGAGAGAGAGAGAGAGAGAGAGAGAGAGAGAGAGAGAGAGATCAGAGAAAGACCTGGCTAGAGGAATCAGACAACTTTCTGAAGGAAACATTTGAAGAATGACTAGAAGGGCAACACAGAACAGAAGACATTCATGTGGAACAACAGAGATTCAGACAGGGGAAAATGGGGAATGTGTTCAAGGGAGGGTGAAAGGACCAGTCCAGCTAGAATAGAGTATATTAGGGAATGGGGTCAGATAAGTCTGGAGAAGTTTGTGGGAAAACAAGTGTGCAGGTCCATATTTTTCCAAGGAGGACTCACTTCAACCACAGAATAATGGAGATGATAACAAAGGGGTCAAGGAAAATACATGAGAATGCAGAAACTTATTGTTCTGACTTCCCAGCATATGACTCATGTAGCAAAACATGGAAGGTTTGACCTTGGGGTATTTTTTTAAATAAACATTTTTATTTATAGTTTGGGGTTCCAAATTTTATCCCTCTTCCCCTCCTTACCCTCCCCCTCCCTGAGGTGGCAAACAATCAGACAGACCATGGGGTATTTGACAGTCCCTCCCAGAAATTCTCCTCAGAAATTATTCTGAATTAAGCCCCAGTCCCAGGAGTTGTGAACTGAGGAATACAGATTGGATCTGTAATTTCATTGCTATAGAGATCTCACAGAAGAGAAAACCCCTTCAAACAAAACCAAAGAGCTCCACACATACCCCCTCCCAATTTTACCCAGGAAATGGGACATCAGTGAAATAAGAGTTTCAAATTATCTTTCACAAAGGTAACAACAATGACAACAGCCAGAATTTATATAGCACATACTATGTGCCGGACTCTGTGCTAAGCAGTTTTTTTTTGTGTGTGTGTGAAGCACTTTTTATAAATATTACTTGATTTTATTCTTCCAAGAAACCTGGGAAGTAGGTGCTATTATGATCCTGATTTGACAGGTGAGGAAACTGAAGCACACAGAGGTTGACTACCCTGGGTCACACAGCTAGTATTTTTTTTTTTTTAGTGAGGCAATTGGGGTTAAGTAACTTGCCCAGGGTCACACAGCTAGTAAGTGTCAAGTGTCTGAGGCCGGATTTGAACTCAGGTCCTCCTGACTCCAGGGCCGGTGCTCTATCCACTGCGCCACCTAGCTGCCCCACAGCTAGTAAATATTTGAGGCTGAATTTTAACTCAGGTCTTTCTGAGTCCAGGCCCAGTGTTCTCTCCACACTGCACACTAGCAGAGTGGCTTTCTCTAGAAGTGCTCTTGGCCTGCCACACAGAAACCTGAGGCTCTTCCCTAATATTCTCTCTACTTAATGGGGGAGAAAAAGGGTGGAGAAACACTAAAAGAGGGATGCTGTGATGGCTGGAGGAATAATGCACAAACCCCTGCCACTAGCTCCTCTTTTGATCTGAGAAGTCAGTAGCAGGCATCTATCTAGATGGCCCATGGTGAGTGATTAGAACAGATCTGTCAACCCTTCACAGAAGCCTTCAGCTATATTTGATCCCTGGCTTTCTAAAACTGCCTCTTCCATCTGCAAGCCAGGGATAATGATTTGTAAGAAGCAGCGCCTGCTGATTTCTTGTAGCTCATTAGTATTGAGCTGAATCCAAAATAATCTGTTTCTTCTAATTGACTTGTGGGTCTTTTTTCATTTCTGCCTCAAAGAGAGGGGTCTTTTGAAATCCTGATTGTTTTCTTCAGTATTTAAACTTGGGTTCTTTTTTTTTTCTTGTTGCCTGCAATCTTTTCTCTTTAACCTGGGAATTTTGAAAGTTAGCTAAGACTTTCCTGTAAGTTTTCTTCCTGGGATCTCTTTCAAGTGGTGATCAGTGGATTTTTTTTCCTATTTTTTCTTTACCTTCTTGTTCTAGAACTTCAGGGCAATTTTACTTAATAATTTCTTGCAATATTTTATCCAGATTCTTTTTTATCAGAACTTTATGGTAGTCTGAAAATCTGAGAGAGAAGCAGATGGAACAGGGTAGAGTAAGGGAGAAGGTGACTTTGGTTGAGAATATTTGGACATTTTTATTCAAGGAAAGTAGGTGGCATAGTACAGGGTCATCACTGGCCCCACTGGCCACATGTAACCCACAACACTCCCAAGTGCAACCCAAACCAGATTAAAATGTAATTGGAGGAAGCAGGTAGGTGGTGCAGTGGATAAAGCACCGGCCCTGGATTCAGGAGGACCTGAGTTCAAATCCAGCCTCAGATACTTGACACTAGCTGGGTGACCCTGGGCAAGTCACTTAACCCTCATTGCCCCACCAGAAACAAAATGTAATTGGAAAATATTTAACAAAATAAATACAAATACAATAAAACATAGATAATATTAATATGTAGTTTTCTAAGTCAATGTACAGACCACAAGGATCCTTACATTCAGTGTAGTGGTCACCATTTCCATTTGAGTTTGACATCCCTGGCATAGTTTATACATTTCTGGATTTGAAATTAGATGGATCTTGAATCCTGTTTCAGACATTTACTAGCTGTGTGACCCTGGACAAGTCGCTTGACCTCTTTTAACCTCAGGTTCCTCATCTATAAGATGAGGATCATAATAGCACTTGCTTCCCAAGGCTGTGGTAAGATCAAATGAAAATCAATGTTGTTGTTCAGTCATGTCCAACTCTGTGATCCCACTTGGGATTTTCTTGGAAAATATACTGTACTAGTTTAACTATTTCTTTCTCCAGATCATTTTGAAGATGAGGAGGGGGCAGCTAGGTGGCGCAGTAGATAGAGCACTGGCTCTGGAGTCAGGAGGACCTGAGTTCAAATCCAGCCTCAGATACTTGACACTAGCTGTGTGACCTTGGGCAAGTCACTTAACCCTCATTGTCCAAACAAAAAATAAAAAAGAAGATGAGGAAACTGAGGCAAACAGAGTCAAATGACTTTCCCAGGGTCAAATAGCTAGTAGATATCTGAGGCCAGATTTGAACTCAGGAAAATGAGTCTTCCTGACTCCAAACCCAGCACAGCATTCACTGTGCCAGCTAGCAGCCCACAGATCAGCATAGGGGCTTTAAAAGCCCTCAGCTTAAAAGAGTAATATAAATGTTAGTGGCAACTACTGTTCAGGTGAGAAGTCATTGCCACTCTCTGGGCATCCTCCTCCTCCAATTTCCTTCTCATTAGAATATAAGCTCCTTGAGGACTAGAATTGGCTTTGGTTTGGGGTGGGGTTTTTTGCCTTTCTTTGTATCCCCAGCATTTTGTGCAGTGCCTATCAAAGAGTAAGGATTAATAAGTGTTTGTAGACTGACTGATCACCCCCTTGCTATTTTTCTTAATAACCCACATTATATCATGCTTTGCTTCTCCTATGATAACCTTGTGAGGTGGATATGTGTGCTGTGTGGCACTGTACCTTGAGTTCATCACCCTTAGTGGGACAGACATGAACCACACTGGCCTCATTACCAGAAATCTTCTCATCCTGGGAGTTCCTACACAGAACAAATGACAAAAAGTCATTAAACCATGGATACTCTGATCCAGCAATTCCACTACTAGGCCTATACTCTAAAGAGATCAAAGAAAGAATAAGAAGGGGGCGGCTAGGTGGCACGGTGGATAAAGCACCAGCCCTGCATTCAGGAGGACCCGAGTTCAAGTCTGACCTCAGACACTTGACACTTGCTAGCTGTGTGATCCTGGACAAGTCACTTAACCCTCATTGCCCTGACCAAAAAAAAAAAAGAAAGAAAGGAAGAAAGGAAGAAAGAATAAGAGGACTCATAAGTAGAAAAATATTCATAGCAGCACTTTTTATTATAGCAAAGAACTGGAAACAAAACACCAATAAATTGATAAATGACTGAACAAATTATAATATATGAATAGAACGCTACTGTGCCATAAGGAATTATGAAAGGACAGGATTCAGAGAAATCCAGGGAGGCTTTGTAGCAATTGATGAAGAGTAAAGTAAACAAAATGACCACAATATTAGAAATGGGGAAAAACTGAAACATTCAAGAACCCTGACCAATTATGACTCTATGATGATGAAGTATTCTTTCTACTCATTGGTGGAGAGATGGTGCAGTATAGGTGAAGAATGACACATACATTTCCAGAGACAATTATTACAATAGGCAACTAAGTGGTTCAGTATTTAGAGTTCTGGGTCTAGAATCAGGAAGACCTGAGTTCAAAATCTGATTTCAGACTCTTTATTAGCTGTGGGACCCTGGGCAAGTCACTTAACTTGTTTACCTTAATTCATTGCAAGAGAAAATGACAAACCATTCCGGTATTTTTGCCAAGAAACCCCATGGACAGTATGGTACATAGGGTCATAAAAAGTCAAACAAGACTGAAACAATAAGTACTTTTCTTAGAAGAGAAGGCTTTGATGGGAATAAGGAGAGAGAAGAGATCGAGGGGAAGAGTGAGTAAGAATAGTGGTAGAGATACCAAAAAAAAGGAACAAGACATATGAAGTTGATTCATAGTTTCATGTACAATCCCCATTTTCTTGCCTTCTTTGTGTATAAAAATGTTCATGTTTGTTGATTTCCTAATTTTAAATGGAAGCATTTCAAATTATAGTGAGATGGAAATTAGATTCTGTTATTATTCTAATTTGAATCATCTCGCCATTAGATAGAATTTAAATTTATATTAATGGCAAATTACATGGACTACTATTAGAAACAGGATTCCCAGTTTGCAGGGTTATTGTATATTGAATTTCACATTTTCCTTTATGGTGGGTTTCTGGAAATACCCATGATAGACTGTTCAACTAGGGTCCTGGTCAAGTTAACATCTTATCTCCACTATTATAATATAAACTTCTTGAGACTAGGGAATGTCTTATTTTCTATTTGTATCTCTAGCACCGAGCACAGAGCTTTGCACATAGTAAGCACTTAATAAATATTTTATTAACTCACTCATTTGGACACATACCCAGAATGCAATAAAAATTCATTGAGGGAAAGACTTTTTTGTCCAGCCTCAAATCAAAGGTTGCAGATGAGGGATAGATAGGTCTATTCAGGAACAGGTGTTGTAAGCTGTCAAAAGAATGAATGAGGTAATATGGCATTCCAGAAGAGACCTGGAATTATGTGCAGACTCCACCATTTGCTCATAGTGACCTCATGCTGAATATTTGACCTCTCTGAACTCTGGTTTTCTCATCTGAAATGGGGATAGTGCAATGCTGTAGTTTCTACTTCACATAGATGTTGTAAGGAGCAAATGAAATATATATATATATATATATATATTCATATAATCTATATTAGGTTGCTTACCATCTTGGGGGAAGAGAAAGGAGGGAGGCTGGTCCCTAAAGAGGGAAGAGAATTTGGAATCAAAACTTTTTTAAATGTTAAAAAGTTGTTTTAGCATATAATTGGGAAGAATAAAATATTTTAAAATTTAAAAAATAAGACATCCAAAAACAGCCTAGCACATAGTAGGTGCTTAATAAATACCTATTTACTACTCTATATAGAGAGAATTATACATCTATAACTACAAAGAACTAATATATTATATAACTAATATACATATGTGTGTGCTTTGCAAATCCTTCAAAGACTCCTACTTCTAGGGCAGCTAGGTAGCGCAGTGGATAGAGCACCAGCCCTGGAGTCAGGAGTACCTAAGTTCAAATCCGGCCTCAGACACTTAACACGTACTAGCTGTGTGACCCTGGGCAAGTCACTTAACCCCAATTGCCTCACTTAAAAAAAAAAAGACTCCTACTTCTATGCTACATACATGATCACCAGCACTGTATAAATGCCTATAATTATTTCTGGTATGGGAATTGGGAGTTCAAATAAAATTTCAAGACAAGCATTTTTTCATATGCCAAGTGACCTGACAAACCACTTTTGAGACAAGTTGGGACCAGGATAAATTGATGCTGAAACAACATTCTTAGGGTGCAGGCACTGGAGGTAGACTGCTGTACATAACCAAAAAAAGCATTCTACATTGTAATGTTTACATAATATGATGCATATAAACCACATGGGGAACTAGAAACTTAGGCAAAGAAAGGAAAGGGCTAGAAGTTTGAGAAAGATCAAGTTTTATATATAGTTTCTTTTGTATGCTATAGTACAAAGTTGCAAGCTGATAGATAATAGTGATGCAGAGAAGAAAATATTTAATCAACTGCATAACATGTACATAGGCAGTTTGACCAGTATTGGTGTGATTTAAATGATTGTAGATGAAACTCATTGTGTTGGCTGGGACCCATTGGGGTAATAGTGCAATGCCTCTTGATATTTGTATTCTACCCTATTTTCATCTTGGTTTCATAAATTGGATTGAAAACTTCTCCTTTAGTAGACTCACTAAAAGAGAAATCCAAATTGGTGTTATGGGCATCAGAAGCAACCCAGTAACAGGAAGATATTGTTAGCAGGCTGCTTACTGGAATGCTCATTCATGGCATTCCAAAACTGTAGTGATGGTCTTGAATGCCACATCCGGGGGAAGGATTTGGAGAAGCAGCCTTTCGAAAGCGGTAGCAGGTTTCTGAACACCATCCATTATTTTTCACACTAAAAAAGAATGCCATTGTTCTCTGGGATGCAGTAGACCACCTTAATCACTGATTGGATTCCCCAATTTCAAGAATCCATAGTGGCAGTAATAAAGGAGTGAAGGATGAATCCCTTTAAAAATAACTCCAAAAATATCACAGTATACTCTGACCCAACTAACTTTTTAACATTGCTGTTTTCGCTTCTCTCTCTCTCTCTCTCTCTCTCTCTCTCTCTCTCTCCTTTCTCCGATTGTGTGTGCACTTTTATGTGTGTGTATGTGTGTTTATCTGTCTCTTTTCTTTTCCTCTCCTCTCTCACAAAACAAGTTCCTGTGTAAATATATTGCTATAACTAGACATATGTGAGTAACCTTACTGTGAGTCACCTGTGGATTTTCAATACCTACCTTCCCATTATTATAACTAGTTCCTAGACTCTGAACATCCAGAAACTTGGAACAGATGGGAAGAAATTCAACTTAATTTAATAAACATTTGTTAAGCACCTACTAAGTGCATGTCACTGTGCTGATACTAGTAATACAAAGACAAAAAATGAAATGGTTCCTGTCCTCTCTTCCTGGCTCTCTTCTCCTTTCCCAACCCCCAAGCCTTTGGGGTATAAAACCTAAATATGGGTATTTGCTCCCAAGGGGTGGATTGTAAAGGACAGCAGTCTGTGCTGACTTCATGGTTATCAGCATGGCAGACAAAGCCATCTATTTTTCAGTTCCAGTGTGCTCAGAGACTAGATGTAGCTATGTAGCACAATGGATAGACTGTCAGACCTAGAGTTGGGAAGACTCATCTTCCTGAGTTCAAATCTGGCCACAGATATTTACCAGCTGGCTGACCCTGGACAATTCACTTAACCCTGTTTGCCTCAGTTTCTTCATCTGTAAAATGAGCTAGAGAAGGGAATGGCAAATCACTCCAGTATCTTTGCCAAGAAAACCCCAAATGGGGTCACAAAAAATTCAACACAACTAAAAAATGACAACAACAGAGTCTAAAACAGGAATTCTATATTATAGACCCCTCTCTCAGTCTGGTAAGGTCTATTGACCCCCTTCTAAAAATGTTTTTAAATGAAAATAATTAAATACATGGGATTACAAAGTAAACTAATTATATTGGATACAGTTATCAAAATATGTTAAAAAATTCACAGGCTCCAAGATCCTTTGAGATCTACAGGTTTCATGGTTTGCTCAAGACCACACGGGTAGCTAGTAACTATGTCTAACCACAGATCCTGAGTCCTCATTTCCCTGTCCAGAGAGTTCCTGCCTAGGATCATCAGTGAGAAGTACATGGCCATACGGGAGAGTTTTCACACTCCTTTCACTTATAACCTCCATTCAGAATGGGGGTTGTCAGTGAATCATCCCTTTTTGATTATTGTCCCAAATAACCCAAGCAGCTTTCAGCTGGCACAGTCTAAAGTATATCCCCAAGAATACCAGGCAATTAATAGCTGGGAAGGCTGCTTCCTGATTCCATATGGCCTTGCAATGAGTCTAATTTAAAAATACAACCATTAGTGACTCGAATAGTCTACTTTCTGTATCTCTAGACTAGATATTTGAATACAACTCTGTTCTATTCTTTACACACTTAGTCAGAAAGATCTAGAGGCTGGGTCTCCCATCACTATACCAGTCACATGAACACCAGCATCAAAAGAATAATGATGGGCAGCTATAAGGCCCTGTTTTCTTTCATGCCTATCTGTCTGCCTTTAAACTCAAGTGACCCCTGTATATAATAGAGAAAGATGAAGTAGTTTACCCACCGTTGTACAACTAGCGAGTGTTAGATCTTGATTTTTTTTTCATTCATTTGATTCAAACTCAAGTCTCCTTACTCTAGATTCAGTTTCCCATTTAACCACTTAAAACCTCCCTCCCAGATCACTCTCCAGTGTGTTCCAACTCCACACAGGTTGCTTTGCAGGGTGAGAATGATTTCCTTGCCATGCTGCTCACTTCCCAGTTCCCTCTCTGGTCTGCTCCAACTCCACACAGGTTGCCTTGTCCCTATGTGAGTACCTCCACCATGACCTCTCCCCTTCCAAATACCTTTTATGTGGCATCTTTCCCAATTAGACTGTAAATCCTTGAAAATAAGAACCATCTTATATGAATGTAATGGAATACTATTGTGCTGTAAGAAACAATGAGCAGGAGGATTTCAGAGAAACCTGGAAGGAATAACATGCACTGAAGCTGAGTGAGATGAGCAGAACCAGAAGAACATTGTACACAGTAACATTGTGTGATGATCAGCTGTGATAGACTTGGCTCTTTTCAGCAGTGCAATGATCCAAAGCAGTTTCAAAGAATTCATGATAGAAAATGTTCTCCACATCCAGAAAAAAGAACTGGTGGATTATGGATGCAGATTGAACCATACTGTTTCTACTTTTGGGCTGTTTTTCTCCATTTTTCTTTTTCTTTTTTCTTTTTTTTAGGTTTTTCCCTTGTGCTCTGATTTTTCTCTCACAATATGACTAATGCAGAAATAGGTTTATTGTGATCATACATATATAACCCATATCAGATTGCTTTCTGTCTTGGGGAGGGGGGAGGGAAGGAAGGGTGATAGAAAATTTGGAACTAAAAAATCCTATGAAAACAAATGTTTAAAACTATCTTTACATGTAACTGGAAAATAATAAAATACTTTTATAAAAGAAAAAAGAAAATAAGAACCATCTTGTTTTGTTTTTCTTTTGTTTAATCCCAGAGGTTTAGTACAGTGCCAAGGCACATAGTAATCTCTTAATAAATGCTTCATCTAATCTAATGTAAAGATACTGCCTCTTTACAGATAAGGAATGAAATTCCAGAGAGTTCCACAAGTTCATAAAACATTGCCTTCAAGCTAATTTTTAGGAAGCAATGTGATGTATTGGAAAGTCAAATCAAAAAGCATTTTTAATCAGCTACTATCTGCTGGACACTGGGCTAAGCACTGAGGATGCAAGAGAAAGGTCCTATCATAATGGAAAGAATTTTGAGTTCTACTTATACCACTAACTTTCTGTGTAACCCTTGACAAGTCACTTTATGACTCAGTTTCAGTTTCCTTATTTGTCAATATGGAAGTTAGACTAGAGTTCCAAGTTCTCTTCCATTTCTGACATTCTTTAACCTAAACACCTTAGATAAATATAAGATTAAGTAAAAAAAATGCTAAATAGCAAATCCAATTAACCCCATGACTATGCTTTATTCATCTAACTTCAAGGGAACACAGATCGTTAATTACCTGATCAGCAGAGAGGGCAAGGAAAGAATTCTAAAGGAGGAAACTGGTAAGTGATCCATACTAGGTGTTCACAATACAATATGAGTTTTTCTGTTTTCTAACATATATTTATTAAAAATAATAAATATACATAAATCATTAAAGGAATTGAACTTTACAAGTATATGTTTCTAACCCATATCCAGCCTAGGCTCAGCCTCTTTCTCTATATCCATCTAAGCTCCAAGATAAAAGTAAGGAAACAAAGGCATGATTTTCAAAAACCCAGATGTTTCCAAAGATCCAGCTAGTTGGCATTGTAAATAAAACATTTGAGTGATTAGCAGGTCTTTCTGCTTTCCCTACAGGCCATGGGCAGGAATAGGCAAGAATTTTTGAGGAGTGCCAGGAAAATCCCATGGGACAGTCCAGGGTTTTCCTACCTGAACTACCTTGATATTCAGGGGGTGGGGGAGAACAGGAGGAAGGGAAAGGGAGAGGGAGGGATAACAAAGGCCCTATTGAATTGGATCTTTGTTGTAGGGCTGGACTATAATCATGGTGGACCTTTGGGAATACTTTCTCATTTAGGGGCAACTTTTCCCAAGCTAGAACCATGCCCCACCACAGTTCCCTATAATTACCTCTGCATCACCATTAATATATAAGCCCCCCCCCCAGGAGTTCTGTTGTGAGGTATGAAAGCTCTGTCTACCTCAAAGTAGCTACCACCCCTCCCACCTTTGTGGGAGAGAGTTGCTGAAGTTTGTCAAAAGACTATCATGGGGACAGTTGCCTCAGACAACCTCCCTAACAAGAGAACAGCTAGCCCTGTCCAGCTTGAGTCTATCTGGGGAGGCATTTGTTGATACCACATACTAGTTTGTTCTGCATTGTCACCCTGCATTACACCACCACACCCCATCAGATGACATAACGTCCTTCTCCCCACCTCTGCCTCCCCCTTCTTCCCCCCTCCCCAATGCTGTCGTAACCAGCCGTGGGTGACACATTCTTGCTGAAATTGGAAACTTGATGATTGTATGTGTGCAAGCCTGTTGGTTTGTTTGTTTGCTTAAAGGCAAAGATGCTTCAAAGAACCCATTTTCCCAATCTTGCCCCTTTCTTCATTTCTGACTCATCAGCCCCACAGCAAAGACTTCCAGAGGTAGCCGTGGGCCAGAAGCAGAGAATTGGGAGTCATTCCAGTATCACAGTGTCAATGCTTGCATTCCCAACTGCTCCAAGCATGGGGCATGATGAGAGAAGCCACTAAAGTGAAGTAACTTGGAATGAAGAAGGAGACAAACCTGTTGTAATCCCTTTAGAACTGATGTAAATAATAAACAGCTTGGGAAGCTACTAGTAAACAAGAAAACACTGACCCCTTCTAGGACCCATCTGTGAGGTCTCAAGAGCCCCTTCCTACTCAATAGCTTCTTCTCTCTCCAAATCCCCACCCTGAGCTGGCCTCTTCTCTCCATCTTTCTCTTGGGGATGTCTACTCCACTTCTGAAGACCAGAACACGGGTGGAAGGTGACTCACCCTCACATTGGCTGTTCCACAAGAAGGTGAATCATAGACTACTCATAGAACTTAGAAATGAAAGGAACCTCAGAGAGATGTTCTAACACAGGGATTCTTCACCTCTTTTTGTACTATGGACAACCTTAGGCAGTTTGGTGAAGCCTATGCATCCCTTATTGGAAGAATACTTTTAAACACATAAAATACTTAGGACTACAAAAGAAGCCAATCATATGGAAATGGTTAGCAAACAAAGAATTGTAACAACGTCACTAGAACTCCTGATCTAGTCCTCCCTTCTCATTCATGAAACAAGACTATAAAGGTAAGAGAAATCAAGTGACTTGCTCATGATCACACAGCTAGTAAACAGAAAAGTTAGGATTCAAATCCAGGTCCTCAAACTCCAAAGCCATTGCCCTTTCCATTCTCCCACACTGCTACTCATCCAGGTAGCATTGTTATGTAACCCTTGACAGACAAAACTCTTTCGATACATCATCGAAGCCTTCCTAGCCATGTGAGTATCACTAGTCCTGTTTGGAGAAGACAGTGGAGACCTAATTAGGTGAAATGACTTGCCCTTGGTCACAAATCAAGGCCAGGACTAGGACCCATACTTCATGACTCCCAATGTTCTTTCCAAGGCACCTGGATGCTTCTCATTCTCTTGATCCAAGAGTCAGCAGTTTAGGGTTAGTCTTCTCAGGACCTATGAGCTGGGCCTTTCCAAATAGATCCCAAGTAACAAAAAATTGAATTCAACAGCCTACCTAACTTTTACAAGCATGGGTTAGCCTATATCACAAGGGGAAAAGCACTACTGTCTAGCAAGGCACACCTCCCCCATCTTGGACTTCTGATGTTGATTATTTGTGTCTAAGGGTGAGTCTTTACTTTCATTCTGGTTAAATCTCATTGGATTTGCTTCAGCCTTGTGTTCTTTGGATCCTAGTGCTATCTATCATTCAATGTGTTAAGTTGTCCTTCCATAACATATGCAGATCTGATAAGCATGCCATCTATATCTTTATTCACACCTGGACTAGAGAAAAAAAATTCAATTCAATAAACAATTCCCTTCAATAACTATTAAGTATATGCTATGTGTCAGGCACTGTGCTAAGTTCCAGCGATACATATAAGAAATAAAAAGACAAGCCATGCCCTGAAGGAGCTTACAATCTTGGTTTCAAGTTCTGGCTTTTCTGATTAGAGGCAGTGAGATCTCAGGCAAGTCACCTAACTCTCTGAGTCTCATTTTCCTCATCCATAAAATGAATATTACAATATTGACCTTCTCCATGTCATAGGACTGCCATGAGGTTTATGTGAGTTAACAAAAAAAAAAAGAATACTTTACAACTCTCTATCTGAAATATCCTTTTTAGCTTAGGCACAGAAAGAAAAAAGAATCTGACCCACAACCATGCCAAATCTAAGCTAACTCACCTTATGTCATAGACTTATTTAGATTCTAATACTGGGATGAGATCTCAAGTGATCATTTGGTCCAAGACCCCTTTCAATCAGGTAAGATATTAGCATTCTAGTTTTACAGATAAAGAAATAGAGGCCCAGAAATGTCAAGAGTCACCCAACATCTAGAATCCAGATTTCACTTAGATCCATATTTAGCTTTCATCCCTTCAAAGGGAGGCAATGTGTTCAAGAGGTTTAGCAGTGATGCAGGAAACTGGGCACAAGTTCTTAACTGGAAGGTATGCAAGCTGTGTCAGACCACTGTGCCTTTTAATGCCTTCACTTATCTGCTGAATGGAAATAATAGTGCTGGCCTCTGTCTGAGGCAAGTTTGTCACTAATTCGCATTCAAAAAAGCAAATGAACAAACACAAATTATTTGCAAATTAGTTATCACCATATGCACATACTTTTCATATATAAGAATATCATAGAACCACAGGATAGAAGTGCAAGGGAGATAAGTCATTGAACCCCAACTCCTCATTTTACAGGTGAGGAAATGAGGGCCCATAGATGGGAAGTGATGTTCCTAGGGTCATGAGTAGTTTTCACCCAGAATTTAAAACCTCAGCAACACCAAACCTAGAACATTGCTCCACAGGAAGTTGTACTGAGATGGCCATAGAACTTCATAATATGGGGGGCGGGGAGGGGGTTATATGAAATCAAATTTATAGGTCCTTCTAGTCTAGGACAGCAAGAGACAGTTTAATCTCAGAAATGATGTTGCTTATCCTTGAAACATAGTAGAAAAAATGCAGTGTACCAGAAGTCAGGTTTATAAGAAGCAAGGAAAGGAAATAAGCATTTATTAAGCACCTACTGTGTACCAGGGCTTTACTGTGCTAATCTTTATTAATATTAAATATTATAATAGATCTAAGACTGAAAAGAACCAATACCCTGAGGTTTTTAGGAAAGGAAACTGAGGTCTAGAGAACTTAGCTAATTTGCCTAATTTCACACAGTTTGTAAGTGGGGAAAAGCTGGGAACTGAAGTGTGGTCTTCTGACAAGAGAGGCATCACTCTTTCTACTACCCTATCTATTTCTCTCTCTACAGCAATTAGCCTCACACAGCCCCAGACTCTTGAAAAATCATTTAGGGCCATTAAAATAAAACAAGGTCATTCAATTTGACCTTAGATCAAAGATTCATATGAGAGTTGAAAGAAAACTTAAAAGTCATTTATTGTCATGGGCCAAATCCAGCCTCCTACAGTATACAGAAACCCATCCTAAGGCATTTGTGACAGATGCTATTGTAGGTGCTGGGAGACCCTGAATACTGTAGACTCTGGTTCTAATTATGTCACTGACCCACTGTGTGGCTTTGACATTTCTGGGCCTCTATTTCTTTATCTGTAAAATTGGAATGATAATATCTTACCTGACTGAAAGGGGTCCTGGACCAAATGATCACTTAAGGTCTTATTCCAGTACTAGAATCTAAATATGTCTATGACATAAGGTGAAAAGATTAGGGATGGACCCCCAAGCCATCTTTTTTTTTTTTTTTACTTTTTTTTTTTTTTGCGGGGCAATGGGGGTTAAGTGACTTGCCCAGGGTCACACAGCTAGTATGTCAAGTGTCTGAGGCCGGATTTGAACTCAGGTACTCCTGAATCCAGGACCAGTGCTTTATCCACTGCGCCACCTAGCCGCCCCCCTTTTTACATTCTTTTTTTTTTTTTAATTAGTGAGGCAATTGGGGTTAAGTGACTTGCCCAAGGTCACACAGCTAGTAAGTGTTAAGTGTCTGAGGCCGGATTTGAACTCAGGTACTCCTGATTCCAAGGCCGGTGCTCTATCCACTGCGCCACCTAGCTGCCCCCCAAGCCATCTTAATAACCCTTAAACACTTATTAGAGATCTGCCATCCCTGAATTAATCTCAGGCTTTTTGAAAATAATTTATATTTCCTATACCAGATTGCTTTCCATTTCAGGGAAGGGGGAAGGATAGAATTTGGAACTCAAAACATTTTTTAAATGTTAAAAATTTTTTTAGCATGTAATTGGGGGGGGCAGTATTATTGAAAAAGAAAAAAGAAAGTAACATATTTCCAACCTTGGGAATTTAAGTCCTGTAATTTTACTGTGTACCATATGAAGTAGTCAGTAAACTTATAGAACTCAGCTGTTGGTTAGAAAACAGTGATCTAATGTAAGTCTCATCTCATCTGTAAAATGGTGATAGTAATAGCAAAGATAAAATATAAAGGCTATGAGACTTAGATGTGGTCATGTATATGAAGCATTTTGAAAACCTAAAGGCATAATTTAAATGTCTATAATTACTAGGATTACTATTAGCTCAGCTGCTTAGCCCTTAGCAGCCTTTAAAACTCTTAGCATTTAGAGTTGGGGCTGTTAACCTGGAGTCTGTGAATAGATTTCAAGGGGCCTGTGAACTTGAATGTGGGTGAATTATTATTTTCACTAACTGCTCATTGAAATTTAGCGTTTCCCTCAATGATGAATTATTTTTAAAATTATTCTCAGATGTCCACAGGCTTCACCACACTGTTACTGGGGGGATATGACATACAAAAACGGGGGCAGAGGATAAGAACACCTGCTATATATTTTTAATAATAAACATTTTTATTTAAAGTTTTGAGTTCCAAATTCTATCCCCTTCCTTTCCTCCCCTCCCCTCTCCCTAAGGTGATAAGCAGTAAGATATAGATTATACATGAGCAATTATGTAAAACATTGCCATTTTATATAGGAAAACTTGAATAAAAGGAAAAAATGAAAGAAAGTGGGAAAATAGCAATCCAGTCTGAGTTCCATCAATATCGGTTCTTTCTTTGGAGGTGGATAGTATGCTTTATCATTAGTCCTTTGGGATTGTCTTGGATCATTGTGTTGCTGAGAATAGTCAAGTCATTCACAGTTCTTCATCAAACAATTTTGCTGTCTCTGTGCACAATGTTCTCTTGGTTCTGCTCACTTCACTATATATCAGTTCATATAACTTTTCAGGCCTTTCTGAAATCATCCTGTCATTTCTTATAGCACAATAGTATTCCATCATCATAATATACCACAGCTTCTTTTAGCCATTCCCCAATTGATGGGCATTCCTTTGATCTTAGCCACAACAAAAAGAGCTGCTATAAATTTATTTTTTACAAATAGGTCTTTTTCTCTTTTGGGGGATGTCTTTGGGATATAAACCTAGTAGGAACACCTGATTTAAAGATAGATGAACTTCATCTGTTAGACTATTTAATTAATTCTCTAGTGATACATAATGCTTCCTTGTTTCCTAGTCTTTGATCAAACACAGCTGTGTATGATATTTGCCCCATGCCACAACCGGATCAAGAAGATTTCTATCATGTTTCCAAGATATCTATTCTCTAGCAAAGACCCCAGTCTAAGATATTATAATCCAATATTTCAAATATATGTGATTTTTCAGTATAACAGTGAAATCATCCTCATGATCTATTGATACAGATCACAAGTCTATTACACCTGAGTGGATGACCTCATGAATTTCTTTGGATAAAAAACGAATCATCTGATGAGTAGCTTTTATGCAAATTACCTGTTTACACAGAGTTTGGCTGATCCTCAAAAGACAGACATATAGTCCATCATTACCACAGTCATCCTCAAAGACTTCTCAATTTGATAAGACTTGCCAGGCTTTGGTTGTACTTACATTGCCTTCAAGAATCAAAGGTCAGGGCAGCTAGGTGGCACAGTGGATAGAGCACCGGCCCTGGAGTCAGGAGAAACTGAGTTCAAATCCGACCTCAGACACTTAACACTTACTAGCTGTGTGACCCTGGGCAAGTCACTTAACCCCAATTTCCTCAAAAAAAAAAAAGAACCAAAGGTCTATGCCACACCACCAGGAGTCATTGGAAGAGGACACGAGTGGAGACCAAGATGCCAATCAAATCCTCACGAAACTCCAAGATTTTAGCCTCCTTTCACTGCATGATTTTTCCACTTCAACAGCATCCCCAAATCAAAGAATCCTGGATTCTATGGACAAGAGGAGACTTTAAGAGGTTGGCCATCTAGTTCATCTCATATGCTCACTTCAGATAGACAATAGGACAATATTGCAACCACCTCAGAAAGAGAGACTTTCCATTCCCACCTAGGCTAGAGCTTCCTAGTCAGAGAAGAATAGTTTTCATCACTGGGAATTAAGTTCTTAGATACAAACTAAGGCATTTGGGGGGATACTGTAGAAGGGTTTCTTGTTCAGGAACAGGTTAAACTAGATGGGTTTTGAGGTCCCCATTAAATTCTTGAGATTCTGTCATTCTTTGATTTCCAATTTCAAGGAAGTTCAAGAAAGCAGAGAGCTCCTCTCTGTCCATTTTACTGATAAACAGGAAAGCCATTCAGGTCTCTTAATAGCCACAGAGCCCAGGGATTGGCAAAACCTCTTTCGGGAGGTCACACGTGTGGATTCAGAGTACAGCTGGCAAAGGCCCTGCCTTACCATATGCTTTCATCCAGATGGTCACGGGTCAACTCTATCCCAGCGTGTCAGAAGCTTCCTTTGTTTTGCAACCCAAATAGTATGGAAGATATCCAGGTGGGTACCCAGAGCAAATGCTCCAATGATCCATGACCCAGGAAGAGGGCAGCGTGATGTAGTGGAAAGAGGATCTAAATAGAGTCAGAACCTTGATTCAAAACACTGGGCAAGTTACAAGAAATCTCTGGGACTCCCTTTCCTCATCTGTAAAATGAATTTAGGAACTGGACCAGATGATCAATCAATCCATCCACAAGCATTTCACAAAGCCCTTGTTATCAGGCACTGGGTTAGGACCTGGAGAAAAAAAACAAAAGTGAAACATTCCCTACCCTAAACATACACACACACACACACACACACACACACATATGCTAATATATAAATAACTATATGCTATAGAGAGAGATATATAACTATGTGCCAATAATAACAATAGCTAACATTTATATAGCACTTACAATGTACCCGGCACTGTGCTAAGCATTTTACAGTTATTTCATTTGATCCCCACAACTCTGGGAGGTAGGTGCTGTTATTTCCATTTTTATGATAAGGAAACTGAGGCAAAGGTTCAGTGACTTGACAGGGTCACATAATAAGTGCATGATACTGGATTTGAACTCAGGTCTTCCTGAACTCAGGCCCAGCACCCTGCTATACTACCTAGCTGTCCCAAAATAAGCTCAGTTAATGGGGGGTGGGCAGTGAGTACTAGCAGTTGGGAGGATCAGGAAAGGCTTCATAAAGAAGTTGGTACTTGAGCTGAGTCTTGAAAGAAAGCAGGATGCTAAGAGGTGGAGATGAAAGGGAGTGCGTTCTAGACACAGGGAAAAGTGGTGGAAATGGGAGGATGAAGTATTGCGTGTGAGGAACCATTAAAAGCCGATCTGGGGGGCAGCTAGTAGCACAGTGAATAAGCACTGGCCTTGGATTCAGAAGGACCTGAGTTTCAAATCAGGCCTCAGACACTTAATACTTACTAGCTGTGTGGCCCTGGGCAAGTCATTTATCCCTCATTGCTCTAAAAAAAAAAAATTAAATTAATTCTTTTTAAAAAGCCTGTCTGGCTAAAGACCCTGAGAGGGAGAAATAGGAGTAAATGATATAACAAGGTTGTCATGGTTTTAAAAGCCAATAAGAATTTCTATTTCATCCTAAGGTAATAGGCGAGCCACTGGAGTTTATTGAGTAGGAAGGTGACATTTTGGATTGTATTTTAGAAAAATTCCTTTGGCAACTGTTGGGGTGGGAGTGGGAGGGAGAGAGAAATTGAAGTGGGGAGAAGAATGAAGGGAAAGAGAATAGTCAGGAGGGCATGCCATAGTCTAGGGAAGGGTGTCAAGGGCCTGAACTATGGGTCATGCTTGGGAAACTAGGAGAAGGGATAGTATTGAGAGATGAGGTAAAAGATGAAGCAAAATCATCCCTGAGAACCCATTCCTAGTTCTAATATCTTGTTCCTACAAAGGTCCAGAGAGAGGGCTCCAACCTTCATACAAGATATAATGCAAGAGCACAACCCATGTGGTGTAAAAAGGAAGACTGAAAATGGTAAATGTGTAAACATAAAGCACGCCCAGCAAGGAGGAACCAGGGAGAGTCGCTGGGAACTCGGCAGTGGAGAAGCGTTAGTTAGAAGTGGAGAACCAACTTCTGGAGTATATTAAGCAGGGGGACCCCTAGAAATACACATTTAGAGCTGGAAACTATCTGAGAGAGCATCTGATCACCTCCCTCATTTACAAGTGAGGAACCTCCAAAGAAAATACTGATATCGACTGAAGCATGCTATTTTTCACTTCTTTCATTTTTTTCTTTTATTCAAGGTTTTTTATACAAAATGACTAATATAGTAATGTTTTACATAATCAGACACGTATAACCTATATCTGATTGCTTACCACCTCAGGGAAGGGGGAGAAGAGGGAGAGAACAAGGGATAAAAAGTGGAACCTAAAACCATAAATAAAAATGTTTATTAATTTAAAAAAGAAAACTGAGATTGCAAGAAAAGGGAATTGACTTGTCTGAAGTCATACAGGTAGCAAGTAACAAATCTAACACATGAACCCAGGTCATTCTTTCCACTGTCTTCTTAGGATGAGAAAAGAACAAATAAAAGTCCTTTCACTCACTCACCAGTCTCTCAGATGAGCATTTATTTTGTTGTAGTTGTTTCGAGTAGCCTCTAACTCTCTGTGACCCCTTTTGGGTTTTCTTGGCAAAGATGCTAACGTGGTTTGCCATTTTCCTTCTCCAGACTCATTCTTTTTTGTTTTTTTTTTTTGTTTGGTTGGTTGTTTTTGTTTTGGTTTTTTTGCAGGGAAATGGGGTTAAGTGACTTGCCCAGGGTCACACAGCTAGCAAGTGTCAAGTGTCTGAGGCCGGATTTGAACTCAGGTACTCCTGAATTCAGGGCCAGTGCTCTATCCACTGTGCCACCTAGCCGCCCCCCTGTCTCCAGATCATTCTAACAGATGAGGAAGCTGAAGCAAAACGTTAAAATGGACTTGCTCCAGGGGTCACACAGCTATATCTGAGGTCAGATCAAAACTCCAGTCTCTCTGACTCCAGACTAGTGCTCTATCCACTGCACCACATAGCTTTCCACTAAGCATTTATTTGCAGCCCCCTAATTTAACCATCTATGACATCTCCAGATTTAAATGAGTAGTCATAGTTGACAAGAGACTTTGGATTGGAGTCAAAGGATCCTGGGTTTGAATCCAGACTCTACCTTCTATACATCAGGTATTCTAAAGAAAGACACGTGCCTCCACTGAGCCTCAATTTCTATTTATGTGAAAATGAGGGGGTTGCGACAAGCATCCCTTCCAGCTCAAAACACCCAATGATATGTGTTGCCAATGCACATCAGCTCCAGTTATCACAGCCTAAGATTGTGTGAGTGTCTTTGGCTGACACTTCACACTGGTGACTCATTGCAGTCCACCAAAGCCCATAAGTCTTTTGATTGTACCAGTTGGCTTTGCACAGAGAAGGAAAGAAAAGAAGAAGGAAGAAAGAAAAACACTCTGCTGCACAGCTCAGTCTACACTTCTAGCCCCAGTCAACCATCTCAACTACACATGACCTTGGTCACAAGGGGAACTTGGTGAGAAAGAATGGGTGGGCAAAGGCATCATCGCTACTGAAAAACCATGGCAAAGTGAATGTCTTACTGATGGGGGGGGGGGGAAGGAGAAGTATCATTGATCTTGACCCTTCCATTTCTTAACTGAGAGACCTTGAGCTAGTTTGTCACCTCCTTGTTTCTCCCTTTGTTTGTTTGGTTTGGTTTTGTTGAGGAAATCAGGGTTAAGTGACTTACCCAGCTGGGGTCACACAGCTAGTAAGTGTTTGAAGCCAGACTTGAATTCAGATCCTCCTGACTTCAGAGCCAGTGCTCTATCCACGGCGCCACCTAGCTCCCCCTCCCCCATGCCCCAGTTTCTTCATCTGTAAAATGATGGGGTAGAACTAGGCAAACTCTAAGTCCCTTAGTACTCCAAATCTGTGATCCTCTGACCACTGGCCTGGAGGTATCCCTATTGGTTTGGAAAATGCCTAGTTTGCCCCTAGGAAATAGTGGTGACACTGGAAGCTATTGGCCAATCTTCCTTTCTCCACTTCCATCCCTCTCCACCTTCCTTCTTTTCTAGTCAGGTTCCCACCAATGCAAAGGGGTCCAGCTATTACACAAATGAGCATGTACATGTATATGCATGCATGCAGACACACATCACTGATCCTTACACACTGAAATAATACTAAGAATTTCCTAGGAGTTTTATACCCAATCTAGACCCTGGTACCTAACACACAGACTTCTTTAGGATGCCTGAGAGGGGGAACCACATCCATGTGGGCTCTCTGAACTTGGGAGCTTCAGATAGAAAAGAAAAAGCCCAAATACAGCCAGCCCCTAGACGCCTCTGTCCTGCTCTGCCAGGAGTTTCTTGGCAGCCAGTTCACACACAGAAAGGTTAACAGGATGTGCCTGTCCCCCTCCGCCCTCAGCTCCAAAGAGAACAGCCTCATGATGCCCTTTCAAGCAAATGTACAGCAATAAGACATGCAGAGGAGATTGCAACACTCTCCTAAGAGAGGTGGGCACAGCCCAAGCCAGCAACTGCCAAGAGGTATTGGCAGGGGGAGGGAGAGGAGGGGGTGCAAAGGAAAGAGGAAAAGAATGCAAGTGCTCTGGGTAGGCATAGACATAAACCTATGCAAGAAGGGGAAGCCAGGGAACAAGTCCATTCTGTGCATCAGCCCCCGTGGACCTTTGTGTGATCGGGTACGTGTTCATATCATGAGTGTTGGTGTGGTACATGTCTATGACGGTGTCTATATCTGTTGTCATGTATCTACTGCAATGTATTTCTGGGTTTGCAAGTGTGTGACATACAAACATGTATGTCAGCATGTGATGACACAAAGGCACACATGTAGGTTATTGTGTTCATGTGTTGATCTTTTGATATGTGTGTTTGAATCTGTATCTGTCATAGCATATATATATATATATACATGCATGAACATGATTGTCAGTCAATGCATCTGTATGTTCAGCTGTCAGTGTAGGTATGTGTCTGTGTCTGTCTCTGTATATGGGTGTACACGTGAGTGCATGTTTCAGAATATGCCAGTGTGTGTGTGTGTGTGTGTGTGCAAGTACACGTGTGTATGTATCCATGTGTGTCTCTGTATATGTGAGTATACATTTCAGAATATGCCTGTGTGTGTGCATGTGTATGTGCATGTGTTTGTGTGTGTGTGTAAAGGTACGTGCTAATACAGTAGGAGCATACATCTGGAGAACAGATCCCTAATAAGCACAATGATTTATTACAGAGCTTGGAGTCCCTGAAAAGTTCAGAACTCACCATGGTGACTCATGTCTGAAAAGCTTAGAAACGCCTGCCTTCCCATCTAGATGGGCTTCTGACCAAAAGAATCATTCAAAAGGCCCACTCTTCCCTACTGTGGAAAAGGCAGGAAAATAATGTTGCAACATTGCTCCCGATTATTGCATCAATAATGTGTGATGACAGGTTGGCCAGCAGGGGCCTGGTTGAAGATCTGGATACTCCCCCTTACCACCAACACACACACACACACACACACACACATGCGCGTGCTCTCGCGCGCTCTCTCTCTCTCTTCCCACCCCCCCCCCCCCCCACCCACCACCCCCCCCCCGCTCTCTCTCGCTCTTCCCCCCAATCTATGGGAAGAGAGGATCCAACACTACTTGCATAGTCTGCTAACAGTCTGCAAGGGCTCAGTTTCCAATGCTCTTGGGAGAGGAAAAAAACCCCCAACCAGGAACAGTGTTTCTCCCCTTAGATCCCCTCACAGAATCAGATCCTATGATGTCAGAGCTGGATGGAACCTTGGAATACAAAATGCTCGCACTGGAAGGGACTTCAGAGGCCAGTCTAAATCTCCAGGTAGACCAAATTGATAGATGAGGAAAATGAGTCTCAGAAGACACCACATTTATTTTATCCAATCAAGGCAACTCCTATTTAGGGTTACCCTTAATCCACAATCTCTTTTTAGGAAGAAAGGAATTTTGCCACCCGTGTTCAGTTTGCCACCCATTGAAGTGGTAGAGTTTTTAAAAACCTAATTATTAAAGTAAAATTTAGAAGGCATGTTCTGTCTTTAACGTTACATTAAAATGTGGTGACGTTCTTGTACTGGTTTGTGTGAACAGCTGGTGCTCATTTAAGGCAACTATGGTGTAATGGCAAGAGCACTGGGACTGGAAGGAGAGGAGTGGGATTGAAGCTCCTCTCTGGACTACCTTTTATAAGCCATGTGACTTTAGGGACTTTACTTCTCAAAATATCAGTTTCTTCACCTTTAAAATGGAAATAGTAATGCTTACTCTGACTACCTCAAGGTTGTTGTGAGAATCAAATGATATATCTTGTAAGACATTTTGTATGTCAAGTCAACTCCTTATTAAATTCATCTAACTTTTTTTCCCATTTAACTTGGTCTTGGGGTGGTGGTGGAGGCAATCAGGGTTAAGTGACTTGCCCAGGGTCACACAGCTACTAAGTATCTGAGACCAGATTTGAACTCAGTTCCCCTCCTGACTCCAGGCAGGTGTTCTATCCACCTAGCTATCCTATTAAATTCTTGCTATGTGCCAGGCACTGTGCTAAGTGCTGGGACTACAAAGAAAGGCAAAAAATTGTCCCTGCCCTCGAGGAGCTCACAGTCTAATCTATGTACACACAAGATATAGACAGGGTAGATAAAGCACTTCATAAATCAGAAGCATTTTATACATGACACTGTGGGAAGACTACTAGATTTAGAGGCAAAGGACTTAGATTCAAATCCTGCCTCTAATACTTGCTACCGGTGTGGCCTTGGATTAGTCACTTGATATCCCTGGGCCTAAACTTCAACATTTATAAAATGAAGGGATTGGACTTCATGACTTCTGAGGTCCTTTCCAGCTCTAAATCCATGATCCAATAATTCTTTTATTGTCGTGTACACAATCTGTACTCCTTGTATTCACAAGCTTCGTTTCCTGATACCAATCAATCAATCAACAAACATTTTGTTGACTAAGAACTATCACCGACTGAATGCATATAGACCAAACTGAAAGAAATCATACCTCTTTGCAGAATAGGTCACACTTCTATAACATTTTAGATTAATTCTAAAAGCTTCCCTCTCCTAATGTGAAGCACCGGGCAGTTTAAGGATTTTACTCCCACTTTACAGAAGAGAAAACTGAGGCTCCAAAAGGTTGAATGACTTTCCCAGGGTCACACAGCCAGGAAGGAGCAGAAGCAAGATCTCTGACTCCAAATCCAAGTCCAGGGCTCTTTCCCACACTGATAGCTACAGAAGAAGCCACTTCTCTGTATAGTTATAGCTAATGAGGCTAGCTGGTCAGGAGGGTTCACTTGACTAATGTGGGCTTTGGACTTTTAGGAGGAAGAGAGTGTTGCCACATCACTTCCAGTTTGCAGAGATGTGGATGTCTGCAGAAAGGTTCCACCCCCCCCTTCCAAAACCTCCTATTGTGGGTTGTTGGTGCCAGCCCACTCCGAGGACATGAACTCTGGCAAGCATCATAGACCACACTGTGGAAAATAAAGCAGAGCAAACATGATCCTTGTCTTCCAATTCCAGATTTCAATATATTTATTTAAAAGGATGAAATCAAGAGCCAGGCCCTCGTCCCTCAGCCTCAGCACCTCTCAGGTGATAGAAGCAGTGAGTTGGACGACCATCTGTCATCACTGCTGTGGAAGGGATATTCTCTCAGACACAGGCAGGACCAGAAGCTCTTAGATGTCCCTTTCAAACTCTCTGTTATTCTCATTGCACTCTGACATGGTCAGACCCTATCTGGAATCTCGTGCCCAATTCAGGGCACCACATTTTGGGAAAGATGTTGAAGACTTGGAATATGTACTGATTAGGGCAATCAAAGTCGTCAGAGGCCTGGAGACAAGGACCAAAGTGAATCCTTGAAAGAATTGGGGATTGGGGGCAGTGAGGTAGTACAGTGGGTAAAGGACAGGCCCTGGAGTCAGGAGGATCTGAGTTCAAATCTGACCTCAGACACTTACTAGCTGTGTGACCCTGAGCAAGTCACTTAACCCTTATTGGGAAGGAAAGAAGGAAGGAAGGAAGGAAGGAAGGAAGGAAGGAAGGAAGGAAGGAAGGAAGGAAGGAAGGAAGGAAGGAAGGAAGGAAGGAAGGGAGGGAGGGAGGGAGGGAGGGAGGGAGGGAGGGAGGGAGGGAGGGAGGGAGGAAGGAAGGAAGGAAGGAAGGAAGGAAGGAAGGAAGGAAGGAAGGAAGGAAGGAAGGAAGGAAGGAAGGAAGGAGGTTACACTGGAGGAGAGAAGGTGCATAAGGGGCATAAATAGTTGAAAGAATATCCCATAAAAGAAGGATGACAGTTGTTCTGTTTGACCCCAGAGAGTAGAACCAGGAGCAGTGAGTGGAAGTTGCAGGGAAACAGATTTTAACTTGATATGGAGAACTTTCTGACAATTGTAGATAATCAGCCCCCCATTGCTGAAGGTTTTTAAGAGAAGAATGAAATACCTCTCATCAGGGGTGTTAGAGAGGAGATTCCTATTCAGGTTTGAGTGAACCTCTATGATCTTCCATTATATTGTAACCTCCTTGAAGTCAGGGACTATCTCTTGCCTCTTTTCTTTTATCCCAGGCATTTAACACAGTGTGCAGGTGCTTAATAAATGTTTGTTGTTGTTCATCCTTCACTCTTGAAGAGGACCAATCACATCATGGGGGTGATGTCTTAACTTGCATGAATTGGATTTGTGATGAAATAATGAGATTTAGCAGATACTCAAAGACCCACCTGGATATTAATCTAGACTGATTGAATCAAGTGAGAGTGATTAACTGCTGATTAGCCTACTTCAAGTTAACTGGATTGTAATCACACCTGGCTATCCCTTAAGAAGGTATTGGTCTCAGGAGCTAGACTGTGAACTCAACTTGAGAACACCTTCAAAACCAATGGATTTGGATGATGCCAACCAATCAGCTTGAAGCAGTGTGTAAAGACCAGATCTATAAAAAGTTCCAGATCTATAAAAAGCTTCCACAATCAGCTTGCTGGGGAGTTCCTGATTAAAGCAGGCTTGTGGCAGAGGACTTGAGGAAGAACCAGACCAGGCTAGAACTCTATGCGAGATAGGCCTTTTGTTAACTTTCTGAACTCCATGTTAATACCCGTATGCTTTAATAAATGTTTAATGCCCAAAGACTGGTGCTGAAACTTCTAATTTAAGGCGACCACAATTTAGATTTTAAACATCACAGATTTAAGTGAGGCAGAGTTGCCCAAAGTTGTCAGTTCCACTCTCTCCTCCAGAGTCATTGGAGTCCAGTGGCAAGAAACAGTCAAGATGACTCTTAATAATTGTTTAATAATTGATCATTGATTCCCTTCCTACACTGTGTTGTTGTTGTTTGTCATTTGTTCTCAAAGAGAAACATGACATTGGGAGGTGATGTCATGATTTGAAGTGAATTGGCTTTGAGTAAGGCAGGGCTGTGCGAAGTCACCAGCCTCACTCTCTCCTCCAGAGCCATCTGGATCCAGTGACAAGCTATACATCAAGACAACTAGAGACAGCCCCACATGTTTGAGGCAATTGGGTTAAGTGACTTGTCCAGAATGACACAGCTAGTAGTGTCAAGTGTCTGAGGCCAGGTTTATACTCAGATCCTCCTGACTCCAGGGCCAGTGCTCTATCCATTGTGTCACCTATCTTCCCTACTGTGATTCTAATATGCATTTTGCAGAAGACAGTCTCCATCATTTAAGCAGAAGTGGGAGCTACCATTTTCACCCAACACTCAGAATTCCTCAAAGCTTCATGAGTGTTCTAGAAGATCTTCTTCTTCTACAAGCCTACCAGACTTGGGGAGAAATTATGGGAGAATGAGGGATAAAAATGAACAACAGAGGGGCAGCTAGGTGGTGCAGTGGATAAAGCAATGGCCCTTGATTCAGGAGGACCTGAGTTCAAATCTGACCTCAGACACTTGACACTAGCTGTGTGACCCTGGGCAAGTCACTTAACCCTCATTGACCCACCCCCAAAAAATTAACAACAGAAATATATAATAGAAAGAGCACTAATGTTGGTATGAGGAAATCTGGTTCAGGTTGTATCTCTGGCACTAGCTAGCTATGTGACTTTGGGTGAATCACATATTCTCTCTCAACCTCAGTTTTCTCATTGGTGAAAATGGCATAATAACTGTACTACCTTCCTTTGGAGGCATTTTCCTGAAAATGAGGAGGATCAAATAAGATAGTGTATATAAAACCTATTGTAAGCTTTAAAGCTGTGTACATATAACCAGTGACATCAGGTTTTGGTGAAGGGGTTTTCCCACCATAGTCAAGGAGAGTCACCAAGTCTGAGTTGAAAGTAATATCAGGGGCAACCGAGTTTAAAGCATGTGTGAACTAGTATCCTCTCTACAAAATACCAGACATCAAGTCTCTGCTTAAAGACCTGAAGTGAGGAAGAACTTACTACTACCCCCAGACAACTCTTTTCACTTTGGAAAGCTCTTATGAGGAATTTTTGCTCTTAGTCCAACCATTTGGGACCAGGCAGAAAAAGTATATCTCCTCTTAGCATATCCCTGCTTAGTTTTCTCTTCTGCAGCCTAAATATTTCCATTTCTTTTAATCAGTTCTTATATGGTGTGATCTTAAGGTAGATCCTATCTTGGTTGCTCACTTCTGGAGTCTCTTCAATTTCGCAGACCTTTCTTAAGCATGGCACCTAGAACTATGCACAACACTAAAAATGTGATCTGACCAGAGCAGAGTACAACGAGATTATCATCTCCCTAGTTTGAAGTGGCTTTGCTCTGCTCCTCCTTTCAGCAAAATACCCGGGGAAGAAATCCCATTCCCTTATTCCCTGCCCCAACATAGACATAGAGTGCCCTGGAATGAAGAATGGATCTCCTGTGACTGGGAAGTTATATTCCATTCATTTTACAAAGGAAACTTGCAGCATAAAGCTCTGTAGCCTTGGCAGGAAACTGGGCTTTTTTTTTGGACTGAATGAGAAAAACTAATCATATTCAGGTTATGTCATAGTGTGTTCAAAACTTCATATGGAAATCATGAGTGTCTATGAAAAGGTGTGCCTGGTAAATCTAGAACTGGGAAACCTTGGTGAGGTTTCTAGATTACTACTGCCTACCAAAAGGGCTGTCAGAATACTACAGGCAGCAAACTGGGGCTCAATACCTAAGTAAACACCCAAACATCCAATTTATGCCCCCACTGCAGAAGCCTTCAAGAAATTAAAGGAGAGATCTCTGCTGGCAGAGATGATGATGGATGCACTAAACCCACCAGATCAGGAATGGACTGAGAGAACCACAACTTTATTTTTTTTCCAGGGCAATTGGGGTTAAGTGACTTTCCCAGGGTCACACAGCCAATAAGCTAGGTTGTGAGAAAAAACAGTCAAAAAACTCCCAAAACTTCAGACTGAGGAATTGTCAAAGAGAAAAAAACATTTTTTTAAAAAATGTGTTTCCAGGGGCAGCTAGGTGGCACAGCGGACAGAGCACTGGCCCTGGAACCAGGAGCACCCGAGCCCAAATCCGGCCCCAGACACCCAACACCCACCAGCCGCATGACCCCGGGCAAGCCACCCAACCCCAATTGCCTCACCAAAAAAGAAAAGAAAAAAAATGTGTTTCCATCTATTTTCAGATACTATCACTTCTTTCTCTGTAGATGGGTTGCCATTTTCATAAGTCCTTCAGGGTTATATTGGACCATTGCCTTGCTGAAAATTACCACATGCTTCCCAGAAGATCATTTTACACTATTGCTGTTATTTTGTATACAGTGCATTTCACTCTGCTTCAGTTCATGTAGGTCTGGGAAAGTCATTTTTAACCTCCATTTTCCTCAGTTTGTAAAATGAGGGTAATAACAGCACCTTCCTCAAAAAGTTGTTGTAAGGATTGAATGAGATAATGGCTGTAAAACTCTTTGCAAACCTTAAAGCACTCCACAAATGTTAGCTAGTATGATTAGATTGTCTAGAATTTGCCAACCTAAAGCTATCAATCAGCAAGTACTAATTCTCTTAAGCCTCTGTTTTTGTGAGTCACAGAATATCTCAGCAAAGAGTCAGTACCAACACCAAGTCAGGAGAAGTGCCACATGAATCAGTCAACAAGCATTTATTTATTATCTACACAGTACTGGTCTAGGTGCTGGGGAGACAAAGACAAAAATGCCAGTCCTCCAGCCAATTAATTCTCAAAGGTTAAAGGTGTTTCTAGGGTTCTATGGCAGAACTGAGCCATCATCACCATTTCTCAATGATCTCACCCAAGGAGGTACTGTTAAGAAGAAAAAAAAACACAGAACAGGAAAAGGGGACAATCTGACCAGGACACTGGCACCATTGGGAAATCACTGCAACAAGGATTTGGTTAGCTACCTCAGACGTGAATGCACCAATGATGGCTTTTGCAAATCTAAACAAGCCCTGTGTGTTACACACTGACATCAGCCATGAAAGATCTGGAGCAATTTTCTAACATAAGAATGATGCCCAACAGAAAGAAACCTTTTGCATTTGCCAGTAAGGAACCCACTTGCAGTGAGACTTATTGTCCTATTCAGAAGTCACAGTTCTCTCTTGAAAATATGTTGTCATTGACCAGATCTGAGACTTTATATATGGAATTTATTGCTAAGTCCATGGACCAACAAAATTCCTCTGACATAGCCTGACAAGTGTCACTTGTAGTGGGTTAGTGGCACTGGTCAATTACAAGTTGAGTGTGTAATAACAACAGAGATGTATGTGCACTTTCTCATAGACACCATGCAGCAAATAATTGGTGATATCAATGAAGAGAGTAAAGACAATCTGTGACAAGAAGGAGACAAGGGCACTATTACAAGACACGGCACCTAGGAGTGTTTGTAAGACCACAGGACTAAGCAATGTACAGCTCTCTTTCTTGATCCTTCCTCCCTTTTTTGAACAATAGGAAGAGAAGCTCACTATGCATGCATGAAGATAGTAAAGGAGTTCCATCATTAAAGCTAAGGAGAATTTGGGTCTCACCTACTCTCAGTGAAACAGCTAGAAGAAAAGAATTGTTTATTTTCCCTCACCAGAAGCTAAGGATATTTGGCTCTCTCTCCTCAGAAAGATGACCATGGATGAAGATTTTTTCCCCTCACTAAATAATGAGTGAAAAAAGAAAAAATGAGCCAGTTTGAGTAGAAGAGAAAGGGAGAGATGAATTGCAGACTAGGTATGCAGGAACAAGAAGGGGAAACAAGGGATTCTAGACATGTACTCTACCCTTCAAGGAAGTCTTCAGCCCTGCCACCTTCCAAAAGTACCCTCTAGCTACAGAGAAAGCCCAAGCCCCTTCTTTGACCACTAGAATCATGAGCTTAGAGAAGCTGGAGTCCTAAGCTATTCTGGGAAGGAAGTACAAGTACATTGTACTCATCCAAGAATGTGAGTGATACTAAGGTTGTGTTTTATTATTACTTTAATATTCATTTCTGTCCTAAGTAAATGTTTACTATCTCAATGCCTAAGTCTGTTAGCCAGGTGCACCACTGAAAACCTAGGTCTGAGTCAACTTCAGAAGTCCCTGTAGGTTTCAGACTGGGTGAGGGAAAACATCTCCAGGTTAAGTAAATTATCATTAAAAAATCCCCCTAAAATATATCATGGCACATTACTGTAATAAAGTAGTGTAGTGCTATAAAAATGGTCATTATGAAGCACACCTAAAAAATAGAAAAATATAAATGAAAATGAAGTGATGCAGAGCAAAATCAGCAGAACCAGAAATGAATACATAATGACTGAAATTATATGTAGTTAGCTACGTCTTGGGAAAAGAACTGATGGTAAGTATTGTCATTTTTATTTTTGCAAGGCAATGAGGGTTAAGTGACTTGCCTAGGGTCACATAGCTAGTAAGTGTCAAGTGTCTGAGGCTAGATTTAAACTCAGGTCCTCCTGAATCCAGGGCCAGTGCTTTACCCACTGCTATACCTAGCTGCCCTGGTATTTTCTAAAACTATAAATTGAAGGAGGATATCAATTTGCCAGTCCCTCACCTAGATTAATCAAGTCACAGGTCCTGTCCCTAAGTCTGTCGTTAGCCCCCGTATTCAGTATAGTGCCTTCCATATAGAATGATTCATTGAATGAATGAATGAAGAATAAGTTCTTACTATATGCCAAGCACTATAGTAGTTGTTAGAGATGCAAATACAAAAAGCAAGATAGGTTCTGCCCTGAAACAGCTTATATTCTAGTAGACAACACATAAAGGTGAATGGTGGCCATTGTGGAGTATTTGGGTTCAGAAAGTTACAAGGATGCTGAATTCAGCCATGTGGGAGTGGGTTAACACAATGACACAGTGGTTGGAGCAATGGCAGCATTGGTCAGATTATGGCTCCAAGACTACAAGGTGGGGTGGCAGCAGAGTATCTACACATACCCAGCATGGTGACTGGCTAGATGGTCAGGGGAGTAAAGTGAAGCATGAATGGAGCCAGCCTAGATATAGTGTGTCTTGTAAAGCACTCACCAATCAGGACACTGGGCCTGGTATAAGAATTTCAGGGCTGAAAGGTTTAAATTCATAATAAATAAATGTGTGATGACTTGAATACTTTGCCTCATCTAGGGTCTCTTTAATTCACCTTTGATCTTTTCGCTCCACTTGTTCTTATTTGTCTATAAACAAGCTCTGATCTCATTGTGAGAAATGGGTAGTTGTCTCCTCTCAATGTGGATATAACAAGTCAGTCATACTCCCCTGATCTGTTTGTAGGACAAAGGTCTCAGATCCCCTCCTTCCCCTCAGGTTAGGAAGGTCACATGGTTCAAGGAGCCCTGGTCTCAATTAGGTCCTCTCCAGAGTTCTGTCCATATAAAGAAGTATAAGGTCCACTCTTGAGTTATGCTCATACAAGGAAGAGGGGTGAGAATACTGCGTTCCAATTAGCTAGTTTTTGCGCACAGATTGTAACCCCGACCAGTGATGAAAAAGGGGAAGGTTCATTCGCGTTAGGGACTAAGGTATAAAACAGGGCCTGCGAGCCCCCTTTTTGGGCACCCACTTGCTGCACACTAGGGTGCCTCCTTCTCATGAGAAGAAAATAAAGCCTTTGTCACCTCGCTGCTGAGTTCCTGAGAATTATTGAAAAGAGGATGGATTTTTCCCTCACACTCCCCAATCTTTTTTTTTTTTTAAGCCTTCCTTTTATCTTTTTGGCCCATTCAGCTCCTATCCCAACTCTCCCTCCCCTTCACTGCTAATTTCTTGGAAAAGCCCTCTAAACTAAATGGCTCCATTTCTTCACAGACAGAGACTGCCTTCCTAAACACCAGCTCTAGGGGCCTATTTTCATTCTTCATCCTCCTTGACCTCTCTGCAAGTTTTAATGGTGTTTATAACTCCCTATTCCTGAATATGTTTTCTTTCCTTGGCTTCATAGATAACAGTCTCCTGCTTCTCCTCCCATCTCTCTTGTTTGCTTGATTGTTTTGTCTGTTGTTCGTCCTTCATTTTTTTTTTCGGAAGAGGACCAGTGACATCGCAGGGTGATGTCTTGACTTGTTCATGAATTGGATTTAAGCAAGACAGAAATGAGCAAAGTGGTCAGTCTCACTCTCCCTTCCAGAGTCAGAGAAGTCCAGTGGCAAGACAAAAGTCAACAGGAATGGTGATAGCCGAGGATGCTGTGGATAAACTTGGTGTCTTCAGTGTCTGACCAAGTTAGAAGTGCTCCACTGCACCTGCTTCAGTAGTCCAAACCACTGCTGGACCCTCTTCTCCTCCAAAAGGTGCCCTCACCTCTGGACCTATACCTGCAGACCAGGCTCATTCCTAAGACAGCCTGACCCCTTTGTTTAGAGGCTCTTCTGACTTCCTATTGCTCTGAGGATAAAATTTTTATTTAGCTTTTTAAAACCCTACCCACCCTGGCCTCAACTCATTGCTCCCCTTCCCTCCCTCAATAGTTCAGCCAAAATGCCCTCTATGGTCTTCACAGATGGCACCCCATCTCCTATCTTCATTCCTTTTATACAAGCTCTTTCCCATACCTGGAATGCATTCCATCCTTACCTCTGATTCACAGTCCCTTTTTTCCCTTTAAGATACAGATCAGATGGCAAACTCCTTGAGGGTAGAGATCATCTTTCACCTCTTCTTGTAATCTTGTGCCAGTGCCTGGCACATACTAGGTGCTTAATAAATATTGATTGATTAACTGATTGATCTTCTGAATGAAGTCTTTCTTGATCCCCCCCTCAACGACTAGTGTTCTCCCTCCCAAACTACCTTCGATTTAACTAATATGAATATATTTATATTTATTAATTTATATTAATGCTACACATATTTTTATGTGTACTTGGTATCTACCTCCATTAGAATGTGAGTAGCCTGCGAGTAGAGATTGTTTTATCCTTTTTACTTGTATCCCTGACTCCCAAAGCAACGGCTGGAACATAGTAGGTGTTTAATAAATATTTGTTGGTGGTTTGGATTCCCCTGGTGAGTTAGGCCTTACAAAAATCTACTCTCTAATTCTCAAATATATTTAAAATGTAACCTTCTGTATTAAAAAGTCATTCAGAGGGGGCGGCTAGGTGGCACAGTGGATAAAGCACCGGCCCTGGATTCAGGAGTACCTGAGTTCAAATCCTACCTCAGACACTTGACACTTACTAGCTGTGTGACCCTGGGCAAGTCACTTAACCCCCATTGCCCCGCAAAAACAAAAACAAAAACAAAAAAAAAGTCATTCAGAGAGCAAGCCTAAGTTATTTGCATAAGAATCTCCTTCACTATGCTTCCTGCCTCAGTGAAGGGTGGAGTAGGCTGGAAGAACTTGGGAGGCCCCACAAAAAGCACTTAATATGTGCCTGGTACTGGTCTAAATTCTAGGGATACACACAGAAGCAAAAAGAAAGACAATCCTTGCCCTGGAGGAACTTACATTCTAAAACTATTAAGAGGCAGCTGGAGGTGGGGTGGGGCAGCTAGGTGGCACAGTACTAGCCCTGGATTCAGGAGGACCTGAGTTCAAATCCAACCTCAAACACTTGACAATTACTAGCTGTGTGACCCTGGGCAAGTCACTTAACCCTCATTTTCACACACACACACACACACACACACACACACACACCCCGGGCCTAGAGCTGGGAAGAATTGAGTCACCCTGGGCATGTCACTTAACCTATGCCTGTCTCAGTTTCCTAATCTGTAAAGTGAGGATAGAAATAGCATCTACCTCCCAGGATTGTTGTGAGAATCAAATGAGAGTGTGTGTGTGTGTGGTTCTTATAACATGCATGTATGTGTATAACACGTGTGTATCATATACATGTATATATAACAACATTCTCACACATGCATATATGTATATACATATATGTATGTGTATATACACACACACATATATTCTAATCACAGTGTCTT
Source organism: Dromiciops gliroides (assembly GCF_019393635.1). Lineage (NCBI taxonomy): Eukaryota > Metazoa > Chordata > Mammalia > Microbiotheria > Microbiotheriidae > Dromiciops > Dromiciops gliroides. Next base: position 107,928,168 of record NC_057861.1, read on the forward strand.
GGCACAAAGAAGATATTATTATTATTATTATTATTATTTATTATTATTAATGGAAGAATATAACACATAAAAAAGGAGCTGAAAAGGTTTGGGTGGGAGAGGGAGGAAGTCCAGAGAGTCAGAAGCATAGAAGGGAGGGGAAATAAAGTATGGCCACATCCCCAGAATAGAGGCCCCCAGGGAGAACTCACTAGGGAGAAGAGGCAAGCATGGCAAAGTGGTAATATTCCAGGGCAAAAAGGCAACTAAGTCAAGAGGAAAGAAGAGAAGCTCTTGCTTCCTGCTTCACGCCCTGTCTTGAAGAAGGACACACACGTGCCCTCTCCTTATTCATGGGCCCTCTTCTCGTCTGCCTACTCTCAAAGCAGGAAGCAAGTAGGTTTTTCTTCTCCCAAGCTCTCCCACTGTCTCCCCTAACTTAGGCACATTGAGTAATCATTGTCTCCAATGAGGAGAGCCTTATGCAAATGATCCAGGCTTGGATTCAGGGTAACAATAGTTAGCTAGGTTTCTATCTCATTCCCTTATTAGACTAAGAATCTCAGGAGGGAAGAAACTTTGTATCTCAACTAGAGCCTAGTGTACAACTCTGCACACATCTTTTGTTCCTTCAATCCGCCAGGAATGAGATGGTCTTAAGTCCCCTTGTCATCCACCCTCCTCAAGGTGTTGTGCTCCAGCTTTTTAATATCCTCCTGAGGGGCAGCTAGGTGGCACAGTGAATAGAGCACCAGTCCTGGATTCAGGAGGACCTGAGTTCAAATCCGGCCTCAGACACTTGGCACTTACTAGCTGTGTGACCCTGGGCAAGTCACTTAACCCCAATTGCCTCACCAAAAAAACCCAACAACATAACAACAACAAATATTTTCCCTAAAGATGATACCTACAAGACTACATAGTATTCCAGATGAGATCTGAATGGGGCAGAAGACAGCAGGACTATGGCCTCCCTGAATATGGACATGATACTGCAGCCTGAAAGATGGATGTCTTTAACAAAATACAATACCCATTCCTATTAAAAACACTAGAGAGCATAGAAATAAATGATTTGCCTTGAAATGATAAGTAATATTTATCTAAAACCATCAGCAAAAGGTTTATATCCCAAAGATAGTCCCCAAAAAAGAAAAAGACCTATTTGTACAAAAAATACAGCAGCTCTTTTTGTGGTAGCTAAGAATTGGAAATCAAAGGAATGCCCATCAATTGGGGAATGGCTAAACAAGCTGTCGTTTATGATTGATGATGGAATATTATTGTGCTATATAAAAAATGACAATCAGGATAATTTCAGAAAGACCTGGAAAGACTTGTATGAACTGATATAGAGTGAAGTAGCAGAACCAGGAGAACAATGTGCACAGAGAAAGCAATATTGTTTAATGAAGAACTGTGAATGATTTAACTATTCTCAGCAACATAATGATCCAAGACAATCCCAAAGGAGTAATGATGAAGTACACTATCCACCTCCAAAGAAAGAATTGATATTGATTGAATACAGACTAAAGCATGCTCTTTTTTCCTTTCTTTCATTTTTCTTTTATTCAAGTTTTCTTATACAAAATGACTAATATGGTAATGTTTTACATAATTGTACATGTATAACCCATATCTGATTGCTTACCGCTCAGGGATGGGGGGAGGAGAGAGAGGAGAGGAGGGATAAAATTTGGAACTCAAAACAATAACTAAAAATGTTCATTATTAAAAAATAAAAATTTAAAAAAACATCAGCAAGCATTATCTGTAATGAGAATAAGCTAGAAGCCTTCCCAATACAATCAGCGATGAAACAAGGATGCCCATTATCACCTATATTATTTGATATCGTACTCAAAATGTTAGCTATAGAAACAAGAGCAGAAAACCAGATTAAAGGAATTAGAATAGGCAATGAAGAATAAAACTAAAACTCTTTGCAGATGATGTGATGTTATACTTTTAAAAATCCTAGAGAATCAACTAAAAAACTACTTGAAATTATTAATAACTTCAAGTAGTTTTTTAGTTGAAAACTAAACATAGAATAATAGAGAGCTGGCCTTGGAGTTAAGAAGTTGTTCAGTTGATTCAGTTGTATCTGACTCTTCATGGCCCCATTTGGGGTTTTCTTGGCAAAGATACTGGAGTAGTTTGCCATTTCCTTCTCCAGATCATTTTATGGATGAGAAAACTGAGGTAAACAGGGTTAAGTGACTTGCCCGGGGTCACAAAGGTAGTAAGTGTCTAAGGTCAGATTTGAACTCAGGTCGTCCTGATTCCAAACCTGGTACTTTATCCACTGTACTACCTAGCTGTCCAGGAGTTAGGAAGATGTGACATTAAGTCTCATCTCTGCTGTATACTGGCTGCAGGACCCTGGATAGGTCATTTACCTCTTGATGTAACCATCAACGTAACCACCACCCCATGCCCAGAAACTCTAAAACTATAAATTGCATGGGATCATAGATTTACAATTGGAAGGGACCTCAGAGGCCACAGAGTTCAACATGATTCATTTTTACATATAAGGTTAGCAGAGCAGGTACCAGCCTGCATTGGTGGTGGGAGTTTCCTCCCTTGGAGGAAAATTTACTTATAGAATCACAGGTCCAGACCACCACCACCCCCACAAAAAAACAGAGATGGGTTTTTTTAGCTGCTGTCATACTGCTGACTCATATTAAGACAGGCACTGACTAAGGGATGAGATCCTTCCTTCAGTGTTGATTACCTTGGATACCCTAGTATCCTCTTCTATAAAATGGGGCAAAGATTTGCCCCAAATATAGAGTTGTAGCAAAGCTATGATAATGTGATGATGATAATAATAATAATAATTAGCATTTATAGTGCACTCTAAGTTTTGCAAAGCACTTTAAATGTGTTCTTTCATTTGATAAAACAATCATGTAAGGTAGGTGCTATTATAATCCCCATTTTATAGATGATGAAACTGAGACCAAAAGAGGTCGAGTGACTTATCCAGGGTCACACATTCTATAAATATCTGAGGTGGGATTTGAACTCAGGTCTTTACTTCATGTCCAACACTCTATCCACTGTACTACCTAGCTGCCCCAATGTGATGATTATGGGAATAATAACAACATTAATGAAAATTTATTAAAGGCTTACTATGGGCTAGGCAATGGGGGTAGTAAACTGGAGTTAAAATTTTAGTGCCTCCCCCCGCCAAAAAAAAAAACCAAAACAACAAAAAAACACTTTTTTTTTAATCTTGGACCCAGCCTAGATTTACTTACCTGTGAACATGTCATATCATCCTAGTAGAATATAAGCTCTTTGAGGACAGGAACTATCTCATCTATATTTGTAACCCCAGCACCTAGTATGGTGTGTATAGAAGTTACTTAATATATGCTTTTTGATGGATTGAAAAACAAAAATAGGGCAGCTGGGTGGTACAGTGCATAAAGCACCAGCCCTGGATTCAGGAGGACCTAAGTTTAAATCCAGCCTCAGACACTTGACACTTACTAGCTGTGTGACCCTGGGCAAGTCACTTAACCCTCATTGCCCCACCAAAAAACAAAACAAAACAAAAAAACTGTCCCTATTCTCATGGAGCTTAGCAATATGCTGGGCATATGTAAAACACAAAGTGTACACTATAAAATGAGATACTCCCTCTGGTACCCTCCTCGGAGGGTTGAATCAAATAGCCTAATGAATATAAATCACTTTTCAACTTTAAAGCAGTATACAAATGCCTGCTAGCTAAACACAATACACCCTCAGTCATTAAGCATGTTTTAAGCATTTAACTATGTGACTAACACTGTACTGAGTACTGTGGCTACTAAGGAAGGCAAAAAAGTCCCTGACCTCAAGGAGCTTACATTTTTTTTCATTCAAAAATCATTTCTTAAGCACCAACGGTATGTCAGAAATTGTGCTAAGCCCTGCTGACACAAAGAGAAATAAATATGATCCCTGCCCTCCAAGAGCTTACATTCTAATGTAGGAGACAACACATTAATAACTAGATAGAAACAAGATGTGTAGAGAGTAGATGGAAGGTAACTGTAGTGAAAGCCAAGGTAATAAAGAAGCAGGGAAGAGGAAACAGAGCCTTGGGGCAGCTAGGTGACACAGTGGATAAAGCACCGGTCCTAGATTCAGGAGGACCTGAGTTCAAATCTGGTCTCAGACACTTGACACTTACTAGCTGTGTGACCCTGGCAAGTCACTTAACCCTTTTAACCCTGCAAATAAGAAAGAAAGAGCCTTCCTAGCATTAGGGACAGCTAGGACAAAGTCCTGTGTTTGTAGAATTGGGTTCTAGAGTCAAGTGGTTATTTTCTGATTATCATAAAGGTCATGCCCTAAGCCTTGGATGAGATATGTGGGCTTACCCCATGGTTAAAACACTAACCCAACCACTCATGTATGTGTCTTGGCAAGCTCTGTTAATCCATTAGATGTCTTGTTATTTTGTCTCTGTGAATGATTTGGTTTAATGGTGGTTTGGTTGAGTGCTCCATGCTCCATCAGCAACCTAGCCCCAATTTTACCCTTCATCAAACTGTCCCTGATACTATCCCAAGTTATATTGATTCGGGGCGGCTAGGTGGCACAGTGGATAAAGCACCGGCCCTGGATTCAGGAGTACCTGAGTTCAAATCCGGCCTCAGACACTTGACACTTACTAGCTGTGTGACCCTGGGCAAGTCACTTAACCCGCATTGCCCTGCCAAAAAAAGACGAAGTTATATTGATTAATAGGGTAATTAATAGGTGGAGATTGAGGTTGGTGGAGGTTGGAAGTCAGGAAGGTAATTGAAGGTGATATTTATCATGGATCTACACAATCGTAAGGAAATACTATTGAGGAGTAAGATAGAAAAAAAGAAAATCAGAATGACTTTCCATCTGATACATATGTCTCAATTGAAGAAGACTAGCTCTGGAAAGTTGACTATGGAAAAATAAGAGTAGAAAGACATGTATGTACACTGCAGGTCACTACTGAAAGACATTTAGTCAATTCTCAAGGACCTTACATCCTAATGAAGGAGACAACGTGTAAATAACTAGAGACACAGGAAATATAGACAGTAGATGATGCAAATCTGAAAGAAGGCATTAGTAGCCAGGAGAACCAAGAAAGCCCCATTTCAAAAGGTAAGATTTGAGCTGAGTCTTGAAAAAAGCCCAAGAAACTCAGAAGTTGAGGTGAGATACGGGCATTAAGGTCAGCAAATGCATAGGCATTTGGGATGGGAGATGGAATACAGTTATCCCTTCTACATCATGACTTCCCCCATCATGATTTCAATATATTGCGGGTCAGCATAAGAAATTAAATGGGAATTTTGGGGGAGTTTTGCAGAAACCACAAATGACACTCACAAAGACCAACAGACAACATAAGAAAAAGTTCAGAAACTCTAAAATGCATATAATAGAGTGTTGTGTAATATCAACATATTTCATTATTATGATGATGATTTTGTGGGTAATGAGGGTTAAGTGACTTGCTCAGGGACACACAGCTAGTAAGTGTCAAGTCTCTGAGATGGGATTTGAACTCGAGTTCTCCTGAATCCAGAGCTGGTGCTTTATCCACTGTGCCACCTAGCTGCCCCCCCCCCCGCTATTTTATTTTAATACCATAAGAATTCAAATTTCTTCCCTGCTATGAAGGGAGGGCCAAAAAATTTCCAGATTGCAGTAGGTGTTGAGCCCCTAACCCCAACAACGTGGAAGGGATAACTGTATTATGTTTGAGATAAGCAATCCAGTGTCACTGGGTCATAAAGTTCAAAAAGAGAAGTAAGATGTAAGAAAGGTGGAAAGGTAAGAAGGAACCAGGTGGTGAAGGACTTTAAATGCCAGAGGGCTTCATATTTGACCTTGGACATGATAGGAAGCCATTGGAGTTCACTGAGCTGACTAGAGCTAATTACCATTGAGTAGTAAGTCCCATGCTTTAGAAAATTCATTTTGGCCATTGGATTGGAGTAGGAAGAGGTCTGAGTCAGGGAAAGCCGGTAGAATGCTATTGCAATTGTCTAAGCAAGTGCTAAAGACCTGAACTAGGGTGGTGGCTATATGAAAAAAAAAAAACAAAAAGAGGGAACATCTAGGAGAGAAAAAGGAATGGAGAGTTAGCAATGGATTGGCTCCATGGCATAAGAGTGAAGAGTCTAGGGTGGTGTAACAAATGTTCAGAATGAGGGAAGTAGCAACACTGCTGTCTTCTTCCTTGACATGATTCCATCTGGACTGCTGTGTTCAGTTCTGGGTGACACATTTTAAGAAGGATATTCATAATCTGGAGGTCATCCAGAGCTATTATTACTATTATATGTGATTAATAGCTATTTGATGAATGGATGAATAGATGAATGAATGAATGATCACCCTCCATAATTTCTAAAAGGCTCATCACCATAAGGTTGGCCAAGAGATGATCTCATACAAACATATATCATGTTGTGGAGGGGTGATTTTTTTTTTTGCCTCCCACCCTCAGGAACACCTGATGAGTAAGCTATAGACTCATAGTATATAGTAGTAGTAGTAGTAGTAGTAGTAGGCCTCTACCAGTCACGGACAACCATGGATCAGTGCCTTCACAGGCCACAGTGTGGCTGTGCAGTCAGATACAGGAGCTGCAGCTCCTGAGTGACTTATAACCAGTAACTGCCGCATCCCATGTTGTATCTGCCCCATGAGGAGTAGCTGGAGTGTCCTCTCCAGGGCGCTGGCCTGGGCGGATCAATATGGAAAACAAGCTGTTGCCCATGCAGCAGGTTTTCCTTCTCCGCGACATTGGTGGATCCAAAGGAGAGGCAGAGCCAATACAGTTTGGCACCAGTGCCCCCACAGGAGTTGCCAGAGGGATGTGATGTCCAACATCCAACTGCCTAAGGGACTCCGACTCCTGATTTTTCTTCTGGGTTAACTCCCGAAGCCTTTCCCATATATGGGTATAGCTACAAGGCAGCGGAGGTTTAAATCAGGGTTTCCTTCCCCTAGGCTCTATAGAGGTTCTAGTAAAAAGGAAAGAATCCTCTATATACTTATTTTTAATTCTATTTTTTTCAATCAGCAAAAATCCACTTTATCATCCTCCCATCCCAACTTTCATGTCCTTCCTTCAGCCTCCCCTCTTCCCTGCAAGTGAGAACAAAAGAAAAAAAAAACACCTCGCAACCTACAATCATGTATAGTAAAACAAAACAAATGTCCACATTGGCCATGTCAAAAAAACTCTCATTCTACATTCTGATTTTTTCACCCCTCTATCTGGAGGTGGGTAGCACATTTCATCATTGTATTGTTCAATTGTTTCAGTCATGACCAACTCTTTGTTACTTCATTTGGGGTTTTCTTAGCAAAGATACTGGAGTGGCTTGCCATTTCTCCAGCTCATTTAGCAGATGAGGAGACTGAGGCAAACAGGGTTAAGTGACTCACCCTGAGTCACATAGTTAGCATGTTTCTGAGGCCATATTTCAATTCAGGTCTTCCTGACTCCAGGCCAGTACTCTGTCCACTGCACCACCTATCTGCACATTTCATCATTAGTCCCCTGGAATCTTGGTTGGTTATTACACCAATGAGTTCCTAATTCTTTCAAAGTTGTTTGTCTTTACCATATTTCTATCATTGAATAAACTCTTCTCATTCTGTTCACTTCCCTCTGCATCATCAATTCATATAATTCTTCCGAGTTTTCTCTGAAACCATCCCCTTCATCATTTCTTAGAGTTCAGTAATATTCTGTCATAGTTATACACATAACTTGTTCATCTCTTCCCCAATTTATAGGTAGCCCTCAAAATCCTGTTCTTTGACACCTCAAAAAAGTTGCTATAAATATTTTTGTACAACTTAGAATTTGTTTTGCTTAGGACAAATTTCACTCTTAATATACCTTCCCTCAAAATCCCCCCCCCTCCCCGTTCTCTCCTATTTTCCTGTTGAGTGAAATATATTTCTATACCGGACTCTGTGTGTGTGTGTGTGTGTGTGTGTGTGTGTGTGTGTGTGTGTGTGTGTGTGTGTTCTTTCCTTCTTTGGCCAGTTAAGGGGAACCGGGAAAGGCTTCTTGCAGAAGGTGGAATTTTAACTGAGACATGAAGGAAGTCAAGGAAATGAAGAGGCAGAGGTGAGGGAAGAGGGCATTTCAGAGATGGTGGACAGCCAGGGGAAAGGACAGGGTACTTGATCATAGGGTTTAAAATCCTTCATTTTAAAGATAGGTAAACTGAGGCCCACACTAAAGAAGTGACTTGTCTGAAGTCACACAAGTAGAAGTTAGTAGGTCTGGGATTCCAAGCTAAGTCCTTGATTCTAAATTCAGTTTGATTAAAGTATGGGGTCCATGAGATAAAGCTAGGAGGTGGTGGGGCGGGTTGGAACCAGGGTGCAGAGGGCCACAAATTCCTGACTAGGGAGTTTGTCCTTTATTCTGTAGGCAATGGGAAACCATTAAGTTTGGGGGGGTTGTTTGTTTATTTGTTCTTTAAACAAAGGAAGGAACTGAACATTAGTTCCTATCTACCAAAGTGCATAAACCAGCTTGGAGGAGGGAGACTAGAGGCAAGGATACTGACCTCATTCCTCATGGCCACAAAATAACCTTACAAATAAAGTAGGAAATGTATAGTAACCCCACACATTTGTCAGGTTTTGTTTTGTTTTTTCTTTGCCAATTCATCCTGCTAACCAGGCTTGGGTCATCAATCCATCAACAAATGCTATTTACCTAGTACCTATTATGGTCCATATACTGCACTAGAGAGTGAGAATATAGAGAAAGAAGTTACAATTTCTGTCCTCAAGACACATTCTACCAGGAAAGGCATCATGTACTTATATAAATATATACAAAATGTTGTTCAGTCATGTCTGACTCTTCATGACGCCATTTTGGAATTTTCTTGGCAAAGAAACTTGGGTGGTTTGCCATTTCCTTCTCCAGTTCATTTGAAAGATGAAAACACCGAGGCCAACAGGGCTAAGTTACTTGCCTACGGTCACACAATTAGTAAGTGTCTAAGGCCAGATTTAAACTGAGGTCTTCCTAACTCCAGGCCTGGCCCCATATACAAAATATATTCAAAATAAATATAATTTGGGAAGGAAAACACTAGCAGCAAGGGGGGGGGGCGGGAATCAAGAAAACCCTTCTGTAGACAGTGGTGTGAGGACAGATGGCTATTTTGCAAGACCATTAATTAGTCAACAAGCGAGGGCCCTGGGCCCCACCCTTTTCTTCCTCATAATCCCCCAAAGCTTTTCATTCCCAAGGAACCCTATTTAAAGAAACTGTTTTCCTGAGCCTCTCAGAGGGGAGCCTAGGAAAAGGACTTCTCTGTCTGTATGTGTGTGTGTGCATCTTTTTCTATGTGTGTGTGCCTCTTTCTCTCTCTGTCTGTCTCTTTGCTTCTCAATAGCCACCACATTCAAAACCATTTTGCTGAGCAAGACTTTTCTGTGAAGCCCTGAGTTCCAGCTGCAAACCATCGAGCTAGGGCATCATCATAGGGGATGACTAAATCCTGCCTTTTCGTAGCTGAGCAGCAGAATATGCAGTATCTTCCAGAGAAATTCAGCAAAGGTTCCTCAGAGGCTGCAACATCTATTTAGGCCCCTTATTTGGTGGAGATAAATTAGGGTGACCCTGGGCAAGTCCCTTAATCCTGTTTGCCTCAGTTTCCTCATCTGTCAAATGAGCTGAAGGAAATTTTATAAAACCATTCCAATATCTTTCCCAAGAAAACCCTAGATGGGGTCACAAAAAGTCAGACACGACTGAAAAATGACTGAACACCAAATAAATTAATAAATTTTTAAGGACCTTGCATCTGAGTGTCCTCTGCCTTGGCTAGAGAATCAGAGGGCATAGAGCTGGAAAGGATATTAAAGATCTTTATGTCCACACCCATTTTACAGAGGAGGAAACAGTTTCTGAGAGCTTGTGTGCTCGCTCATAGTCACAGCTACTAAGTATACAAAACAAGGTTGGCACTCAGGTCTCCTAACTCCGGGTCCTGCACTGTACCCGCTATTCAATGCACCCTTTTCCCCATAAAGCAATAGACCTCAGGTTCCTTAAAATGGAGGTAATAATAGCACGTACCTCTCAGGAATGTTGAGAGGATAAAATAAGATAACATTTATAAAGCATTTTGCAAAAGTGTTAAATAAATGCTAGCTATGACTACTATTGGCTTCAAGGTTTACTAATTCCTCTTGATCAAATGAGGGCCTTTACATGCCTCCCAATCTTTACCGGCTTTCATTGGAATATATGCACCGTCCACTACTCAACTACTATAAATAAGCCTTGCACTGCCTTCTTTCTGGGGTGCTTTGTAATCCTTAAAGCACTTTGCAGATGTGAATTGTTAGCATTATTTCCCTCTAACAAAACCTGCTTTGGGAGAAAGACTGTGGTATGAGTCATTTACACCAGAGTGTGAATGAGTAATGTGTTAACTTTCCCAGGAGCATTTATATCTTATCTCTAATTAGGACTCCAATAGTAGAGAGATCATTCCACTTAGAATTAGAGCTAGCTTTGAATTCCAGCTCAGATACTTATTAATTTTCTTAATGAGCCTCAGTTTCTTCTTCTTCTTCAAAATTGAGCTAATAATCACCTACCTCTTAGAAAAACCCTTTGCAAACCTTAAAAATCCACAGAAAGGCAAAATGATTCTACATCTTTGGCAAATCACTTTACTCCCCTGGGCCTCTGTTTCTTCCAGTGTGGAATAGTTTTGAATTAGACAATCTCTAAGGTCTCTTCTAGCCACAACAGCTATCACAGCAGCTAGTCTGTGATGGTACCTCCCAAGGTACTAGGATAATTTTATCAGATCTCTCCATGTAGAGGTTTATCAAAGGCCCCCAAAACCTCCATAAAGTACTATCCTCATGTCTGATAACCATGCCAGCAAACCATTGTAAACAGGACCCCTAAAGCATGATCTAAAATGCCTGTCTCAGCTATTGGGTAATCTTTGCTGGGTTGCTTCCTAAAATTACCCAACAACAACAACAACATCAAAAAAAAAACCCAACCCATCAGCCCAATTCTGTTTCGCAGGGGTCAGGTTAACAGAGAACTATGGAGAAAAGCCAAGTTTATAGAGTATTTGCCTATCCTTCAGTTGTGGGTAAAGCAGAGGGGTATCTCTTATGTTGTTTTATTGAATTCAGTTCAACAAACCTTCATCCAAAACTTACAATGCAGCTTTCCCACACAAAGTCCCTTGGTGCTCCTGTCAGAGGCAGCAAGCACAGTAAGTCCAGTGGGAGATGGCTTCTACCGAAGCATGCCATATTTTATGTTCTTCTGAAGTGCATGATTGATTTGATATAAGAACAGGGGAACTGGTCTCATCTTCTCTTCTGGACAAGACTTAAAAAGGTTTTTCTCCCTCCATAAATAATTCTATATATACTATATACTTACTATATATACTATATATACTACATATATATATATATATATACTATATATAAGTATATACTATATATACTTACCTATTTCTAGGTGCTAATCCCTTCCCTCACCTGCAATGGGATATAAACTTCTTGAGGACGGGGATTGTTTTTCTGTTGTTTTGGGGGGTATTCTTTGTATGCCCAGTGTCTAACATAATGCCTTGCACACAGTCGGCACTTAATAAATGAGATTTGGATTTAGGTTGCATTGGATTGAATTGAAATCTCCCATCCCTTGGACTGTTCTGTGCCCTGTATAGTCAAAAGAAATGTCTCCAAAGCAGCCCAGCCTGGGATTTGCTGCTACCACAGGAAGTGTATGTTGGGATGAGGAGGTGGGGGTTGGGGGGAGGACATTTCCTTAAGCCTAAGAAAATCACTCTGTGCTGACAAAGGACAGCACCATGGGAACATGCCACTCTTTTAAGTGACTGTTCTTACCTTCAGAGTATTGTACTAGGAGTAAGCACCCCAGGGCATCACCACCTGGCTCCTTTCTGGTTCACATGTTTGAGTCAAAGATCTAATGAGATGGTAGAGGCCCAAGAAACAGGAAAGCTTCTTCTGGACAATTGTGGGGAAGAAACAAGCTATGCATCATAGGCAAAACATGGCCGAAAGGGGATCAGATAGTCCTAAAGGAAGAAATGGGAAGGAAGGAAGGAAGGAAGGAAGGAAGGAAGGAAGGAAGGAAGGAAGGAAGGAAGGAAGGAAGGAAGGAAGGAAGGAAGGAAGGAAGGAAGGAAGGGAGGAAGGGAGGAAGGAAGGGAGGAAGGGAGGAAGGGAGGGAGGAAGGAAGGATCTGAAAATCATCCACCCCTTTTAAAATCTGAAGTGAAACTAAAAATAGTTTTTCTTTTCCCAAGGTAATGTATCCCATCTTATATCATCGAATCTGAAATCTCTTGGAAGGGACCTTAGAAATCACCTAAGCCAAACTCCCCATTTTATAGATGAGAAAGATGAAGTTCAGAGAAATTAAGGCAGTCTGGTATCAAATGAATAGAGCTCTATATGGGGAGTCAGGAGAGTTTGAATTCTGTTTCAAATACTAGTTCTGTGACTCTGGGAAAGTCACTTAGCTTCTATTTGCCTCAATTTCCTCATCTGTAAAATTGGGTAGTCACGGGGTTGCTGTGAGGATCAAATGAGATCATATAAATAAAACACTTTGAAAACCTTAAGTCTGTCAACCCAGTTTTGTCAATAGCTAGCAGCATAATCACATGTAAACCAGTCCATTTAAGCTCTCCGGTCCTCAGTTTCTTCTTCTGTCAAAGAGGCTGTTGCCCTCAGATGATCTCTAAGGTCCTTCCAGCTCTAGCATTCTATAACTCATAATTTTAACAAGCACGCTCTATGAAAATGAGCAGAAAAAAAAAAGAACTGGGACTGCCTTCTCCTCCCTCTTCCTGTGGCTTCTGTTACATCTGTCTGCCATGAATTTGGTTTCAGAAACATCACAGTGCCATTTGTACTTAAAAATATTTTTCAAAAGAAAACCATAAACACAATGAGAAACTCTAGGCCTTGGGTGATTGTGCAACTGACATGTGCTAGCCAGGTGTGGGGAGAGCAGCTTGCTTCATCCGGCAGAGCCTGGAAGCCCACAAAAGGCATAAATGAATGCTCGGATGGTCGTGCCCCATCCTGTCTCATTGCTTCATGGCGGCTGTCAGGACGTGTTTCTCAAAGGGCTCTTCATTTGCAGCACCAGTGATTTCTCCCTGAACAGATCCACTTGTTAATTCAACATGAAGTCACCCTGCACTTTACTTGACTGACGAAGCGATCTCCCAGGTGGGGAGTGGTGGCCCCAGCTCACATGACATGGTTCCATCAGGTGAGGGGAAGAACTCATCCCTGCAACTGTCTCAGTACCCTCCCTTTGGTGACATGGAACCAACCAGTCACCAGAAGGGCTTGATAACCAGCAGTCCCAAGAAGGTGGCTGCCTTTGGGTATGGGGACCATCATTTTTTATCAGTGCAAGGCATAAATGGCAAGTTTGGGAAACCTATGACAGAAACAAGTCTGAGAAAGAAAGGCAACGTGTTGGACAACAGTCAGAATCCAAAAAGATCCCAATGGGTAAGATGATTGCCAAGTCCTGTTGATTCTACCTCCATGTCAGGATGGAGAGAGAAACAGATAACCAATAGTTTGTCTGAAAACAATCTAGATGTCTTAGTGGACCATAAGCCTAATATGAATCAAAACATGACATGGCAATCAACAAAATGATTAAGATCTTAAGAGATAGTTTTCCTGCTGCACTCTGGCCTGCCCCTTTTAGAGACAGAATATCAATAAGCCTGCATATAATAAAAGATCTCCGAAAGGAGTTCTAATCTGTTTTTAGGTTTTCCCTACATATATAAACATCACACTCAGAGCATGTAAAGTAGACTTAACTAATCTAGCAACAATACTATTCTACATTTACATAAAATTTTGCAGTTTTCAAAGCTCTATCATAGAAATTATTTTATTTGATCTTCACAACAGCCCTATGTAGTAGGAAGGCCGATTTTTCTTTCCATTTTCCAGATGAGCAAACTGAGGCTCAAACGGGCTAGGTGATTTGTCTATGATGAGAACAAAGACACAAACCCAGGTTTTCTCATTCCAAGTCAAGTATGTTTTCTACTACATTTGAGCAAATAGGTTCTCTTTCCCAATCATCAATTCCTATACCCCTTACTTCCATGATAGGCACTAAGCTGTGTTAGTAACTGAGTGCTTTAAGTAGAAAGTATAGAAGTTAGAATGGAATGCAATACGAAAAAATGGAGCTTTCATTCTACAGTGGGATACTACATAGACACAAATAACTATATGTAAGTTAATTCAAGGAGAGAAAGGACTAACTAGGGGATCATGGAAAGTATCTAAGTGGCACTGGGTCTGGTGTCAGGAAGACCTGAGTTCAGATCTAGCCCCAGAACCTTAGCAGTTATATGACCCTGGGCAAGTTACTTACCACTGTCTGCCTCGGTTTTCTCAGCTATGAAAAAGGGATCACGATAGCACCTAACCTCTCAGGATTGTTGTAAGGATCAAATGAAATCATAATTGTGAAGAGTTTAGCACAGTACCTGGCACATGATAGGTGCTTAGCACACAGTAGGCACTTCCATAAATGTTGTTCTCTTTCACCTTCTCCTCCTTCATGGAGAAAGTGACACCCAAGCCAAACCCTGAAGAAAGCCAGGAAGTCTAAATGGTTGTGGTGAGAAGAAAGTGCATTCCAGCCTTAGGAAAAACCTGCAAAGGCAGTAAGAAATGAGATGCCAAGTTTAGAGAACAGAAATGTAGAGTAGATGAAGAGGAATAATGTCAAATCAGTCTGAAAAGGTAGACTGGAGCCAATTGTGAAGAGTATGAAATGCCAGTATAAAGAATTGGAATTTCTATCCTAGAGGCAACAGGGAGCTACTGAAGATTTTTGAGCCAGGCATTGACATGGTAAGATAGTCCAGATTCAAACAATTCTTGGAAATTTTAAAAAAATTTTTGTTGTGAATTTAACAAACACGAAACAAAATAATCATTTTCATTTGCATAGTAGAAAAAAAAAAGGGGGATCCTGTATGGAACTGCAAATACCTCCATTATGTGTGACTTGCTTTCCTTTTTAAAATAAATGAGTTTAACCTATAGCTTTCAAAGCTGTCCTAATTGTCTGTACTTCTTTCTAGTCTTCCTTCTGTTCTCTTCTCTGTATTTAAAAAAAAAGGTTCCTCAAAGATTCATACATTCCTAAAGAGATGCTTTGGGAAGATTATTTTGGCAACTGTGTGAGGATGGAGCAGAAAGAAAAGAGACAGGATGCAGGGACACCAATTAAGAGGTTATTATAATAATCTGGTAAAGAAGCAATAATGACCTAGAGTGGAGTGGTGGTCATGTGGGTGGAAAGATTGGGTCAGATGCAAGATATATTGTAGAAGTAAAATCAACAAGACTTGGCAAATTACAAATAACTTGGCCATATCTTCAGCTGTGCAAGGAAAGTCTGTGTAAAGGAATAACCATCATGATAGATGATGTTGCCTAGGCATTTGGGAAGTACAGAGGGGCCTTCTGGGGGTCCCTGACATTATGCCATAGAGGCAGTCACATACTTCTAAGGCATTACCTCCTTTATACAGAAACAACTTTCTCCCACCACCTTCTCAATCTTCAGACCCTTTATTAGTATTATTGGTGTGAGTCATCGAACAGGTTATTTTTTGGTGGTGGCGGTGGCGATTATGGTGGTGGTGGCAGTGGTGTTTTTTTCTCATTGATGGGGTTTAAACTTGCCTCCTGATTGTCTATCAGCAAGTTTTTGCTGGCTGTCTAAAAGGGGGCTCAGGTGGGAGGAGGATGAAGGAGGTGCGATAATGTGTTTTGAGTCACTAAGGAAACCAATGATTCGGAGACCCTCCTCCCCCTCCCCTGAGCTCCATTCTTCCCCCAAATACTTTGGAAATGTGTAATTTTTTCGAGTTTTGACTTCCACCCACACGGCCCCAGCCCCCGAGCTTAATCATTTGGAGATCTCAGAACGCTCAACTTTCAAGATCAGCATTTGGGAAGGAGTGACCTCCGCCAAAGCCATGTGTGTTTGCAATGATTCATCACATTGTCTGCAATCGTCTCCAAAATAGCCCTTATGCAATCTGGGAGCAGTAAGATCCTCACACTGGGGCTTCCCCTCTTAGTCACTCTCCACTTCAATTCATTTCCACGGAGCCACGGGAACTTGATTCGGAAAGGCATGAGTTTGAAAGAGGAACTGGAGAAATTAGGAAACGGGCAAGAACTTAGCATCACTTCTTTGCAACTTCGATGAGGAAAGATCACAGCTGTTAATTCCCCTGTAGAAGTGAAATGTGCGTAGTAGACAAAAAAATCTTGGGGGAAAGTTGTTCCATTTCAGGGGGTGGGGTTGCTCCATTGATCGGGAGGTAACTTAACTGGGTCTTTGTGTTTTCACCAAGTTTCCATTTTCCAGTTTGTTTTGGCCTCTAGCATTTGGGCTATTGCTATCCTGAATGGAGAAAGAACACGGGACACCCCAGGCTGAGCAGTCCTGCTGAAAAGATCCCACAAAGGGATTGGCCAAGAAGGGAGACCAACATTCTTGGGTTGAAAACCGGAAGGGACCTAAGAGGCCATCTCATCTAGTGTCCTCATTTTACAAATGAGGAAACCGAGGCCCAGAGAGAGAAAGTGATGGGTGAAAGTGAGAGAACTGTGAGCCCAGGTCTTCAAACTTCAAATTGAGAGTTCTTCCCACTATGCCACATCAACCTATTTTCAAGGTGCTTTATCACTGTGTGACATATGGTAGAAAGAGCACTGAGCTTAAAGCCAAAGAACCAGGGATTGAATCCCAGAAACCTACATAACCCTGAAGCACAGTAGAAAGAGCAGTAGCTCTGAATAGAGGATCTGATTTCAAATCCTTCCTCTGACCCTTTTGCTGCTGTTTTATAGTTATGTCCAACTCTCCATGACTTATCTGGATGCTGGAGTGGTTTGCCATTTCCTTCTCCAGTTCATTTTACAGATAAGGAAATTGAGGCAAACAAGGTTAAGTGACTTGCCCAAGGTCACACAGATACTGAAGCTGAATTTGAACTCAGGTCTTCCTGACTCCAGGTTAGCTGCCTCTTCTAACCTCATCTGTAAAGTGAGTTGGATTAAATGGCCTCTGAAGTTCCTCCCAGTTCTAGATCTAGAACCCTAAGACCCTAAATTATTTAACCTGAATTTCTTCGTCTATAGAATGAGAAGCTTAAACTAGGTCCCTTCCAACTCAAAAATCCTATAATCTCAAAAATTCAAAGACTGGAAATCCAGGTCTTCCACTGCTAT
Organism: Dromiciops gliroides; assembly: GCF_019393635.1. NCBI lineage: Eukaryota > Metazoa > Chordata > Mammalia > Microbiotheria > Microbiotheriidae > Dromiciops > Dromiciops gliroides. Next base: position 107,945,520 of record NC_057861.1, read on the forward strand.
TTCAAAAGATTGTTAAAGCCGAGAGGGATGTTGAAAGACCGTGTGTTTCTTCAGAAAGGATTTCACCTACACCACCCCCTCACACATGAGAATTTATCTCATTTTTAATGGCCCTCAAAGAAGGATAGGCCCCAGATTTCCTTGGTAATTCACCTTCACTGATACAAAAAGATCGTCTTGGTGCCCTATTATCTCATGCCTGCAGCTTAAGCGGGGAATTCAGCATTGTACCATGAGAGGAGCTGAAATGCGCTATCCAAGCCCCACTGCTCCAAAGGAGAATATTGATAAGACTATCAGAGCTGGAAGGGACTGTGGACCTCATCAAGGTCTTCCAGAGAAAATGAGTTTTGTCTATGGTTATTCAACGAGTTGAATAGTGATCGAGGTCGCGTCTCCACCCCAGTCCTGCTGGCAATTGCAAAGAGTCCAGCGTTCTTCGCAGCAGGCCCTAATGTGATCTCCTTCTCTCCTGTCAGGACAGGCCCTCTGCAGTTCCAGGATGCACATGCTGCTTTTCAAGGCCTCCAGGGACTGCAGACCTACAGAGGATAAATAAAGAACCACATACTGTAAATTGTTTCTATGAGCTGTGGCTAAACAATCAGACTGCTTCTTATCACTTGGAGGTGATAGGTGGCATAAAATGTGCCCCCATGGATGTGTGTGACTGAAAGAGGATATAGTTCAGACATGGGGAAAAGAGCAAAGGATAAGGGATTTATATGCAAATGCTGAACTAGGATCAGTGGGTAATAGATTCTGAGCTGGAATGGAACTTTGAGGTCATCTAGAGTCTAGGTGGCCCAGTGGATAGAATGCCACTGGGCCTAAGCTCAGGAAGATTCATCTTCCTGAGTTCAAACCTAGCCTCAGACACTTACTAGCTATGTGACCCTGGGCAAGTCACTCACTGTTTGCCTCAGTTCCCTCATCTGTCAAATGAGCTGGAGAAGGAAATGGCAAGCCCCTCCAAAGATCTTGGCCAAGAAAATCCTAAATGGAGTCACAAAGAGTCAACAGGACTGGAAATGAATAAATGAACAACAAAAGAGTCTAAATAAAGTTTGATTATTTTTTAAAATGTAAAATCCCTTTTTAGCTCAAGAACTATACAAAAGCAGGGGCAGGCCAGACTGATCCCCTGATTGTTGTTTGCTGACCCCCGTTATAAACCAACCCCCTCATTTCTGAAGCCCAGAGAGTTAAAGTGACTTGCCCAAAGAAGGAAGGAAACGGGTATTTATTAAGCTCCTACTATGTGCTAAACTCTTCACAAATATTATCTCATTTGATCCCCACAACAACCCTGGGAGGTAGTTGTTATTATTATCCCCGTTTTACAGTTGAGAAAACTGAGGCAAACAGAGATGAAGTAACTTTTCCAAGGTCATACAGTGTGTCTGAGGTCGGATTTGAACTCAGGTCTTCCTGACTCCAGGTTAAGCATTCTATCCACTGTGCCACCTAGCAGCCTAGGCCAAACAACTGGTAAGTGGCAGAGGTAGGAAATACTAGCTATAAATAATAAATAATAAAAAGAACTATAAAAAAGCATAAAAAAGTCCCACAGAATATTGGATAAGCCCTTATGGAAGGATATAAACAAGGGCCAGACAGGACAAGAAAGTATAGATGGGTGGGAATCTAAACCAGTAGAGGCAGTGACACTGCCCTCCTCCCCCATTTATATGATCATAAATCCAATGAAGTATCAAAGATTCTCCCATGGGTAAGTTCCTTCTAGGGGCACATGCTCCTTTCCCCTCAGTCTATACTTCAGACTCTTAAGGCTTCCCTACCAATTGGGGGATGGGGGAGGAGGGGGTTAGCCATTGAAGTGGGACAGTTCCCTCATATCGGTTATCTTACCCCATTAGAAGTTAAGTTCCTAGCAGGCAGGATTTGTGTTTCTTTAGACTTGTATTTGAATTCCCAGCCCTTCACCCCGTGCCTAACACATAGTAAGCATTTAATAAATGCTTGTTGCCTGACAATTAAATGCTTATCATATGGATGGATGCAATTAGTGAGACTACAAAATAGGGAAATTGACTTCCTCCCCTCATCCTACCCCTACCTTCCCAAACAGACCAACGTTAGTTGGCATTGATTCATTACATTGTCTGGAATCCAAATTAGTCCTTGTGCAATCTAGGAGCCACAGAGAGCCAGCCATTATTGGGGCTTTCCCTCTCATCCAGCTATATTAATGTTGTCGCCCTTCAATGTCATCACTTTGGGAACCTCCACACTCACTCCAGTAGGGCTTTCCTTACCCTTTGGGAACTGCCCTCAGTACTTTTGTTCTTCATAAAATGTAAGCTCCTTGAGGGTGTGGCCTGTTTAATTTTTGTCTTTGTGCTTTTAGGGCCTAGGACAGCACATAGCAAGGCAAATAATAAATGTTTATTGATTGAATGATTGATAGAACCACCTTGTTTTCAATTCAATTCATAGGATCATAGATATAATTCCCAGAGGGCCTTTAGAGGTCCTAGTCTACCCCATCTCACCTTCATTTTGTTGTTGTCGTCCAGTCATTTCAGTAGTATCTGACTCTTTGTGACTCTATCTGGGGTTTCCTTAGCAAAAATACTGGAGTGGTTTGCCATTTCCTTTCCCAGTTCATTTTACAGATGAAGAAACTAAGGCAAACAAGGTTAAGTGACTTGCCCAGGGTCATACTGCTACTGTGTCTGAGGCCAGATTTTAATTCAGGTCTTCCTGACTCTAGGCCCAGGACTCTATCCACCGTACTACCTGGTTTCCTTTCATTTTACAGATGAAGAAACTAAGGCACAGAGAAAAGAAATGGCTTGCCCATGATCACACAGTTAGTAAATCACATAGTTAGTATTTGAACCCAGATTCTCTGACTCCAAGTCCAGCTCTTCCCACTATGCCTAATGTAAAGTACAAAAGTCAGTCAGTCATGGGCTGGGAGGTGGCACAGTGGATAGAGCACCAGCCCTGGAGTCAGGAGTACCTGAGTTCAAATCCAGCCTCAGACACTTAACACTTACTAGCTGTGTAACCCTGGGCAAGTCACTTAACCCCAATTGCCTCACTAAAAAAAAGTCAGTCAGTCAGTCAATAAGCATTTATTAAGTAAGCACCTACTATGTGCCAGCCACAATGCTAAGCACTGGAGACAAACACAAAAAAAAAAGAGGCAAGAGAAAATCCCTGCCCTAACAGAACATAATGAAAGTATTAATATAATATGATACAAGAGTTCCTGGGCAGGAGGGAATCAGACACATTATCTTTGATTCACTCCTGATGTTAATTTATACAAATCAATTAGCGAAAGAAAAATGTCACAGTAGTTTCTAAACTACACCCTTTTAACTAATAACTGTAATTTTAAATCCTCCACAAAAATTATATATTCCATCAACAGTCTTGGCAATTCCTGTATGTGTGTGTGTGTGTGTGTGTGCTACAACCAGGCGTTAAGGCTGAATTGAGGTTGTGCACCTCTAAGGAAACCTCTATGGGTCCAGTCCCACCCCCCCCCAGCCCAATCTGCCCCAATCTGTCCTCTCTTTTGATTTAGAAATCATCAGGGATCTCTCCATATATAATCACAGAATCTTAAAGCCAAAAGGAACCCTCAGGGATCATCTATCTCAGCCTACAATCATTAAGGATCAGACCTAAAATCAGACTAATCACCTTAGAGATCTCGTAGTCTAACCTGTTCATTGTGCTGGTGACTAGACACGAGGGGAGAAGAAGCAACTAACCAAATTAAAGAGGAAAGGATATTATACCAGCTTGCTGCTTTTTCTTGAGTTCTCTTTTTTCCCCTCTCTTCACCCTATATGGGTTGGTTCACTATTAAAAGACTCTTAAAACTCTGGGTCCCTGAGACAATGATCTTTCTTTCTTTTTCTTTTTTTTTTTTTGCGCAGGGCAATGGGGGTTAAGTGACTTGCCCAGGGTCACACAGCTAGTAAGTGTCAAGTGTCTGAGGTCAGATTTGAACTCAGGTCCTCCTGAATCCAGGGCCGGTGCTTTATCCACAGCGCCACCTAGCCGCCCCCAACAATGATCTTTCAACACCTAAGAGGAAAGTGTGCTTCCCCCAACTGGTGTTTTCCCCTTCCAGAACTGCCCAGGCTCCTTTCAATCCCCCTCTTTGTTCATCAGTGAGGGAGGGAGGGAAAAAGCATTTATACAATACAATAATTCAAGACCATCTCAAAGAACTCCTGATGAAGCATACTATCCACCTCCAGAGAAAGAACTGATATTGACTCAATACAGACTGAAGCAGGCTATTTTTCAATTTCCTTTTTGTTGTCATCCAAGTCTCCTCGTACAAAATGAATAATTTTTACATGATTGCACATGTATACTCTATATCAGATTGCTTGTCATCTCAGGGAAGGGGGAGGAGAGGGAAGGAGGGAGAGATAGAATTTAGAACTCAAAACTTTTTTAATGTTCAAAACTGTTACCAGTTAAATGGGGAGAGAGAGAATATTCTTTTAATAAATAAGCAGATAAATTCTTTTTCATAAATTCATTTAATTTTTTAAAGTTCTAGTTGTTAGAAAGTTCTTTCTTACATTTTGATTAAATCTTTCTCCCTATAATTTCCAATTAATCCTAAATCCTAGTTCTGCCCACTGGAGCCACGCAGATGAAGACAATTCTCTCTTCCTCACAAAAGTCCTTCAAATATTTGAAAATATATTCCCTTCCCCATTACTTTCTTCCAGTCTAAGCAATGCCAGTCTCTTCAAGGATTCCTTATTATCTTACAGATTTCATAAACTTTCCCTTCTACACAAATTTCAGTTTGTCAATGTGCCTCCTAAAATGTGAAACCCATATCTGAGAATGATATTCTGGGGTCTGGCCTAAGCAGAGTGTCACCCCACTCAGTCTGGAGACTTAATGCATTATTAGTACTTATACACTATTGTATGCATATATGTGTACATATATACATATGTGGATATGTGTGTATTCCTGTGTTGTATATGCATTTGTGTATTGGGCCCTAGTGGTATACATGTGTGCCTATATATATGAGTGGCTGCATATTATGTAAGATAAGATATAATCAAAATCAAGTCACTTGCTTTCTTTAAGAGGAGGATGAATTGAAGGGAGGGAGAGAATTTGAAACAAAATTTTTAAACTGTTTGTTAAAAAATTTCACTTGTAATTGGAAAATATTTAATGAAATAAATAAAACTAGTTTTTTAAAATAAAGAATAATAATGCATCAAGTTTTTTGGAAATTTTAAATGTCCGTGGTTATTGAGACCAGCATCAAAGTCCTGACTGCTGGATTTAATCATAAAGATAACTACTGGGAATACTCAAGAGAAGGAAAGCCCAAGATCACAAAAGGTACATCATCTCTGGCTTCCGGACCTTTCTTTGCTCATGTGGTTCCCCATACCTGGAGTGCACTCCCCTCCTCACCTTGGAATCTACAGCTTCCTACAAGGTTCGGTCTGTGTGCCAATCATCACAGGAAGCCTTTCCTGATCCCCTTAGTTGTCAGTGTTCACTTCTGCTCCCTCCCCTTCAAATGATCATTAGAGGGTGTCCCAAAAGTCTTAGTGCAGGATTTAAGCTATTAAAACTTTTAAGCTGCACTAAGACTTTTGGAACACCCTGTTTATATGTTATATTCTCCAGTACAATGTAAGGATGTTGCCTGCTTTCCATCTCTTTTCATTTCTTGACACCCACTGGTTCTGGCATCACCTCCCACTTTCTTCTCTCTCCCCCCACCCCCAGGCTCCCTCCCTGAGTCACTCACTGCCTAACTAACCACATGGTTTCCCTTTCCAGAATTGCAAAGTAGAAAAGCTACCTAATCTAGCTCATTCCTGGAAAGGAATCCCTTCCACAACCCACCCAATAAACAGAGCTGTTGTGGGTAGAATTCTTTCACCTGGGCAAAAACGGTTGAGTTTGCAGTGGTAGTGCAAAGGACAATCATACCACACTGGGCAAAATGGGGAGAGAGGAAGGAAGATTTAATCTGACAGAGTAGCAATGCAATGCAACCATAGGGGAGGTAGCCCAGGCCAGGTGGAGGGTGGGAAATGTCTTGGTGTATAAAGGCAATGAAGGACCACGTGGCAGAAGGTGTGAAAAGGACCACAAGGCTCACCCCTGTTGACATCCTGGGGAAAAGCCCCAATCACCTCACCCTAATTACATTACTGCTAACAAGTAACCATTCAACTTTTGCTTTAAGATTTCCAAGGAAGGGGAAAATACTTCCTCCCAAGGCAAACAATTCCACTTTTGGACAGCTCTAATTGTTAGGAAGTGGTTTGTTGTTGTTGTTTTTTCCCCACATAAGACTTAAGTTAATCTGCCTCTTTGCAGCTCTCTTTATTGCTCCTAGTTCCGCCATTTGTAGTCAAGCAGAACACGTTGAACGCCTCTTTCATATGCTAGCAACGAGGGCAAAGCAGAGAGTCTGGTTTTGTTTTATCACAAAAGAATGATTCTGCTCTGCTCCTAAAATAATGAAGACGATCCATATCCTTCCCACATATTCCCTTACTATTCCTCACATCATTCAACTTAATACCAAGCCATGCTATGACCAAAAGGTTCCCTTTCTCTCAATTTTATGGTTCAATTATAAAGATGTGAAGCATGTAGGATGAAGTCACATCTCTCAAGGACCACCAGTGGCTTGGAGTCAAGGATATAGAAAACAGAAAAAAACAGAAATTATCAATGGAGAGAGAAAAGAGTAAGGGAGGGAAACCCAGATAATTTACCCATTGGGTCACTTGTCCCAAGAAGTATAGGGTATTCTCAAAGTTTCAGATTATTAATACTTAAACTGCAATAAAACTTTAGGGACACCTTATAAACTTTTTCCTGAACTCAGCAGTCTACTTTCTCCTACCAATATGGTAGCATAGTCTCCAACTGGATGTCCGGTAGATATCTTAAATTCAATATGTCCAAAATGAAACTCATTATATTTTCCCCTAAACCCTTCCCACCTCCTACCTTCCCTAAAGTGTGCCCTACAGTCTTGGCTACCGTAGGGGGCAACACCATCCTCCCAATCCCCCAAGGCTCACCACCTAAGAGTCACCTGAACTCCTCACTATCTCTCGCCCCCTTCTGACATTGCCATCACTCTGGCAGGCCCTCATCACCTCACACCTGGATTATTGCAACAGCCTGCTACTATACCTACCTGCCCCACTCTAATCTTTCCTCTATTAAGCCACAAAAGTGATTTTCCTAAAGCACAGGTCCAATCATGACATCCCACCCACCCTCACCCCCAATAAATTCAATGGCTTCCTATTGCCTCCAAGATCAAATTTTAAAATGCTCTGTTTGGCATTCAAAGTGTTCCATAACCTAACCCCTTCCTACCTTCCCAGTCTTCTTATATATTACTCTTCAACATGTACTCTTAAATCCAGCGATACTGGCTTCCTGGCTATTCCACAAATAAAACACCCCATCTCTCAGCTCTGGTCATTTTCTCTGGCTATTCCCCATCCCCAGAACACTCTCCCTCTACCACCCTGACTACTGACCTCCCTGACTTCCTTTCAGTACCAACTAAAATCCCACCATTTACAGAAAACCTTCCCTAACCCCTCTTAATTCCAGAGTTTTCACTCTTTTAATTATTTCCTATTTGTCTTGCATATAGCTTGCTTGCATATTGTTTCTCCCATTAGACTGTAAGTTCCTGGAGAGCAAAGACTTTCTTTTCTCTCTTTTTGTATTCCCAGTGTTTAGCAGAGAGGCTGACACATAGTAGGTACTTAATAAATGTTTATTGATTGGTTGATTTTAGGAGTTCTGGGCTTTGAATTGGAAACCTGGCTCTACCACTTACTAGCTAGGTGTTCAGACCAGTTACATCAACTGTAGATGAAAGTAATATGGTTAAATTAGTGTAACTAGAACAGGGGAATGCTAATAGAATAGAAATAACTAAAGTTGGATTTCAGTAAACCATTGGATAAAGTCTTTCATTATCCTTGCAGATAGTATGGAGATACTTGATGAATAAGAGTATACTTAGGTTGAATTTGGACTTGGTCAAATGGCCAATGAATAATGGCAAATAGATGAATGCCAACTTAGAAGCAGATCTCTAATGGAGTGTCCCAGAGATCTGACCAAGGCTATAAACTATTCAACATTTAATAAGGGACATGCATGAAGGCAGAGATACTGAGTTTATCAAATCTGCTAAAACTAAGTAGCATATCTAACATGTGAGATGACAGAGTAGAATTCCAAAATGATCTTGACAGGATTGAAAGATCACCCAAATCTAATTAAGATGAAATGGAATAGGAGTAAGCATAAAGCCTTACATGTGGATTTAGAAAATGTATGGCACACATACAAGATGGGGAAAACATATCAGCTAGACAGAAAGTCACATGAAAACATTCTGGGGGTTTTAGCAGGAATGAAAGTTCAATATGAGTCAACAGCGAGGCCTGGCAGCCAAAAAACCCAAAAAACTAAAAAACAAAAAAACCAACCTAATCTGGTGAAAAGCTTCACCATGTTCTAATGTCCATCATATTCTACCTTGTCCTGGTCAAAGTAGCAGCCATACACCACGTTTTAAGAAAGATAATGCTCAGCCAGAGTGTGTCCAGCATGGCAAAAGGCATGGCAGCCTTGCTATATGAGAATTAATTAAGAGAAGAGGGGATATTCATTCTGGAGAAAAGAAAATTGAAGAGAATCTTGATCATCGTAGGGGTTATTTCTTGGATTTTTAAAATTCTAAACTTAACACCTAATAAAAAGTATTTCCTTATACATATAGAACAGAAAAACAAAATCAACACCCAATGGTGACTCTCTATTGTGTAAAACTTGCTTTCTTTTTAAGTATAGTAAATTCAACAGGTGACTTCCAAAGCTATCCTCCATGTCTGTGATTCCTTATGGCCTTCCTTCTGTCCCCTTCTGTACCTTCTGTTCACCTCAAATGCTTCCATGACCCTCTTTTCTTCTTAGCAACCCTGTCTTTAGCCCCCATCCCTCATTCGCACCTCCTCTAAGCCAAATTGAAAAAAAAGGAAAACAAAATGAATATACAAACAAAACAAATCCTTACTTTGGTCATGTCCAAAAATGTATGATTTATTCTGCATCTTGAATCAGAAGTGGGTAGCATGCCTCATCACTTGTCCTCTGGAATAGACATTAGACACCACATTGATCAAAGTTCTTGAGTCTTTAAAATACTGTTGTTATTGTATAAATGCTTCTTCTGCTCCTACTTGCTTCATTCTACAAAAGTTTATATAAGATGTTCGGGGACAGCTAGGTGGTGCAGTGGATAGAGCACCAGCCCTGGATTCAGGAGGACCTGAGTTCAAATCAGAATTCAGACACTTGACACTTACTAGCTGTATGACCCTGGTCAAGTCATTTAACCCTCATTGCCCTGCCAAAAAAAAAAAAAATGGAGAAGCAGTCTGGTGGAATGGCTAAAAGTGCTGGTTTCAGAGACAAGAAGACCTGGGTTCAAGTTCAGAATAACCTTGCCCCCTTCTCCCTACATACATGCATATATACACATATACACACACATATACAGAGAAAGAGAGAGAGAAGTTCATATAAGACGTCACAGGTTTCATTCTTTTCATCATCTTTTCTAGAATAGCATTTCATTAGCTCATATACCATTCTCTGGTAAATAGTTGCCAGTTCTTTGCTATTATAAAGAGTTGCTACTGTTATATACATATGGGTCTTTTTGCTTTTTCTTTGCTCTCTTTGAGATAAGAGCCTAGAAGTCACAGTTTGGTGACTTTGGGGGCAAAGTTCTAAAGTGCTTTCTAGAATTGGGTCACATTCTACATAAGACCTTTCATGATCCCCCAAGCTGTTAGTTCTTTCCCCCCAAAAAAATAATTCCTCTATTTTTACATACATACATATGTATGTATATGTATATATGCATATGTGTGTATATATGTAAATATATACAAGTGTGTGTCCCTAATATATTACAAGCTCCTTGAGGTCAGGGACTAATTTCACTTTTGTCCCTGAATCCTCTGTATAGTTAGTACCTTATACACACTTGGTGCTTAATAATGCTTTTTGATTGACCTGTTCCATAATAAGCCATCCCGTTTCAAAGGGAAAGACTTCCCTGTCACTGGAAGTCTTCAAGGGGACACTGCATTTGTTAAGATGCTGTAGAGAAGAATCCTGTTTTAGGTAGGGATTAGGCTGGAGGACTTCTGAGGACTCTTCCAAGTCTAAGAATCAGAGGTTCTAGGAAAACTTATGCTACCTTCCTCATAGAAGTGCATGTAAATAATGTTGACATAAACTAGAGAGCTATTAATATTCTTCTGCCCATGTGCTCTTACCCAATCTAAGCCATAAAATATTGGGGGGGTCATCCATTTTCCCTTCCTTGAATGGGAAGGAGGAGCTGGAATGGGAGGAGTTTGGAGGAGTTTCAATGGATCCTCTTCCCTACATTCTCCTCTCCTCTATGATAACCCATTGTTGCTGTTTGTCCTTTGTTTTCAAAGAGAACCAATGACATCACAGGTGATACCTTGACTCCTGCATGAATTGAATTTAAGTGAAGCAGAGTTGTACAAAGTCATCATCCTCGTTCTCTCTTCCAAAATCATCTAAATCCAGTGGCAGAACAACTGTCGAGACCACTGGTGATGGCCTGGGACACAGCTGGCATCTTCAACATCTGGCCAAGCTCTAAGCCCTCCACAGTGCCTACTTCAGCAGCCTTTGTGGCCATTGGAATAAGTTGTTCTCATCTGCCCTTTCAGTTGGAGGCAAGTTTTCACATGCTCTAGCTCACCAACAAGTCAGTCCCCCTCAACCTGGTTTAACCCATCTGCTGAGATGGGTTACCAGCATGTGACCTCTGTACATGTTATAGCTTCTTGGAGTCACAGATGAGAGTTGGGTGATAGGTGAAGACCAAAGGTGGATAAGCAGATGTAAGAAGGACTCAATAAGTCCTCACACCAGAGGTGATGGTCCTTCCTGAACACCCCATACACCCCTAATAGCCCATAGGTACAGGCTGGAGAGAGGGGAAGCCCATAGATAGAACAATCATCTCCACTACCCATTTACCCACTAAGACCTCAACCCTTCCAAGGGGCTAAAACTTAAACTGGTTCATTTGTTGTTGTTTTTTTAAAATCCTCAATATCATAGAAAGGAGTAGATCAAGAAAGGGAAGAGGGGAGGACACAATCAATCAACAAGCTTTGAAACACTTACTCTGTGACAGGAAATGTTCTAAGAGCTAGGGATCGTTATAATTATCATGATTAATAATTATTCATACAGTGCTTTAAGGTTTACAAAGGGTTTTACAAATATTATCTCATATTATCTCATATTATCCACACAGCAGCCCTGGGAACCCTTTTATAGATGAAGAAACTGAGGCAAATAGGGATGAAGTGAAGCTAAAACAATCTCTGCCCACAAGGACCTTATATTCTAATGGGGGAAGCAATATATATACAAATATGCATATATTTCCACAGTAGAAAGAAGGTAAATAGCAACTGAGGGGACCGGAAGGTTCCTTTCAGCCTCAACTACTGACTCACTGTATGTCCTTGGGCAATTCACTTAATGATTTGGAATCTCTGTTTTCCCATCTGTGAAGTGGGGGATATAATACCTGCCACCTACTTCTGTGACAGGATGTTTGGGGAGCATTATTATTATTGTTGTTACTCTGGCTAATAATACTTTGTATTTGTATAGTAACAGAGGGCCCTGAGCACTTTTTTTTCAAAATATATTCATTCGTCTTCAAAGAATCCCTGTGAAGAAGGTGGGAAAACAGTCTTGTGATACTGAGGGGGTAACTGAGGCATGGAAAAGCCAAGAGATTTCTCAAGGGCCCAGGACACCTCTGGAGCCAGAAATCTAATGATTCCTTAAGTTAAGCAGTCCTTGTGGAGTGGATTCTGTTGTTCTCCCGATACCTTCCCTCAAAAAAAAAAAAATAGTAGATGAAGGCAGAAGAAATCAGAAAAATCATCTTCCTGTTCTCACCACCAAACCAACTTCAATCAATCCCCAGTCAATTCTGCCCATCCAAATAAGCAAATCTGATCAACAACACCCCCACCCACCCAACCCTGATTACCCTCTCCTCGCATGCCCCTGCCCAATTCCCTAACCCCTCCCACTTCTCTCACCTCAGAGAAAAGGAGAGTCTTTAGTGAGAAAGGAAAGAGCAATAGGGAGGAAATGAGACCAAGGCAATAGGAGAAGGGCAAGGGGAAGGGGGGAGCTTGAGAAAACAAACAAGAGAGGATGAGAAGAGGGAGAGAGAGAGGGGAGGAAGAGAGGAAGCAGCACCTTGACAAACACATTCTTTTCAGGAGTCAATGACTAATAATTACCTCCCTTTTCACAGCACAGCCTTTGAAAGGGAGCAAAAGGCAATGGTCAGGGAAGAGGTAGAGAGATAAAGAAAGCCGAGAAAGGGGATGCCAGGGGGGTCAAAGATGTGCCTTGTGTCTTCCCAGGCTAGTTTTCCTCACATACACATACAAACACCAACCCCACCCCATGACTCTGCCTTTGTTTTCTTTTCCCTGGGTGTCTTGTTTGACTAATTGCTGGGTCTACTTTCTAGGAGTTTATTCTTCTCAGAAAAGAAACCTATGTCATCTCTTCCTTAGTGGGAGGCCCAAGGGGCTGCCTTCCTTGACCCAAGGAGATTGTGGCATAACCATGTCAGAGTCAAGGAGGAAACTCATTCCTCTTCCTTTGGCTTAGAAACCCTCTCCCTTCTTCCCTAATTAGCTATCATCTACTCCTAACCTCTATCTTGGAATCCTGCTGACAGAGACCAGGGCTTGACTGCCAACCACGTTTCCTTCCATCCCCTCTGATTCAGAACGCTCTACTAAAGGAATTGGACCCAAACCCGGTCTTTCCTGGTACCCCTAACTGCTAATGCCTTCCTTCCTGAATTGATTGGTATTTAGCTACTTTGTATGTATTGGTGTTTATTCACTTTATATTTATTTTGTATATACATGCTATATATATATTTAGTATCTTCTCCATTAGAATGGAAGCTGCTTGAGAAAAGAGATCGTTTCATTCTTTGTATTTGTATCTCCAGGGCCCAGTACAGTGCCTGGTGCATAATGGACATTTAATAACTACTTATTGGGGCGGCTAGGTGGTGCAGTGGATAAAGCACTTGGCCCTGGATTCAGGAGGACCTGAGTTCAAATCCGACCTCAGACCCTTGACACTCACTAGCTGTGTGACTGGGAAAGTCATTGCCCCGCAAAACTAACTAAATAAATAAAAATAACTAGTTATTCATTGATTTCATTTTGGGTTGAGTTTTCACCAAGAACATGGGTTGGAAAACTCTGAGATTACTTGGTGATCCCTCATCCTGCCCTGTCTCCTAGTTCTGAGGCAGAAGGGCAATTAGGTGTGAATGGAGACAAAAACCTTGGTAAGGGGCTTGGGGGGTGGCACTTTGGTGGAAGGGACAGATTTGCTGGCCCTGTAGAAAGTTGAGGGAGGGGAAAAAGGTTTTTAGGTTTTTTGGTTTTGGTTTTGGTTTTTTCTTGGATTCTGCCCTGGGAACTTTGCTAATCATTCTGGGGACACCCAGCTTTATGTAATGGGTGTGTTCCTACAGAGGTGTGTGGAAATCACATTTCTGTAAGTTGATTCATATTTTGAATGTGCTAGAGGCCCTATCCTGTGATGAATTATTTTGTAGGGTGAATGATCCTTGTGAAAAGTGAATGAGCATCCCCAATGCTATCTTCAGTATGAGTCTAGGGATTTTCATATATTAAGTGTTCTTAAAGCCGGAGTCACCTATCCTTCCTACCCATGTGTGCTTCTGGCATTGCTCATGGGATTCTAAATCTAGAACTGAAAGATATCTCAGAGGCCATTTGGTCCAACTCCCTCCCTTTCCAGATGAGGAAAGTGAGACCCAAAGGAGTTAAATGACTTATCCAAAGTCACACAAATTGTGGTCAGAGGTAGGATCTAACCTCAAGACTGCCCTATAAAATGAAGTAAGGGATATAATTCAATAAACACTAAGCACCAACTATGTGCCAGGCACTGGGCTAAACAGTGGGAATACAAATTTTAAAATGAAAGACAGCCCTACATCTAAACAAGAGCCCTTAGAGTTGTCTAAAATATCCTGTTAATATTGAAGACTATCAGATCTGAGGTTAAAGAAGGACCTAAAAGACTTACTCTTTATTAATAGAGATGAAGGAGGGGCAGCTAGGTGGCACAGTGGATAGAGCACTGGCCCTGGAGTCAGGAGTACCTGAGTTCAAATCCGGCCTCAGACACTTAACATTTACTAGCTGTGTGACCCTGGGCAAGTCACTTAACCCCAATTGTCTCACTAAAAAAAAAAAAAAAAATTAGAGATGAAGGAGATGGGAGTACTCCCCTTGGGGGAGTTTGTATGGTGAAGTACTCCAAACTCCTTCATCTCCTGGATGGGTGATTACAGCAGCCATGATCGAAGCTACCTTTGGGAGTTTATATAGTAAAGTACTCCAACTTCTTTCATCTCCATTGTCATCATCATCCTTGGTGGTGGTGGTGGTAGTAGTTCAGTCATTTCAGATGTGTCTGACTCTTCATGACCCCATTTGGGGTTTCTTGGCAGAGATACTAGAGGGGTTTTGCCAGTTCTTTTTCCAACTCATTTTACAGATGAGGAAACTGAGGCAAAGAGGGTCGAGTGACTTGCCCAGGCTCACATGTCCAGTAAGTTTCTGAGGCCGGATTCGAACTCGTGAAGATGAATCTTCTTGATTCTAAACCCAGTGCTCTATTCACTGGGCCACCTCACTGTCCTTCATCTCTATTATTAAGAAATAAATGGGAGAATGTGGATAATAATGGAGAAGACGGAGAAAGTGGCTGGTACCTTACACCTTAGAATAGATTATTGGGAACTGAATAAAGTTGCTACTGCTACAGCTGTTCCTGACCTTGTCAACATGATAGACCTAGTTCCCAGGCAAGTGGTATGGAATTATTGATCTCAGCAATGCTTTTTTTTTTTCATTCCTGTGGTTGAAACTAGTCAGGAGCAGTTTGTTTTTACTAAGGAAGGATTTCAATATACCCTTACTATCCTTACTTAAGGTTTACTGGAACTCTTCATATTGCCACAGTTTGGTGGGCAGAAGACTTGAACAAGGTCCCACTTCCCTGAGGGCTTGGATGTCCTCCACTCTATTCATGATGCAATGTTGACTAGGCCAATGAGGCCAACCCTATAAAGGAATATACTTCGTTAAAAAAGAGATTTGCCAATGATGACACATGGAAATAAATGATAGAACCAGGAACAGAACCCGGATCTCTTTGTCTAACATTGTCTCCACAGGAAAGGTGTGACTTCCCTTCGTAGAGGGGGAAGTGATTTCTTCAAGTGAACATTGGAAGTAAGGGGCCCCTGATTCCACCTACATCACACTACAAAGAGACTATTTCCTCTTGCCCCTTTGCTTTCTAACACAAAGATGTTCCTCTTGCTTCATTTTCCCACCTCAATCAGTACATTGTGAAAGCCCAGTCTGTTCCAGAGAACCCCTCCTATGACCATGTGACATCCTATAATCTACTCCTTGCCTTTGCTTTGGGCTGAGCCCAATGGCCAGAATTCACTCCTTCCTCACCTTTTTCCTTTTAGAATCCATAGCTTTCTTTAATCAGCTTAGGCCCTTTTTTCATTCTCGCCCCTACCTCCCCATATACTTCCCTCTCAAAACTATCTTATATTTATGTGTATTTGTTCTATACATATATGTGTATATGCATATATAGAGAACCAGGCCTAGAGTCAGAAGACCTGAGTTTAAATCTGGCTTCAGACACTTATTAGGGGTATGACCCTGAGCCAGTCACTTTAACCCTGTTTGCCTTAATCACTGGAGAAGGAAATGGCAAATCACTCTAGTGAGCAAATGACTTCATCTTTCATTGTCCTCGGATACTTTTCTAAGTTCTAAGAGCAGGTGTCAATAAGCATTGGTGGGGAGAGATTCTCACTGGGAGTTCCTATACCAGTGAAATTATAAAAGGCAGTGGGGAATAATAACAGCTAACATTTAAATAGTACCTTCTATGCATTATGTATTGTACTAAAAACACTTTTTATAAATATTCTCCTCATTTAATTCTCACAACAACCTTGCAAGGTAGATGTTGTTATTATCTCCATTTTTACAAATGAGGAAACTGGGGTTAAGTGACTTACCCAGAGTCACATAGCTAGGCTAGATTGCAACTCAGGTCTTCTTGATTCCAGGCCTGGCACTTTATTCTACTATACCACCTAACTAAAGGATATATGGGGTAAAAAAAAAAAACAACTTTAATGAGCTTCTAAAAAGCATCACCAAGTAATAAACTTCCCACGAAAAGGTTCTAGCTTAATTTATGTTGAGAATTTCTTCACTATTTTAGAAGCACCCTCCTCTCTTCTTTCCTACTTCCCCATGCCAGGATATAATCTCCCTAAGACAAGGACTGTTTTGCTTTGACTTCGTTTCCCCAAATAGTTTTTTTCCATTGCTAGACAGTTGATAAATATTTGTTGAATTAAATTGATGGATTTCTGAATGTCTGTTTCAATTGGGGTTTCACTCAACTTGACAGGTTTGGGGTTTTTTTGCTTTTTAATATTTTGGTTAGTGTATTTCAATAAGATTGTCTCCTTCATAATTCTATATTTTTTATTTTGCACATTTAAAAACTTTAATTCTGAAAGGGAGCCATCCATAAGTTTCACTAGATAACAGAGGGGCCCCAACACACACCCTAAGAAAGATTAAGAACCTTCTGATTTAGTGTAGTAATCTGGCATAGGGACATGACCAAGGTGCTACCACCTCCTTCCCAGTCTCTCCTCCCCTTCAAGGATCTGAATATCACGTGTTCGTTCTTTCTCTCTCTCTCTCTCTCTCGTCTCTCTCTCTCTCTCTCTTCTCTCTCTCCTCTCTCTCTCTCTCTCTCTCTCCTCTCTCTGCTGGAAACATAAGATCAAGGGCTTGCTTCTCTCTCAAATTCTCACCAGCCCCACCCCTGAAACAGGGGCTGATCATTCAATAATCAATCTCCACCAATGAGGAAGTCTCTCCAGCTTATTACATTAGAGACTTGAAGGAATTAGTCAAATCAGTCAATAAACATTTATTAAAACACTTGCTATGTGCCAGGCACTGTGTTAATTTCCCTTTGGGTGAGATCTGTCACCGTCTCTTGGCTGAGCTGAGAACTTTCATTCCCAATGGGGAGAAATGATTCACTGTGTTTGCTATTAATTTAGATAATTAGTTTATTTTCTAGAACAAACAAACAAAAAAATAAAACCCTGGTTTAAATGGAATACTGATTTATCCCCTTGGTTTGAGAAACAGCTCTGTGGTGAAGACCAGAGGTGAACTGAGTGACCTCCCAAGGTTCCTGACAGTCCCTGGGAGTGGGGACAAAGGGTACATACAAATCTGAAGGTCCCAGTAATTGCCTGGTTACTCTCTTTGTCCATTCCCAAGCCCATCAGAGGGGTTTCAATCCCTTTCCAACAATGCTGGTACACAGTTGAATAACTCCCTTTAGAAAGCTGTCCTTTAGTACTTGTAAACCAGGACCCTCATTCAGAACAATGATGAAATTGAAAGGGGCCAACATCACCATCTGCAGTTGTGCTAAGCAGAAGTGGAGACTTGGCTACTCTAATATCATTGATATTCATCATCATGCCTAGAAGCGTTAAAACTAGGGAGGGGGCCTTAAAAATCATCTCCCTGGGAGCCCCTCATTTTATATATGAACCAACTGAAGGTCAGAAACAGGAAGGTACTTGCCGGAGATCCCACAGTGAAATGTTAGAGGAGCAAGACCTTGGGAACCAATGTCCACTGACTGGCAACTCCAAGCTTCTTCTGATATGGTCCAGAGCAAAGGGCAAATCGACCAAAGCATGGAGTCAGAGGCTGCCTGGGTCAGAAAGATAGTCCCAAGCAGAACCCCCCACCTCGTCGGGTTTTAGTCTTGATGGCTGTCTGATTATGATAGCAAATGGGTCAGGAAGAAATGACTCACAGTTGTTTAGATAGTGGTCTGTCATTCTAGCAACAAGGCCCCAACAAGGGTGAAGAAAAGGGGCCCCTTTCCTTTAAAAAAAAGTTTATTGATTTGAGTCCAGAAAATACTCACTCGTAGGATCTTAGATCTAGAGCTGAATGACCTCAGGAGCCATCTAACCACCCTTTCATCTACAGTTAAGAAGACTGAGGTCCGGGAGATTAAGGGACTCGACTTACATCCCCATGGGGGCTAGGTATTTGAACTCAGGTCCTTTTTTCTTTCTCCTATAACTGTGCGCTTCCACACTACCATGCTAAGACCATTCGTTCTCTTTTCCTTCCTCTAACACCTGATGTGCAAAGTTTTAGCCTGCATATGCCACACAAACATTCAGAGGCATGTTTGAGCTCCTTTTCACTATTATAAGGGGATTTTTTTGGGGGGGGAGGATTGTTGTTGTTTTTTATTTACCGTTTTGTGTGTCCTGAACCCCTTGGGCAGTCTGCTGAAGCCTATGGATCCCTTCTCAAAATAAAAACACAGCTAAGTGACAGCTGCTCAGACATTTACTAGCTGTGTGATCCTCGGCAAGTCAGTTAACCTCTGCCTCAGTTTCCTCCATCTGTAAAATGAGGATAATAATAGCACCTGTCTCCCAGTGTTGTTGTGAGGATCAAATGAGATCATATTTATAAAGCTCTTAGCACAGAGCTATATAAGTGCTATAAAAACACTGGCTATGATTTTTTAAATATTTTAACTTATTTGTTGTTATTTTTTACATTCTTTTCTTTTTAAATTTTGAGTTCCATTATGGAAAATGCTTCTACATCCAGAAAAAAAACTATGGAATCTGAATGCAGATCGAAGCATGCATACTATTTTCACTTATGTTTGTTTTTTTAGTTGTTGTTTCTTCTTTCTTGTGGTCTTTTTTCTCTTTTGGTTCTGATTCTTCTCTTACAACATCACTAATGTAGAAAAATATTTAATGTGAATGTAATGTATAACCTATATCAGATTACTTTCTGGCTTGGGGAGGGGGGGGAGGGAAGGAAAGATAGGAGAAAAATTTGAAACTCCAAATCTTACAAAAATGAATGTTGAAAACTATCTTTGCATGTAATTGAATAAAATAAAATACTAAGAAAAACAGCAAACAAACAAACAAATAAGTGAATGAAGGGATGGATGGATGGATGGATGAATGTATGGACAAATTGTGAGTTCCAAATTCTCTCCCTCCCTCCAACCTCTCCTCCACCCCACTAAAAAGGCAAGCAATGGGCAGCTAGTGGCGCAGTGGATAGAGCACCAGCCCTGGAGTCAGGAGTACCTGGGTTCAAATCCGGCCTCAGACACTTAACACTTACTAGCTGTGTGACCCTGGGCAAGTCACTTAACCCCAATTGCCTCACTAAAAAAAAAAAATAAATTAAAAAAAAAAAGGCAAGCAATAAGATATCAGTAATATGTCTGAAACCATGAAAAACATATTTCTATATTAGCCATATTGCCAAATAAAAAAGCAAGAAAAATAAAGTAAGAAAATTGTACTTCAATTTGCACTGAGAGTTCATCAATTCTCTCTCTGGAGGTGGATGATAGCCATGATAGATATTAAATGAAAAACATGGGTATGAAAAGGCAATTAATTATATCAAAATAGTTATCAAAATGTTTTAAAAAACAAGTTCCTTGACCCTGCAGTTAAGAACCCCTGACCAATATTTGCCCTTCAGTGCTCTAAGACAATCACAAAAGGACTCTCCCACTAAAGAATTGTGTAATTTTAACTTAGTCACTTCCCCTCTGTGCTCAATTTCTGCAAACTGAGGGGACTAGAATAAAACATTGTAATAAAACAGCTGTAATATTCAGGCGACAGTGGAGTACTGCATTCAGACAGAATGACCAAAGAAATCCTTAGTTTCAAATTCCACCTCAGATGCTTTACTAAGTGTGTGACCCTCTGGGGCAAGTCAACTTAGCCCTCTGTAAGCCTCAGTTTCCTATTCTGTAATTAGGGATAATAACATCAGTCCATTTTACAGGGTTATTAAGAAGGTCAAATGGAGCCATTGCACATAAAAAGTTTTGCAAACTTTAAAGAGCTATGTAAATATTAGCTTCTGTGATTCAGTCAGAGATGGAAGGGAACTCTGGTATTCATAAGATACTCATTCTGCCTTCCTTTGCTCGCCCTTGACCCTTTCACTAACACTCCGACCACCCTTAATCATGCCAGAGAATTGTCTTTTCTATAGTAACCAAACCCAAGCACCTGCTTCTTCTCCCTTCGCTCTTTCCTCATTCCTACCCTCTTCCTCTTTTCTATTCTCTCTCCCCTTTTCTATAAACTTTGCCTAGGTCCTTACTTCACTAACTATTCCATTGACCTGCATGTGCAAGTTTTATTCATTAAGCAAGCTAAATTTGTCTTCAATAACCCTTTACTCCTCATTTCCTCTTTCGGATTCCCTACTGCTCTATCCTGAAGCAATTAATGCCTTCATTGTGCCCCCCCTGACTCCCCTGTAGGTTTCCAACCACTTCCAGGTTGCTATCAGTTCCTCAAGCCTAGATTTTTTTTTCTTCTCTAACTCACCCTCTTTCCCCCTCCACCATCCCCCCCCGCCCCCCTCAAAACTCGCCCCTCCTAGGTTATTACTTCAGGCTTCTTCCTAGGGATAGAAGAGTTCATTTAGTTAACTCTTTAATTCACGTGGAAAATCATATGGGGATAATGGCTTAAAATGTCACACTTCTGAAATAAGGTATTTGCATTTTAACTAAGAAATTCTGGAGGCAATGCCCCCAAAATAAAGTATGGTAGGAATCAAAAGTGCTGAGCGGGCTTCTTCTTCAATCCTCCAAAATGCCTATGATTTAATCTGTGGTGCTACTCACCATCCCTCACCCTGACAGATGTAGATGAAACTGGTTGGTTTGCATGAGTTGCTGGTGGCCAAAAACTCATCACCCTGTAGCCAATTACTAATGTTGAGCTTGTTTCTAAACTTAGGTTTGCCCTGAGTCTGGGTGCCTGTTCCTCTCCTCCTACCACAATGGGTCTCTCTCTTCTCCGGTGTGGAGATTTCTATGGGATCAGAAATCTGCCATTCAGTCATTTCATATCTAGCGTGGCTCTTTTGTTATTGTTCTGAAAACTGGAATCCTTTCCACGGAGAAGAGGCTAGGACCCAGGGACACTGCTAGGACACTGCAAGGCTAGGGGCACCTGGACTCTTAATCCTGGTCTGAATTGTTTTCCGAGGGTGTGAGCCTGTCTCCAGGAGTCGCCCCTGACCATGCTTGTACTAACTCCAGACACCCTCCTTTGTTTCTGGCTCACACCATTGCTAACTCTAAGCCAGGACACTGACTCCTTCCACGTTTTTCTTCACCACACAGTCCCTTAACACCTGTTGTAGGGCCCCTGAAACGATGCTGGTCACAATCCATTTCATGTGGTTTCTAGTTATCTTATTATGATTTGCGGAAGGATATTTTTGCTTCTTAGAATATTGTAAAGGCACAGGAGGTAGTGTCAAGTAAAAAGAGAGCTCATCCAGTTCACCTTCTTTTCCTGAACACAGAAAGTCTTCATTTCAAGCCCCACCTCTGACCCATATTGGTTTTGTGACTCGGGTAAAGTCACTTCCTCTCAGTCTCTCTAGACAACTCTCCAGAAATGTAAGTTTCAGAGAACTGCACTGATAGAAGGGGTTTCTTCACCTGGGAGTTCCCATAACCAAGTAAATCAAAAGTCTACCCAACCCCTGGAGAGCTAGGTGGTTCACTGAATAGAACGCCAAGCTAGGAGTCAGGAAAGACCTCAGTTCAAATTCTGGACCTTCAGAACTATTTACTAGCTTGCATGACCCTGAACAAGTGTCACCTAATCCTGTGTTGCCTCAGTTTCCTCCTCATTTGTAAATGAGTCTGAAGAAGGAAATGGAATGGCAGAGCTCACTCCCAGTATCTCTGCCAAGAAAACCCCCAAAGGGGGTCACAAAGAGTCAGACACAACTGAAAATGACTAAACAACAACAAAGGCTTTACCCCTAACTGATATACTTCTCCTGGGAGTATAAATGAATGGATGTCTACATAGCTATATTAATCATTGAGAACTTTTACCCATGTAAGGATCTTTGTATATTAGAATTTTATTCCCCTCTCCCTTATAGAATGTGAATTTGCATTCACAAAGGGGAAAAGCCAAAAAATACATATGTAAGTCCTGTAGTCCTCTCTGAAGAGGATAATCCAATGCTACCTGGAAATTTAGGATTGGCTGCTACCTGCATCGTTTTAATTGCATGTTGCTATGCCAAAAAGATCATCCTATTTCCCCAATTATAACTTTATGATTAATTGTCTATATAGGGCAGCTAGGTGATGCAGTGGATAGAGCACTGGCCCTGGAGTCAGGAGTACCTACCTGAGTTCAAATCTGGCCTCAGACATTTGACACTTACTTGCTGTTTGGACCCTGGGCAAGTCATTTAACCCCAATTGCCTCACCAAAATAAATAAATAGTTCTATATAAAAACCAAGTGGCCTGGAGAGCACTTGGGATCATAGATAAGATGCTTTCATATCCCTTCTTGTTAGCCAATCTTGCATAAATGAATAAATATTCCAATCTCATACTCTCATTCTCTTCAATCAATTATGACATTTCTCTACCTCCATCCACATAGTTTGCTCCAGCAAGTATCCTTTCTCCCCCCTCCCATTTTCATTTCCCTTCTTTATGTGTTTGTCCGAACATCCCCCATTAGAATGTAAGTCTCAGGGCAGCTAGGTGGCGCAGTGGATAGAGCACCAGCCCTGGAGTCAGGAGGACATGAGTTCAAATCTAGCCTCAGACACTTAACACTTACTAGCTGTGTGACCCTGGGGCAAGTCACTTAACCCCAATTGCCTCACTTAAAAAAAAAGAATGTAAGTATCTCATGAGGGCAGGGACTGACTTATTTGCTTGTATTTGTATCTCACAGGGCTTGGCACAGTACCTGGTACAGAGAAAGTGATTAATAAACATTCTATCTAGCTAACTATATCTATCTACCTATCTATATCTATCTATCCACCTGTCTATATCTGAGCATGTAAAGCAGGCTCAGTAGATAGAATGCCAAGCCTTGAATTAGAAAGACTCATCTTCCTGAGTTCAAATATGGCCTCAGACCCTAGTTGTGTGACCCTGGAAAAGTCACTTCACCCTATTTGCCTGTTTCCTGTAAAATGGGCTAAAGAAGGAAATGGCAGGGCAGCTAGATGGCGTAGTGGATAGAGCACCAGCCCTGGAGTCAGGAGGACCTGAGTTCAAATCTGGCCTCAGACACTTAACACTTACTAGCTGTGTGACCCTGGGCAAGTCGCTTAACCCCAATTGCCTCACTAAAAAATAAGTAAATAAATAAACAAACAAACAAATAAATAGATAGATAGATAAATGAATGAATAAATGAACAAATAAATAAATGAATAAATAAATGAATGAATGAAAGAAGGAAATGGCAAACCACTCCAGTATCTTTTCAAGAAAACTCCAATGGGGTCATAAAGAATGGCACAGGGGACTGAACATCTATATCTATTTATCAGTCTACCTATCTATGTCTAGCTATATCTATCTATTTATCAATCTATACACATATTTATCTACCTATCCTAGCTATCTGGGGCAAGAATGTAAAAGGGGGGGGGCAAACTAGGTGGCTCAGTGGATAAAGCACCAGCCCTAAGATTCAGAAGGACCTGAGTTCAAATCTGACCCCAGGACACTTGATACTTGCTAGCTGTGTGACCCTGGGCAAGTCATTTAACCCTCATCGCCCCTCAAAAACAAACAAACAACAAGAATGTAAAAGGGGAAAGCTTTTGGTGGAAAAAAAAAATGAGAGTGTGAATACCCAGATTCAGGGGATAGTTTTCAAGCATGTTTCTAGTGGTCTTTTCCATTTCCTGTAACTTGCCCCGACCTCATGTTAGTTCTGCCCTCTGAGGTCAAACAGAACAAATGTGATCCTCCTTCCTCGTGGCAGGCAGCCCTTGCATAGTTTAGAAGATAATTGTTTCACTTGTGTACATCATACCTCCACAAGGTTGTGGGAAAGAAGCCCTTCTACCTTCCAAAGGCAATGTGATCCAGGACAAGTAAGTTTTGGGGAGATCTTCCCTCCTCCTCCCCCCAGGTCCTAGAGAAGCTAATAGTTATAGAAATGGTGCTGGAATTAGAGTTAGAATGTCCTGTGTAAGAGACTTTCACAACAGACATTTACATACCTGTATGACCTTGATCAAGGCAATTCCTCTGAGCCTCATTTATCTCATCTATGAAATGGGGTATAATGAGATTTGTGGAGAGATTGTGAATGGAAAGCCAACCTCAGAGTCGGTAAGATCTGAGTTTGAGTTTCTTTCTCTGACACAGACTGACTCTATGGACCCTGGGCAAGTCAACTGACTCCCTCATGCCATAGGTTTACTGCCAGTAAGCTGCAGTGACGATGCCATTCTGTATTGCTACTAGCTCCAATTTCCTCACTTGGAGTTCCTTATATCATAGAAATAATATTATATCAGCAGATATAATAGCATGTCACAGAAAAACTAACCACAATAATAATAATAATAATTGCATTACCTAACTTATAGGATGATTGTGAAGAAAGGTGCTATTTTTAAAGTTATTTTCATTATTCCCCTGCATAGGACCTTAAGTTGTAGGTCCCCAATAAATACTCAATGATTGGCAAAGAGGCTGGTGAGCCCAGGCTGAAAAGGGTCCTTATGAGGGAGTCACCCTCCACCAAGGTAGAGGCATCCATTCTTTTCTCAAGCCCGGGAACTTTAGCTGGCATTGAAAACACACACTGGCTACCCCTCAAAACCTAGCTCAGCCCCATCATTCAGTCAGAGAGAAGCTGGTAGCAAAGACTTTCCCACAGAAAGCTCCTGAAAAGTTGAGACTGTTATGAGTTTGTAGAGGAAACCAGAGATTTCGCAAATGAAAACAACCCTCAAAAGAATTCTTCAACTGCTAAAGAAATTTGCTTTATTTGCATAATAAAAGCCACTTCTTCCTCCTCCCTCTCTTCCTCTTTCTCCTCTTCCTGCTCCTCCCCTTCCCACTCCTTCTCTTTTCTCTCCTTCCATTATTCTCTCTCCTCATTCCTTAGGACTTTCTAGATAGTAAGCACAGACTCCATACAAAACCTCATAGAGTTGCCCACAGGGCCCAGAACACCAACAAACCACAGCACCCAAGTGAAGCTAGACTAGCCTACAGGCCTTTCATCTGAAAAGGAACCTGAATGATGGGACGGATGGCTTTAGGCCCCAGCAAAAAGAGAAGGGAAAAAAGGAAGGAGGAAGCATGTGCATGCAGTTCTGACCAGGTACTACTGATTGGCATCCAGGTGAACATCAGGCCCAAGCACAGCCAGCTGGAGCCAGTTAGGTGACACAGGGCTTAGAGAAGACCCAAGTTCAAGTTCATATCTAGCCTCAGGCACTTCCTGACTGTGTGACCCTAGGCAAGTCACTCTTTCCACTTTGGTTCCCTTATCTATAAACCAGAAATAATAACAGCACCAACTTCCCAGGATTGTTGTGAGGATCAAATGGGATAATATTTGTAAACTACTTTGTAAACCCTAAATGATATATAAAGGCAAGATATTATTATAATTATTATTAGCTATTTGCAAAAGTAAGTTCTCAAAAGAAGATCATTTCAGGTGTTATGAAGGTCCATTTGCCCAAAAATATCTCCTCTATTGGCATACCACCAGGCTTGAAATGCTCATCATTAAGGTCATCCTTTTAAAGGTTTCCAAAATACTCTAGTTAAAATGAAGATATGTTACCTTAAATCACCGGTTCTTTTTTTTTGGGGGGGGGGGGGGCGTCAATGAGGGTTAAGTGACTTGCTCAGGGTCACACAGCTAGTCAGTGTCAAGTGTCTGAGGCTGGATTTGAACTCAGGTCCTCCTGAATCCAGAGCCGGTGCCTATCCACTGCGCCACCCTAGCTGACCCCAAATCATTGGTTCTTAACCTGAGGTCTGTGAACTTGCTTTTTTTGTTAATTTTTTGATAACTGTACTTTAATGGCTTCCTTAAGCATTTAGAAACATTTTTCTGAGAAGAGATGCTGGCACCCGATGGTAGGTAATGAATAAATGTTTGTTGAGTGACTGACTGACCAGTGTGGTGAAGTGGATTCATGGTATAAGAAAGGTTACGGAATCCCTGGCTCCTGGGGTTATCTTTAAGCCCGCCACCACAATAGAGTGAAGTTTGAGTTCTTTAATCAGAGCACTGTGCAAAGAAACCAGCACCATATGGAGGAGCAAGGACAGATTCTAAATCAGAGAACCTGGGTACAGATCCTGCATATCATGCTTATTACCCATCCAGTTGGTCAGTCAATCAACAAACATTTATCAAGCACCTACAATGTGCTAGGCAGTGGGGATACAAAGAGGCAATACTTTGGGCAAATAATTTAACCTCCTTGGGCCCCGTTTCCTCATCAGTGAAATAAGGGGTTTGGGAGTGAGTAGATTCAGTGGCCTCTGAGGTACCTTCCAGCTCTAAATGCTTTGATTCTAATGAATTATTACCTAATAATCAGCAAAAAAGCAGAAGGGGGTAGGTAGGATATAATAAAGGACAATTAAGTCATCATGGTGGCTCAGAAATTGGGAAAGTTCTGAAAAGTCTGATTAATGCAGTGACCAATGGTAATTTCAGAGAACTATTAGTGAAGCATGCCTCATGACTGTTGGCAAAAAGGCAGCAGATGATAGCTATTAAACGAGGCATACATTTTTAGACTTGGCCAATATGTTGATTTGCTTCCTTTGACGGTATTAGGACTTGTTAGTAGGGAGACTGGTTGAGAAATGACAATGACAATGAAAAGAGCATCAAAAGTGTTAAGGGCTAAAATTCTAGCTAGTCTGTCTAAAATATCCAATGAGTGGTCGCCAATAAATTATAAGCTTTAGCAAGAGTTAGACTTTTAAGCATTTATTAAGGAGAATAAGAATTTGGTAGAGAAAAAAAGGCCTAGATTCCTATCTATTAAAGGGAGAGCACATTTCTAGCTCCGCTCTCCACCAGAGTCCAAAGGCAAGAGTGTCAGACCGAGCGCCAGTCTCTTCCTTCCTCCTCCCACTAGCCCGCGTCGCTTCCTGATGCCAAAGAAAAGACAAAAGGTCTTGCCCTCAAAGACCTTCGCTTCATGGGCGGGAATTCTTCTACAGTAAGTCTCCAGCAGGTGGGTCATTCCAATCATTACAAAAGAAAGCATTTTTTAAAAAGAAAATTCTGGAGCATGACTCTAAATGTGTGTTTGGGGTCAGCTCAACCATACACAAATCAAATCTGAGGTTCTGACCAATTCAAATTAGAAGTCACTTACATTTTAGTACCAATTACTCTGCTCCCTAACACGACTGTCCCAAGGGAAATTTTGCTTGGGGCAATAACCCACTGACCATATACCTGCCCCTATCCTTAGAGATTCCTGGCTTTTTGAGAAAGGGAATTTTCAGCCTTCAAGTTGCTGCCCCTTCTGGGTAAGAAGCTAACCTTTCCCAGTCACTGAGGAGCTTAGAGCTGGAGGGAATCTTAGAGGTTGTTGAAACCAACACCATCACTTTAAATTTTTTTTTTAATTCTTTTTTTTTTTTTTTTAGTGAGGCAATTGGGGTTAAGTGACTTGCCCAGGGTCACACAGCTAGTAAGTGTTAAGTGTCTGAGGCCGAATTTGAACTCAGGTACTCCTGACTCCAGGGCCAGTGCTCTATCCACTGCGCCACCTAGCCGCCCCCAACACCATCACTTTACAGGTAAAATAACTTAATTCCAGAGGATTAAATAACTTGCCCAAAGTCACAGAGATACTAAGTGACAGAGCCAGAATTAGAACCTAATTCCTTTGACAAAAATCTGAGTCCTTTCCCTTGTGCTACAAAGATGCAGAAAGATTTAGACTGTCGTTTTATTGTGTATTTATTTGTAAAACACTATTTAGAAAATGCCCCTGATCAATAATTCTATTTAATTTATGTGCATAAACACACATCTTGTTTCACAACACAGATAATTTGTATTCTAAATGTGTTTGTGGGTGTGCACTTTAGTCCCTGAGAACCCTAGAGAGCTAGTCATTGCAAACATGTCCTTTCAAAGTAAGAATTCTACCACCACCACCCCCTCCCTGTTTTCTTTATCTGTCCTTGGTATAAGGAAGTCCCAGGAACTGAGCCAATGCAGGCCTCAACATTCTTGAGCCTGTGGCTGGACTGGCCTCTTTAGGCTTCCCCCAGACCCTCTGCAGCTCCAGTTGCTACTAAACACCTCTGAAATTGGGAACACTCAGTTTCCTGGGGGGCCTAGTATAGGAGGAAGATTTCAGGGCCCCAAACATGAGGCCTGGGAGCTCTAAAGCATAGGTGTCTCGGGTGGCTGTCTCAGTAGATATATGATACAGTTCTATTTAATTCAATAAGTCTTTATTTTATTTTCTTTTTTGCGGGGCTATGGAGGGTTAAGTGACTTGCCCAGGGTCACGCAGGTAGTAAGTTGTCAAGTATCTGAGGCTGGATTTGAACTCAGGTACTCCTGAATCCAGGGCTGGTGCTTTATCCACTGTGCCACCTAGCTGCCCCCTCAATAAGCCTTTATTAAGAGCTTACTATGTACAAGGTGTTGTGCTGGGTACTGAAATAGCCCCTCCCTTAAGGAATTTACCTTGTGATGGAGGGATCAAACCTGTACATGGACAAATAAATACAAAATGGAAGAGATCAGGACTGGATCTTTAATTCCCTTAATATAGAGAGTTCTCTGGTAAAGAAACCCTCTCTGCTAATGTGGGTGTGCACCATCTTTGCAATTTACAGTTCTAGATGCACTAAGAGGTTAACAGTGACTTTCCAGGCTCACACTAAGTATCATAGATAGGACTTAAATCCATATCCTCTCGGCTTCCTGGTTCTACCCACTTTGTCACTCTTCCTCTATAAAGACTAAGGGATAAATGTGTTTTGTTTTGTTTTTTAATATTGAGGATAGGGCAGCTAGGCAGTGCAGTGGATAGAGCACTGGCCCTGGATTCAGGAGGCCCTGAGTTCAAATCCAGCCTCAGACACTTGACAATTAAGTGTCAAGTAAGTACTAGCTGTGTGACCCTGGGCAAGTCACTTAACCCCAATTGCCTCACCAAAAAAAAAATTAAATTAAATTTTAAAAAATTAAATATTGCGGAATTTAATGGGGGGAGCACTAACCCAAGGGGGGGATCAGGAAAGACCTCTAAAGGCAAATGTCACCTAAACATGCCTTTGTAGGCATTCCATAACTTCAACAGAGGCTCCTAAACTGACCTTTGCCAGCCACAGTGCCTTCTCTGTCCATTGCTCAAGCCTCAGAAACCCCCTTGCTCCAAGGGAGACCCAGTTTGGCTTATCAGTCCAGGCCACCTCGTTCCTTGGGCCCATCACTAAGGCAACCCCTGTTGCAACGGGGGGTCTTGTAACATTTGATTGCAAACCCAGTTAGGCAAGCTGCTTTCGTATGATGGGACTATCTTGAGTAAACAGCATCCTATGTACATGGCCCCTTGCTCAAGCCACTGAACATTGCATTACCCACTTACACACACACAGTTTTGAAAATGAAAACAGACTCACAGGCTTACGATCAGATAACATTTAACTCATTTAAGTTTGCATGGAGTGGACTGATAGAGGAAGGCAGAAGGGGATGGCGAAAGAGTTAGCCTGAGTTCCATCTAGACGGTGACTCTCCCATCAGCAGATGCCCCTTGAATGTTATGTTGTTCATAGAAACCTAGAATCTTCGAGACAAAATCAATCATTAATCATCATTTACCAAGCACCAAGTAGGTACCAGGAACTTTACTAGATTCTGGGCACATAGACAAAAATGCTAGGAGTTTCCTTCCCTCAAGGAGTTTATAGCTAAAGGGGGAAAATAATATGTACACAAATAAGTAAATAAATATGTTGTGGGTGTGGGTTGTACACAAATATAAGGTAACTTTGCCAACAGTGAGGGGAAGTAGGGAGAAATAGCAGCTGGGGATCAGGAAAAGCCTCAGATAGGAGGAAGCATGAGCTAAACTTTGAAGAAGGCTAGTAGCTCTAAGAGGAGATAGTGGTAAAGAGGGGGTGCCTTCTAGGAATGGGGGTTAGCCTATGCAATAATCCTCAGTGTATCTCTCTCAGCTCCAGGATCAAATATAAAATCCCATGTTTGGAATTCAAAGCCTTCCATAAATTGGACACCTCTTACCTTTCCAGTCTCCTGACACCTTTCTCCCCTCTCCCATATTCTATAATCCAACGACACTGGGGCTCCCTTGCAGCTCCTCATAGTCTACACTCTCTGTCTCCCAACTCTGGGCATTTTCACTGGCTGTCCACCATGCCTAAAATTCTCTGCCTCCTGTTCCACCTTCTACAAGAAGGTTTCCCTCTCCCTTGTAATGCTGCTGCCTTCCCTCTGAGATTATCTCCAATTTATCTTGCCTATATATTGTTTGAATATAGTTGTTGGCACGCTGTCTCTCCTGTTAAACTGTGAACTTCTTATAGATAGCGGCTTTCTTTTTCCTTTCTTTGTATCTCTAACACTTAGCAGAATGCCTGTCACATAGGAGAGACTAAATAAATGCTTATTGACTGACGATAAAAAAGGCATAGAGATTAGAGATGAAACATCATGAGTAAGGAACAGCAAATAGGTCAGTTTGGCTTGAATCTAAAATGTGTAAAATCAATGTGGAAAGATAGGCCAGAGCCTGATTTTGAACTGCTTTGAATGTCAGAGGCATTTTTAATTGGTCCTTGAATCAACAGGAAGTCACCAGAGCATGTTTAGCAGAACAGTTATGGGGTCACTCATATTCTCTGGGAACTCTCTTAATCCAAGAGAGATCCATGTGGTCCGGAGTTAGTCATAAAGCTTCTTGGAAAAGGTGGGCCTTGTCCTGGGCCTTGGAAATGAATGGCATGCCACTTGATAAAGAGGTGATGGACTTAAGATGCATAATAAAAATGCATTTTTAGATGGAACTGGTGGTCATTTGCTTTCTTTGACTATGTATATTGCGTTATTCATATTTTACTTATATTAATTACTAATTGTTTGTTGTAGGAGCTTTGTTTTTCTTCCCCCTCTTCATTTATGGATGGGAAAGGGACAAAGGGGATGAAGGAAGAAAAGAATACAGTGACCAAAAAAAGAAAAGAAAAAGACTCATTGAATCATTTTTTTTTAAAGGCAGACAAGAGAAAAGAAAGGAGCAGAGATAAGAAGGAAAGCTTTGGAAGTTATAAGTGGAACTTACACATTTAAAAGGGAAAAGCAAGTTATGCATAATAGAGATCTGTAGTTGTATTACAATCCTTTTTTTCTATTCTATTGCACATATGGAAATGACCATTTTATTTGGTGTTTATTAAATCCAGAGTAAAAATCTCTTATTTTTTTTTAAATGAGTGGGACTTAGAATGAGAAAAGGACTTCTAGATAAAGGGAATATTTCTAAGTGAGGTCTGCTTTTGCATGAACTTGGGCACCTGAGGCCTACTGGTCATCAGGGAGCCTACCAGAGCTGTTTAATTCCTCCTCCACCACCACCATCCCTTATCTTTAGTCTGAGCCTCCCAAAGCCTCCCCAGCCACCCAGTAAATAGTCAATGAAAGAAACTATAAAATACAATCACAAGATATAGCAAGGGACTTCTGCCCAGAATCCATTTCTACCAAATCCCATCAAAGATGAAAACAAGATAGCAACAATAATAACTAGTATTTATAGCATTGTTCTGAGGTTTTTTAAGCATGTCACAAGTGTAATGGGATTGATAAGGAGAAACCCTGTTCAATTTGATGTGTCCCCCACCCCCAATCAGCTGGACAAAATTGTAAAGTGTGACCCTTTGTCAGAAGGGGTACCTCCCCGGCACCCTAGCCCCTTGCTGACAAGTCCTTGGTGACTGAGCGTTACCCCCACAAGGACTAACAACAGAACTGGAGGGGAGCTTCAGTTCTTCATCCTGACAATGAGAATGGGCACTAAGGTTCCTTCCAGTTTTAAATCCATGATCCCTTTCAATCATCGCCCTCTAACAAAGGCATCATCATTCCCATTTTACAGATGGGGAAACTGAGACCTCATCTGTCCAAAAAAAGTCCAAGAAGAGGGGGATTTGACTAATAATCTCAATCACCCTTTCCAGATCTAAATCAGACCTTCCGTCCAACATCACCATCTGCCTTTTGGGACACTTCAAACTAGATGTGTCATAGGCACTTCAAGCACCTTAAGGGGATTCCCACCACCACCACCAAAGACCTACTGATGGACATGTACAAGAGTCACAGGTGTGGATGGATTGTAATCAGCAATCCTGAAGGAAGTATCCACTTGAATGAGATCCCAGATCCTTTAAGACACACACATGGATGGAGTTTCCAAGCAGATCCAGTCCAAGTCTCCCAGTGGACAAACTGTGAAGTGGATGGGTTGTTTTGCCAATGACTATATACAAGCTGAGATAGTGACAGCCTATAGAACTCTAGAGTATCTTAATAGAGCACAGTACAGTGCTAAGCTGGAAATCATCCCCTCCCGCTCCTAGAATAATAGAATCAATCCCCTTACCCCAATGTAGGAATACTTTCTACACATCCCCCACATCCAACCTCTTCTTGAATGTATTTAGTGATGGGGAACTCACTGCTTCACAAGGCAACCTTTCCTAATTTGGGACAGATCTAATTATTTTTAAAGTTCTTCCTTATCTAAAGCTGAAATCTGACTTCCCACAACTTGTTGTTCCTCATTTTGTCCTCTGGGGCCTAATCCCTTCTTACTAGTGACAACCCTTCACTTATCTGAAGACAGTGATTATGCACGCACACACACACACACACACACACACACACACCCCTTAAACCTTTCCTCATTCATGTTTAAGACCCTCATTCCTTCAGCCATCCTTACTAGCATTTCCTCCTCTGAACTTTGTAGCACCCTTATAAGAGTTATTTGCGGGGCAGCTAGGTGGCGCAGTGGATAGAGCACTGGCCCTGGAGTCAGAAGTACCTGAGTTCAAATCCGGCCTCAGACACTTAACACTTACTAGCTGTGTGACCCTGGGCAAGTCACTTAACCCCAATTGCCTCACTAAAAAAAAAAAAATAGTTATTTGTGAATCTACCTTACCTATCCTACTGGATTATAAACTCCTTGAAGTCAGGGATAGTATTTTCTGATGTTTGTCATGGTATGAATAGGGGAGAAGGTGGTCTTAGTTCAAAAGTCAGGATGGATCTGTGCATGGTTGGACTGGCCCAACCCAAAATTAAAGAACCATGTTCTGGTCTAAGACATTTAATATATATGTTGAATAACAACAACAACAACTCACATTTAGTAGAGTATATTTAAATGAGCTTTACTCCCAACAACCCAGTAAGGTTGGCAGTGAAAATATTATAATCCCCATTTTATAGATGAGGAAACTGAGATTCCATTACTTACCCATATGTCAGAGCCTGGCTATGTATCCAGGCAGGTCTCATGAATCTAGTTGAAGTAGTACATCTTCTTCTAAACCATGAGTTTAGTCCTAATGAAAGAAAGAAGTTTGCCATTTTTGACTGGTCTATCACACTGGTAGCTCATATTGGTCTTGTGGTCATCTAAAAACCCCAGGTTTTTTTCACATGAACAACTGTCATGCTTTAAGGATTCCAAACTGCTTTGCATTGAAGAGGCATGGGTTTGTGAAACACATGGTCTCTATCAGTGGGGTTCAGTCTTGGTGACCAGGCCAACTCATCTTATCCAAGGGTGTGCTGGCAAAAACAACTGGCTCTCTAGGAAAACAAAAATGTAAGCAGGACACACTTTAAATTTAACCTGCATTATCCACATTTTCTCCACCACTTTCTTAAGTCTAGACAATTAACAAAATATTAAACCAAGCCTTGATTTGTCATTTGGGGGGATTTCTGACTTGTAAATGCTCACACTGAAAAATTTAACCATCTCATCAGCTCCAGCACAGCCCTCACCTTTTTCTGCCTGACCCACTTTTGAGGCTATAAAATACAAGTTTCTGCCTTTCCTTGAAGGTGGCCACAACTGGGGTTCCAGAACCCCAGATCCAGTAGCCCAGGTCTCCTCCCACACCCCTCACCTCCCCCGCTCCAAGCCAACTCCAGGAGACAAACACCTTTTTCTTCCCTTCACCACAGCCCCTTTGTGAGTGCAGACAAGACTGACAGAACCAACTCACAGGAAGCTTTGGAAAACCAAGGGGGGAGGGGGAGTGGCGACTCCCACAGGAAACCTCTAAAGGCCACAGGAAATTAAATACTCATCCCAGCTGTGAGGCCAGCCTAGGTTCTAACCACAGGACAGATAGATACAAACACACACCACACCTCATGAGACCCCACTGCATTGCTCAGTCATGCCTGCAGGAGATGGTTTTCAAAGTGCCTCCCCCACCACCACCTTCTTGGTTAATTTTAACCCACACACTTCACCCCTGATTCATAAGTAAAACTTA
This sequence comes from Dromiciops gliroides, assembly GCF_019393635.1. Lineage (NCBI taxonomy): Eukaryota > Metazoa > Chordata > Mammalia > Microbiotheria > Microbiotheriidae > Dromiciops > Dromiciops gliroides. The sequence continues at coordinate 107,980,295 of NC_057861.1, forward strand.
GAGAAAGGCATACATAGGTAAAATAATACATAGGTGTGATCAGAAAACCCATTTGGCTAGTCTGGAAACAATGAGAATGAACTGAATTAAATTGAATTTATTTTAACTGAACTATATTGAATGCAAACAGGCTATAAATCAGCATTTGCTGGTTGAGAGTAATGCATAAATTACATGGAAGGTCAGTCTAAAACATCTTTATTTATTCTCTCAGGATCTTACTCTCTGCAAACGAACCTGATCATTTAATTTATTCCTCATCCTTCCTCACAGCTCATCTCGGGAAGCACCTCCACTATTGTCTTCCCTAATTCCCATCCTCCTCTATCCCACCCATTATTAATGCTGTCTTCATCCTCAAATTACTTTGTACGTTCTTATTTCTGTATATACTATATCCCTCCAGGAGAAAGTGGGTTTCTTGAGGGAAGGACTGATTTCCCTTTTGTCTCTGTATGCTCAAACTTTGGCCCAGGACCTTGATCATGAAATGGACCAGATTGGACCAGTGATTTCATCAGTGAAGAAGTTCCCCCTACACCTACTTAGATGGACCCCTTGTCTGCAATTTCTAGTCTGAGAGAGTGGCCTGGGGACATGGAGAAGTTTAAGTAACTTGTCCGAGGTCACACTACCAGACCCTTTTGCCAATGTCGGCCCAGCTTTCTATCCACTAGGCATTCTCTCTTTTGAACCCAGTAGAGGCTTAATAAAGACTGTTGAATGGGCTTGAATGGGTGGTTGTGTGGTATTTGTTTGTTTGTTTTAATCTCAGATAGCACATCTATTGGGTAGGTAGGTGGAAGAGTGGATAGAATGCCAGGCCTGGATTCAGGAAAACTCATCTGCCTGAATTGAAATCCAGCTTCATACACTAACTAGCTGTGTGACCCTGGGCAAGTCACTTAACCCTGTTTGCCTCAGTTTCCTCATCTGTAAAATTAGCTGGAAAAGGAAACTGCAAACCACTCTAGTATCTTTGCTAAGAAAACCCTAAATGAGGTCACAAAGAGTCTAAAATGACTGAACAAGAACACATTTAGTATAAAGGAGACTTTCTGAAGACACAAACCTTTAACCTATGTGGGGACCAATTTTTAATTGGGGAGTGCTAGCTAAGCGGCTCACCACAATATTGGGGCAAGGAAGGAGACCGGCAGCCTCCCTCAAAACAGAACAAGATTTATTTTAACAAGAACGAACTTTAAAAAAAAACACACACACAAACAGGATCAGTAGGATCAAGGGAAAGGAAATAAAATGGGGAAAGGGAAATTATACTACCTGGAAAAAATACCACCGCCAGGAATCAGATGAAAATACACAGCAGAACGCCTGTCGCTTTCCAGCTTCCACCTAGAATGCCCAATTCTCCTCCCCCAAACCTAGAAACACCCCACACAGCCCCAGCAATGGGATGGCCGCTCTGACAGTCACATGACTGCCCTCACTAGGCTTCCAATCATTATAAATTTGCCAGGCTCATGTAGGCCTCGTCGAGTGGTGATGATGTGAGGTGCCAGAGCCCTGGCAAGGGCTACAACCAGTGGTTAGAGCACCATTCAGTTTGTGGAGCCCCAGGCCAGTGCACGCGGAGGCATAAAAACCTCAAATAACAATTCTTTACACCTAGAAGTGATTTTACTACAATACGGAGATTTCAGGAACCAAAGAAGGTCAGCAGGGGCATGCTGGTGGTCATTTCATCACACACACCCCAATCATAGTTAGTAAGCAACTCCATCCCAATAGGCATTGACACAGTGCCAAGTACATGCTTAGTAAATAAATGCTTGTTGACCGAATGACTGACTGATTTCTAACTAAAGTATCCTTCAGCTCCAAGAAGAGCTTTAGGTTCTACTGATAGTAGCAGTTTAATAACTGCTCTTTCTTGAGAATGATGCTTTTCCGCTATCACTGAATGTGGGGAGCGTTAGCAATGAACCCAAGGAACAGTGGATGTTAGGTCTGGAGAAAAGAAGACCCAAATATTCCTAAATATTTATAGGATTCTCTCAGGAGGAAAGGACACATTTGTTCTCTGGGAATCCAGTAAGGAGACTTTGAACTAACAAGTAATTATAACAATAACAACTAACATGTATATGGTGCTTTAAGTGTCTGTAAAGGGCTTTACATAGATTGTCTCATTTGTTCCTCACCAGAATCCAGTGAAGTATGTGCGGATTATCATTCCATTTTATAGATTAGGAAACAGAGGCTAAGATTTCCCCACTGCCTAGTGTCTGAGGCAGGTTCTGAATTCAGGTTTTCCTGACTCCAAGTTCAGCTCTCCATCCTCTACACCCTAGCTTCTTAAACTGTAGGTCAAGACCCCTATGGGTCACATAACTGAATGTTGGGGTTACAAAAACTTGGCAATAGTAAAAGGTTATGTATGCCTATTTTATGTACCTATATACCTGGGTCACATAAAACTTTCTTGGGTGAAAAGGGGTCATGGGTGGAAAAAACTCAAACTCAAAATAGAAATGGAACATGTTGGCTTAGAAAGCAACAAATTAACATTATCTGCATCGCATTGTATTTTATTTATTTCGTTGAAATATTTCCCAGTTACATTCTGTAACTGGTTTGGCTTCTATTAAGAGAGTTTGATGCCTCTGCTGTAAACCACCTAGACGCCCTAAAAGCTGCTGTGTTGTTGTTGTTTGATCGTTCCAGCCATGTCCGACTGTCAGTGACCCCATTGGGGGTTTTCTTGGCAAAGACACTGGAGTGGTTTGCCATTCCCTTGTCCAGAAAAGTTACTATTTATGGCCACATATAAGGAAGGACTTTTGAGCAAACAATAGTGTGATAAGCAGCCTCTGGAAATCATGAGATCTACATCTAAGGAGATTTCTGATTACAAGTTTTATGAACAGCTGTCAGAAACCTTGTGCAGTGAGGCGGTGGGGTACTTGTGGAGAACACATGGGCCTTGGAATCGAAGGACTTGTGTTTAGGACCTAGCTCCCATATTTATTACCTGTGTGACCCTGAGCAAGTTACAACCTCTCTGGCGGTTGGTATTCCCATCTTTAAAAGAAGAAGAATAACACTTGCACTACTCAGCTCTCAGGGTTGTTGGGAGGAGAGCGAAGAACTACATTATAGTCACAGGTGATTTCTGCTTTGGGAAGGAAATCAGACCAGATGACCTCTAAAGCCCTTCGGACTTTCAGACCCTCTGATTCTGAGCTCCTCAGATTCAACGAATGAAAACTTGGTCCCTTTGCACCCTTTCACAACCTGGGTTTTGAAATCAGTTAATCAGTCTGACCCAGTAAACATCCTAGCTGATGAGTATCCAGATTCTTAACCCCACTCTTTACATCTGAAAAATAGCCCTAAGGGATCCCAGCAATAGGATGGGAGGTCAAGGCGAGGCACTGGAGATTTGGCCGTAGTTCATGTGGGTGACCACAGGATTGCCAAAGCTACAAGTTACATGTGTTTCCTTTACTGTTTCTGGACTAAGTCGAGGAGAATGAACTGCTGGGAAGGGGAACTGACAAGTAGCTAGGCTGTCCGTGGGGTTAGATCTCTAGGCTAGAAGTCAAAGGATTGGGGCAATATTCGTGACTGCCACTAGCTTGCAATTTGGCCCTAGATCAGTCACAGAATGTCAGAAATAGAAGAAGCTTCAAGGGACCATCTATTGAAACCCCTACCTGAATAAGGAGCCCTTCTATGACATTCCAGACAAGTGATCATCCATCTATCCATCTATCCATTCATCCATCCATCCATCCATCCACCTTCACTTAGAGAACAAGTTCTTTGTCTCCCAAGACAGCCAGATCTACTTTGGGAAATGTCTCCTGACATCAAACCTAAATCTATGGCTACTAGTTCAAACCCCTGCGCCCTACTCATTTTATCAGTTCTCAAGAAGGAGAAGGAGTGGGGGCAGTTAGGTGGTACAGTGAATAGAGCACCAGCCCTGGAGTCAGGAAGACCTGAGTTTGAATCCAGCCTCAGACACTTGACACTAGCTGTGTGACCCTGGGCAAGTCACTTAACCCCAATTGTCTCACCCGCCCCCCCCCCAAAAAAAAGAAGAAGAAGGGGAAGGAGCAGGAGGGAAGGAGAGAATTTGCTATTTAAATTTTAAATAAATGCTAAAGTTCCCCCATCTTTAAAAAAGGGAACCCCAAAATATAAAAAACCCTTTGGGGAAAAAACAACAAAATAAATCAATCAGGAGGACCTGGGTTCAAATCTGGCCTCAGATACTTGACACTTATTAGCTGTGTGACCCTGGGCAAGTCACTTGGCCCCCATTGCCCAGCAAAATAAATAAATAAAATAAGGGGTAGCTAGGTGGTGCAGTGGATAAAGTAATGGCCCTAGATTCAGGAGGACCTGAGTTTAAATCTGGCCTCAGATACTTACTAGCTGTGTGACCCTGGGCAAGTCACTTAACCCTCATTGCCCCACCAAAAATAATTTTAAAAAATTTTTTTTAAACTTTGGAAAGAGATTTTACAGACTATCTAATCCAACCCCTCATTATACTGATGAGGACATAGAGACCTAGAGAGGTCAAAGGACTTACCCAATGCCAGAGAGCTAATTATTAGTGGAGCCAGGACTAAAACCTGGGTTTCCCTGACTCTCAGTCCAGGACCCTATGACAGCACCACCAGAATGCCCCCATCTTCATGCAGACTTGTAAGTATAATTTTGTTTTGTTTTATTTAATTTACCACATCATCTTATTCATAGAAGAATGTGAGCTCTTTTTTCCCCTCATTTAATTTTTTTAATTTCCTCTTTCAATATGTTTTATTTATTTTGTTAGATTAAATTTCCCAATTTTGTTAAATTAAATTTCCCAATTATATTTTAAAATGTTTTAACATTCATTTATTTAAAAGTTTGAGCTCTAAATTCTCTCCCTCCCTCCAACTCCTTCCTCTGCCTTCAGAAGGCAAGCAATTTTATATCAATTATACACATGAAGTCATTCAAAACATATTTTCATATAAGCTGTGTTTCAAAAAAAACAAAGAAAAAAACAAGGAAAAAATAAAGTTGAAAAGTATGCTTCAATCTGCATTCAGAGTTCATTAGTCCTCTCTCTGGAGGTTGGATAGCATTTTTTCATCATAAATCATTTGGAATTGTCTTAGATCGTTGTAATTTTTTTTTTCTTGGACAGGGCAATGGGGGTTAAGTGACTTGCTCAGGGTCACACAGCTAGTAAGTATCAAGTGTCTGAGGCTGGATTTGAACTCAGGTCCTCCTGAATCCAGGGTTGGTGCTCTATTCACTGCACCACCTAGCTGCCCCAGATCATTGTATTTCTGAGAATAGCTAAGTCATTCACAGTTGATCATCATACAATATTGTTCTATCTGTGTAGAATATTCTCCTGTTTCTGCTCACTTCACTTTTACATCAGTTCATGTATGTCTTTCAGTTTTTTTTTTTTCTGAAATCATCACAGTTGGTCATCATAACGCTGTTATTACGTACAATGTTCTCCTGGTTCTGCTTATTTCATTTTGCTTCAGTTCATATAAATGTTCCCGGGTTCTTCTGAAACCATTTCTGAAACCATTCTGGAGCGCAGGGATCATTTCATTCTTGTCTTTGCATCCCCAATCATAGCCCTCCTTCACTTAAATCCAATTCACTTCAAGTCAATGTTATGGTCCTCTTTAAGAACAAAGGACAGGGAGCAGCTAGGTGGTACAGTGAATAGAGCACTGACCCTGGATTCAGGAGAACCTAAGTTCAAATCCGACCTCAGACACTTGACACTTACTAGCTATGTGATCCTGGATAAGTCACTTAACCCCAATTGCCTCATCAAAAAAAAAAAAAAAGAACAAAGGACAAATAACAACAACAGCCTAGCACATAGTAAGTAAATGTTTATTGTTTTATTTTTAATAATAATAAACTTTTTTCTTCATAGTTTGGGGTTCCAATTTTTATTCCTCTTTTCCCTTCCTCCCCTTTCCCCTCCCAAGGCAGCAAATAATCAGATTTGGGTTTATACATGTATGATGCTATAAAAAACATGACCATATTTGTCATTTTGTACAAGAAAACTTGATTAAAAGAAAAAAATGAAAGTGAAAAATAGCATGCTTCAGTCTATGGTCCATCAATATCAGTTCTTTCTTTGGAGGTGGATAATATGTTTCATCCATAGTGCTTTGGGATTGTCTTAGAATCATTGTTATTGTTGAGAATAGTCAAGTTGTTCACAGTTCTTCATCAAACAGTATTGCTGTCTCCGTGTACAATGTTCTCTTGGTTCTGCTCTCTCACAATACATCATTTCCATACATGCCTTTCCAGGTCTTTTCTGAAGTCATCTGGCTTATTGTTTGATGGAGAATGGATTCAGTTCTCACAACAGCTATGAGATACAAAGGGCAGGCATTATCATTCTCCCATTTTATAGATGAGGAAACTGGCACAGAAAAATTATACACCCCTCTGAATTTACATTGTAATTGAAAGAATTAGGACTAAAACCAAAATCATAGATTGAAAGATAGAGGGGTTCAGGAGACCATTTGTCCATCCCCTTCATTTTAGAGATGAGGAAACTGACTTTAAATGACATTCCCAGATTCATACAAGGACCATGTAACAAAGGAAAGCTTCGGGGGCAGCTAAGGTGGTGCAGTGGATAAAGCACCAGTCCTGGATTCAGGAGAATCTGAGTTCAAATGCAACCTCAGACACTTGACATTTACTAGCTGTGTGACCCTGGGCAAGTCACTTAACCCTCACTGCCCCACAAAAAAAAAGGAAACAAAGAAAAAGAAAACCAAAAACCAACAATGATACAAAAAAAAGTCAAGATTCAAAGCCAATGTTGTTTTCTGTTGTACCTAGCTAACACTCCTGATTTTTTAGTTCTGTGTTTTTTTCTATGCCCAGAAAACATTAAACAAAACTAAAAATGAAGAAACCCTCAGAGCTCATAAGAGGTGATACTGATATAGGCAAATTGGACAGTTCGGCCAAGCGCATCTTTAGGACATACATAAGCCATCATTAATCCAGGGAGAAAATACTTGCCCCAGTGAGGGCAGGGAAGGTTCCATCAGGTGCATAGATATTAAGATGAAAAGTCAGCCTGCTTTAGAGGGAGTGACTGAAAATTTTTGTTATGCTACTCTGTGTGTTGAAATTAACATTTAAATGTCATCAAACAATTTAAATAGTTACTAAGCAAGTTTAGTTGGTTGTGTTTCCATATTTCCTCATATTCTTATTTATCATTTTTTATAGCATAAGGTCACTTTTTAATAACGTCCTAAATGTAATGTGTAGGTAGTACTTCCTCAGTTTTCTTTTTAAAAAGTAAGTTTTATTGATAGCTTTTATTTTATACCACTGGACTCTCTCTCTGGATTCCCTCCTCTTCCTCCTTCCCAGCAAGCCATCAAAAAACAAAGACTCTTTTTTAAAGGAAAAAAGGAAGCAGTACCAAGCTGATGGAAGTATTTAGGAAACCAGAACTATCTTAAGCCATATAATTTCAAGCTTGAAGGGACTTTGGAAGTCACTAGTCAGCCTATTTCTTTTTTTTCCTTTTTTTTTTTTTAAGTGAGGCAATTGGGGTTAAGTGACTTGCCCAAGGTCACACAGCTCCTAAGTGTTAAGTGTCTGAGGCCGGATTTGAACTCAGGTCCTCCTGCCTCCAGGACCGGTGCTCTATCCACTGCGCCATCTAGCGCCCCTCAGCCTCTTTATTTTTACAAACAAAGGAACTGAGGCCAAAGAAGGTTAAGTGACTTACTAACCCACAGTCACACAGACGCGAAGTAGCTGAGATTCAAACCCAGGTTTTCAGACTGCAAGAACATTTTTTTTTTCAATGCTGCCTATGTGGCATAGGGGCAGTAAGGTGGTACAGTGGATAGAGTGCCAGGCCTAGAGTCAGGAAGACTCATCCTCATGAGTTCAAATCCAGCCTCAGCCACTTACTAGCTACTAGCTGTGTGACCCTGGGCAAGTCACTTCACCCTGTTTGCCTCAGTTCTTCATCTGTAAAATGAGCTGGAGAAGGAAACAGCAAACCATTCCAGTATCTCTGCCAAGAAAACTCCAAATGCGATCACAAAGAGTCTAACAACAACAACACTCGATGGCATAGCAGATGGAAAGCTGGCCTCAAATTCAAAAAGGACTGTGTTCAAATTCTAAGACACTTCCTACTTGTGTGACCCTGAACAAATCACTTAACTGCTGTCTACCTCAGTTTCCTCATCTGTAAAATAAGGGTAATAATAATAATACTGGTCTCACTGGCTTGTTCTGAGGATGAAACAAGATAATAGTGTAAAGCACACAGCACGGTGCCTGGCACACAGTTGGCACTTAAAAAATGGTTGGATTTTTCCCCTATGGGTTTGTGAGAAAAATATGTTGCAATCCCTAAGGTGCTGTAAGAATCTGAGTGATTAATGCTGTGATTATGATCCATGTCTTTCAATAGGTCTTCTCTAGAAGCTCCTCCCCAAGTGCTCAGACAAAGCAGATCCCCTAAGACAGAGGCAGGACAGGGTAATGGAAAGAGCACTGTGACCTTGGGCAAACTGACTTTACTTAGATCTCTGGGCTTCAATTTCCCCATCTCTAAAACAAGGGAGTCCTTTCCAGATCAAAATCTATAATCCTGTGAAATCATTTACAAATTTACAAATAAAACAAACAAACAAAAACCCAGCAATCTCCAATCAGCCGATTCCCCCCAAAGTCTTTGGACTGGGGTAGAGGTGAGCTGGGAGAAGCTGTGAAGGGAAGAACTTTGATGTCTCTCAGCTTCTTTTCTTCTTCCAACAAGGGATGATAGGAATGCTACAAAGCTCCAGACACTGAGACAGACAAGATGGGCCAAGAAGACAACTGGCCTGCTACCTATAGTCTACAAAAGGAAGTCGGATACAGAAGAAACCTTGTTGAACTTGGAGTCAGGAAGACATGGATTCAAAAGCTGGCCTAGTGAGACGATTCATCACTTGAAACCTCAATTTTCTCTTTACAAAATAGAGATGACAGCAATACCTGCATTACCTACCTTATATGTGAAAGAACTTTATAAAATGTTGGAGTTTTTAAATGTAAAGTATCAAATGAATGGGCATCTAGGTGGTACAGTGGATAGACTATCAGGCCCAGAGTCTGGAAAACTCATCTTCCTGAGTTCAAATCTGGCCTCAGACACTTGCTAGCTGGGTGACACTGGGAAAGTCTTGTTTGCCTCAGTTTCCTCATCTGTCAAATGAACTGAAGAAGGAAATGGCAAACCACTCCAGTATCTTTGCCAAGAAAACCCCAAATAGGTTCACAGAGAGTCAGACACTACTGGAAAAACAACTGAACAACTGAAATTAGATGAATGTCAACAGACAGTGAAGGATAGAAAGGCCTGGTGTGCTATGGTCCATGAGGTCACAGAGAATCTGACATGACTGAATGACTGAACAACTATTAATAGTAATGCCTTTGCATACGGTAGCTACCAAGGGAATTTGAATTGAACTGACTTCAAAGCCAAAGCAAGACCATGTAAATTCTGTAAGGAGCAGGGAGCAGTAAGGTTTCAGGGAAATATCCCCCAGATTTGGAGACACAAGGCCTGACTTTAACCCCAGATCTACTATTTATTTACTCTGGATGTGAGTTTGGGAAAGTCAATCAATCACTTCTCAGAGCCTCCATTTCCTCATCTGTAGAAGAAGGACGAATTACTAGATAACCTCCAGTTGTCCTAAAGGACATTAGAGAGTAAAATGGCATCTTTGGGGGCAGCCAGGTGGCGCAGTGGATAAAGCACCAGTCCTGGATTCAGGAGGACCTGAGTTCAAATCCAGTCTCAGACACTTGACACTTACTAGCTGTGTGACCCTGGGCAAGTCACTTTTTTTTGCCCTGCAAAAAAAAAAATGGCATCTTTGGGGAACAAAAAGAAAAGTGTATTCTGCAGGAGTACCATGCCCAGGAAATAAGTTGACACGTGGGTGGGGTAGGCAGCAGGAGCGCTGGATGTGAAGCCCAAAACTGAGTTCAGTTCCAGCCTTGGTGGCGTACAACTCTTATAAGTCATTGACCATCTCTGGTATTCAGTAGGAGGGAGTTTAGTCAGTTGGTTAACAAGCATTTATTAGGGGAGCAGCTAGGTGGTGGAGTGGATAAAGCACCGGCCCTGGATTCAGGAGGACCTGAGTTCAAATCCGTCCTCAGACACTTGACACTTACTAGCTGTGTGACCCTGGGCAAGTCACTTAACCCCCATTGCCCTGCAAAAAAAATAAATAAATAAAAAACAAGCATTTATTAAATACTTACTGTGTGCCAAGCACTTTACTAAAGGCTAGGGATAAATACAAAGGGGGGAAATGGTTCCTAACCTCAAGGAGCTTACATTCTAATTGGGGGGAGAAAACATACAACCAGGTGTATGTAGGCACAAGATGTATACAGTCGGGGGTGTAAGGTAATTTCAGAAGAAAGGGACTTACAGCTGAGGGTATATGGAAAGGCCTCCTGTCTAAGGAGGAATATGACCTGAGTCTTGAAACTAAGAGGCAAAAATGAGGAGGGAGAGCATTCTGGGCAAAGGGATGTTGGGATGTCCTATGTGAGGAACACCAAGCTGGCCTGTGCAGTTTAATACAGTGTACAGCAAGGAGGGATGCTGGAGAAGACTGGGAAGAAGGAAAGGGCCAGGTGGGGAAGCACTTGAACCACCAATCAGAAGAGTTTCTATTTGGTGCTGGAGAAGAGAGAGAATTTCTGGGGCTCATGGAGTGGAGGGAATGACAAGGTCAGACACTTCAGAGGGGCTCACTTGATAATCTCCAAGTTCACTTCCAGGTATCAATCTATGATTCTATAATGGCCTGGGCAGAGCTTAGGGGACAGGAGTGTGTGTGTGTGTGTGTGTGTGTGTGTGTGTGTGTGTGTGTGTGTGTGCAAGCTCAAGCATCTGTTTGCAAGTGTGTGTTGTGTGCACCTGCATGTCTGTCTATGTGTGTCCCTGTGTGTGCACATGGCTGTGGTTTTGTTCTTTTTTTAAGGGCATAGCTGTTTGTTAAACGTCCTCAGCCTTCTTCTAGGGCCAGTTATCAGAGCTGGGAGGAGGAAGAGGGCCATCTGGGCTCCCGATCGGATCAAAAGGCTGAGAGACAATAGGCATCACAAAACCCAGATGGGCTGAGCCAGTGACTCATTGTGCTGGCTCCAGGCAGGCCAGCTGGCTTTCCTCTGTGTCACAAGATGAGAGAACCACAGAAGGTTAGCATGGAAAGAGGCCTCAGAAGTTGTCTCTTAACACGGGTACCTGGACCACAATCCTGTCTGCAACGTCTCTGACAAGTAGTCTTCCTACCACACCGGGGAGGGCAAGCCCACTCACTCCCTTTGGAGGCAGTCCCGTCCACTTGGGATTAACTCTAGAAGCAAAGAAGTTGATCAAGCCTAAATCTGTCCCTCTGCAACTTCTACCCATTCCCAGTTCTACCCTAGAGACAACAGAGTCCTTCAAATATTTGAAAACAGCTCTCAGGTCCTCTCCTTTGTCATCTCCAGGGTCAACATTCCCAGTTCCTTCAACAAAACCCTTTATGACCAGCACTCTAATCCCTTCATCGTTTCAATTGCTCTTCATGAATTCTCATTTGTCAATGTCCTTCCTAAGATATGGTAGCCGGAACTCAACATGAAACCACAGATGAAACATCAGGAATAGGAGACAGTGTCTAGGATGGGTGCTTCTCTAAACGCTGCCAAAGATTACCTGAGCCTTTTGGACACTGTGGCACACTGTTGTCTGAGCTTATGGTTCACAAGACCCCCCAGATCTTTTTTCATAAAAAATCACTGTTAGCAAGTTCTCCTCTATCAAGTCCTTATGAAAATGATTTTTTTGAGCCCAAGTGCACTACTTTATAATCTTTGGAGGGATCCTGAGGTTTTTTTGCTGACTAAAATAGAGTGCTAAAGAAAACAGACTTTAAAGAGGACAAGCATACAAAAATAAAGGCAGGACTAGGGACTAGGTGAGTGGAGAAGTTTGGTGGGGTTTTTTTTTCCACCTTAATTTACCTTTGATTCTGTCTCAAATTCATTTGAGTGTTAAGCCAGGGAGGATTTTGGGAATAACCATGAGTATGTAATCCTAAACTAGAAAGTAGTTTGTATCAGAGCACTTTAGTCTCCATCCAGACATAGGATGGAAGAGGAAAGAACTATTCTTTGCCTGGGGGCAGGTATTGTGCCTAGTTTTTGTAAGCTGGTTGTGGTGATTATGAATTGAAAAAATATAAACTACCTGTCTTTAGGAGAGAGAAGTTCTAGTAATATACCCTAACAAACCGAAACTGAGATGGTTTTACTGCCTTTAAAGAGATGAGCCCCTAAAATAGCAGCAGTAGGTGATGAAGAGCACCACTTAGCTGAGACTAGCAACAGAGATTCTGAAGCCTGAAGTGTGAGCTGAGCCTCCATACGTATTCCCCATATGGGGGGTTTCTCCTACACAATCCCTAGGTTTATGCTGTAAATCATCTTACTAGCAATTTACGTAAATAATAATAATAATTAATAATAACTAACATTTCTATGTGCCAAGCACTGTGCTTAGCACTTCACAAATATGATGTCATTTGATCCTCACAATAACCCCAGAAGGTAGGTGCTATGATCATCCCCATTTTGCAGTTGAAAAAACTGAGGCAAACAGGTTTAAATGACTTGCCTAAAGTCACACAGCTAGGAAATGTCTGAGGCTGCATTTGAACTTATGTTTTCCTGACCCCAAGTCCAGGGCTTTAAAAAATCATTTTCATAAGTACTTGATGGAAGAAAAATGACTAACAATAGTTTGTATGAAACTGAGGATTTTAGGGAACTACTGGCTCAGGCAATAATATGAAGTAGCAGTCAAGAACACCTAAGTTGATCTTTGACAGCATTTAGAGAGGCATACTGTCCTAGATGAAGGAGCCGATAGTCCTATCTACCCTACCACCGAGCTGCCTCAGTGTCTTTGCTTGAAACTAATTGTGTACTCTGACTAACTAGAGAAAAAATAAGGACATCTCTGAGAGCTCATGAGCTTTATTTTTAGTGGCTGTGGGCACACAGAGTACCTTGAACCTGAGGTTCCCCCTATTCTGGGAATTCCATGTGTAAGAAGGGGCAGTTCCTCATGGTGCTATATCTCAATTAGGTTTCTTTATATTAGATTCAGCACATCATCCCAGTCTATCGAGATGTTTTTGAAGTCTGATTGTCATCCAAAAGGTGGTTCATCCCTCCCAATTTTGCAACCACTGGAAATCTGAAAAACATAACATCTGTGGCTTCATCAAAGGCATTGATTAAAACAATGCCCTGGAGCACTCCAATAAAGATCTGCCTCTGAGTTGACATTGATTAATTAATGACAATTCTCTGTGGCTCAGCATTCAAGGTCCTGGATCTACCTAACTGTGCCACCATCTCTCCCACATCTCTCCATTTTTTCTTCTAGCATAACGTGAAAGTCTTGTGGGGGGCAGCTAGGTGGCGCAGTGGATAGAGAACTGGCCCTGGAGTCAGGAGGACCTGAGTTCAAATCCGGCCTCAGACACTTGACACTTACTAGCTGTGCGACCCTGGGCAAGTCACTTAATCCCAATTGCCTCACCAAAACAAACAACAAAAAAAGAATGTCGTGTTGTTTGTTTAGATGATGGTATAAAGAAAAGAGATTTCAACCCTCTTTTTCTAATACTACAGTCTAGGGTATGACTTCAGTAAATTTAAGTTCTTTCTACTGAGTTAGACAAGATTTTGAAGGTAAAGTTAACAATTTACCCAAACTATCCCTCCTCTAATGCCATCTTTAGAGCTAATCCTGCTAAGATGTTTGGTAAGTGATCCATGTGAAACTAGGAGACAAAGTGGATAGATTGCCCAGACAAGAGTCAGGAACTCCTGAATTCAAATCCAGCCTCAGACAACTTACTAGCAATGTAATCCTGTATGAGCCACTTAACCCCATTTGCTTGGATTTCCTCCTCTGTAAAATGAGCTGGAGAAGGAAATAGTGAACCACTCCAATGTCTTTGCCAAGAAAACTCCAAATGGGGTCAAGAAGAGTTGGACACGACTGAAACAACTAAACAACAAGTGAACCTTGTGAAATGGTTAAGAATCAACCAGTCAATAAGCATTTATTAAGCACCTTCTGGTGTCAGCCACATTATGAAGGGATGGGAATACAGAGACAAAACACTTCCCTGTCCTTCAGATTGCCCTCTAACATAGAACATATACAAAATTAATAGGAATTGGAGCTATGATTTCATCATTATAGGGAACTCCCAGGTGAGAAAATTCATTATAAGGGTAAATTTTGGCCCTTATAATCAAACAGTTGGCATCTTCTTTGAAAATTATAGTTCTAGGGGTGGCTAGGTGGTGCAGTGGATAAAGCACCGGCCCTGGATTCAGGAGTACCTGAGTTCAAATCTGGTCTCAGACATTTGATACTTACTAGCTGTGTGACCCTGGGCAAGTCACTTAACCCCCATTGCCCTGCAAAAAAAAAAAAAAGAAAAGAAAATTATAGTCTTAGAGAATTGCTTAGAACAGTAATCTCAGACTCAAATAGAAGTGGGGAGGGGAGGGTACTAGATGGTGCCAGCTACATATTGACTTAGGAAGTCACATATTAACATCATCTATGTTCTATTGTATTTTTATTTATCTTGTTAAATATTTCCCAATCACATTCTGATCTGCTTCCGGATGGAGGGGGAGGCCACTTGGATGTGTTGTATTCAGCATGCTATGCATATCTGACCACTCTAGCGGATCCTTAGGTGATTTAGGATCACATGGCAAGTCCTATTACTTGAACCATCTTAAATATTGTGTCTTCTCCTAATGATTCATGCTGTAAAAATGGAACTTAACGTAAATTTCATTGTTTAACAATTAGCCTGTTGCTTAATTTCCTATCCTCCATCCCTCTAATGACTTTCTCTCCTTCTGGGTTTAGCCTTAAATATCAATTCTATTCCTTTACTGGAAGATTCTTTCCTCCCAACCTGTATGTTCTTAATTCAGGCCAACAAAACTTTTCTCTCTCTCTGTTTCCTCTCTGAGTCTCTGTGTCAGTGTGGCTTCATGTGTCTCACTCCCTCTTACAGTCTGACCAAACTAACAAAGACTGTCCTGTTTGGAATCTGTGGTAATTTATACATTCTGGGTTGATATTTTCTTGGCACTAACCATTAAATAGCAATCACAAAAAGTTTTGCTAAGCAAATAAATATATCAAACAAGAAGCTAGGAGGGTAAATATCTTTGTTGCCGGCCACTGGACACTCAACAGCTTGCCAGTGTTCTTCCTAAAAATTTGGCTCCAAAAACTGAATGGAATTTGCCAGATGGGCTCAGACTAAGGCAGTGGGATGATCAATTTCCTTACTCTCAACTCTATACTCTTTTTCTTTTTTTTGGGGGGGGGAGGTGTAAATGAATGGTGTTGATGCCTTTTTATTTGTACATCATGGTCATTTCTGGATATTCTCCCTCATCACCAACAACCATGGAGCCTTCTCTCCGAAGAAAGAAAAACAATTAAGCAAAGCTAACCTACATTGCAACCTACTTTGTCTACCTACAAAAGATCTCACAGCAGGGGACTGAGGGTGAATTTCCTCATCTCTTCCCTGGGGCTAAGATTGACCCTTACAATCAGATAATTAAAAACTACATTTCTGTCAATGTAGTGGGGGCACAAGGTGGTGCAGTGGATAAAGCACTGGCCCTGGATTCAAATCTGGCTCAGACACTTGACACTAGCTGTGTGACCCTGAGCAAGTCACTTAATCCTCATTGCCCCTCAAAAAAACAAACAAACAAAACAACGTAACCTAAAACTGAATTCTTTCTCTAATGTTCTGTCCTGATATTTTAGCTGAGGCAGTGTGGTATGGTAACAGAGGACTTGGGTTCCAATCCCCCATACATTCTGTTTTGGCTTTTTTTTTGGGGGGGGGGGGTTGTTGTTGTTGCTGTTGTTTTTTAGCAACAAACATTTATTTTATTTTTTCCAGTTACATGTAAGGATAGTTTTCAACATTCATTTTCATAAGATTTAGAGTTCCAAATTTTTCTCCCTCTCTCCCTCCCTTTCCTCCCCCCTCCACAATATTGCAACCAGGTTATATATGTACAATCCACAAGTGTTCTTTTTATCAGTTCTTTCTATGGGGGGTGGATAGTAAGCTTCCTCATTAGTTCTTTGGGATTGTCTTGGATCATTGCACTGCTGAGAGTAGTTAAGTCATTCACAATTACTCCTTGAACAATACTGCTGTCACTAAGCACAATGTCCTCCCAGCTGTGCTCACTTCACTATACATCAATGTTCATTACTCTTTCCAGGTTTTTCTGGGATCATCCTGTTTGTCATTTCCTATAGCACAAGACCATTCCACCACAATCATATAGCACAACTTCTTCCATCATTCCTCAATTGATGGACATTCCCTTGATTCTCAATTCTTAGCCTCCACCAAGAGTTGCTATAAATATTTTTGTACAATTTTCCCCCCTTTTCTCTTTTTCATGATTACTATTATTAACTGTTTCCCTTCCATCCTATTCCCTTCCCCATGATATTTATTCCATTATCCATCTTCTTTCATTCTTATCATTCTTCAAAAGGGATGTGCTTCTGTCTGTCCCCTCCCCCACTCTGCCCTTCCTTCTTTTGCCCCTCTTTCTTTATCCCCTTCTCCTCCTATTTTCCAACAGGGTTAGAGAGATTACTCCACCCAACTGAATGTGTACATTATTCCCTCCTTGAGCCAATTCTAATGAAATTGAGGTATTTGAGCCAATTCTAATGAGTGTTAGGCTCATTTACTGCCCAGATTAAATAGATTACTCCACCCATTTGGGTGTGTGTGTGTGTGTGTGTGTGTGTGTGTGTGTGTGGTAGTCCCTCCTTGAGGCAGCTCTGATGAGTTTAAGGTCTTTGAGCCTTTTCTGATGAGTGTAAAATTCATTTACTGCCCTGCTCTTCTCCCATCTCTTCCCCCACTCCATAAGCCTTTTCCTGTTTCTTTCATGTAGGATTTAACCTCTGCCTTTCCCCCTCCCCCAGTGCATTCCCCTCACCCCTCAATTTAATCCTAAGGATGTCATCATGGGATAGCTAGGTGATACAGTGGACAAAGCATCACCCCTGGACCCAGGGGGATCCCAGCCAAAACCCGGCCTCAGACACAAGACAATCACCCACTGTACAACCCCAGGTATGTCCCCCAGCTCAAATTTTTTATAGTTCTCCAGGGTCTTGTATTTGAAAGTCCAATTTTCCATTCAGTTCAGGTCTTTTCATCACGAATACCTGAAAGTCCTCTTTTTTTCATTAAAGTTCCATTTTTTCCTCTGAAAGATTATGCTGAGTTTTGCTGGGTAGGTGATTCTTGGTTGTAATCCCAATTCCTTTGTCCTCTGGAATATCATATTCCATGCCCTCTGGTCCTTTAATGTAGAAGCTGCTAGATCTTGTGCTATCCTGACTGGGGCTCCACAGTACTTGAATTCTTTCTTTTTGTCAGCTTGCAATATTTTCTCCTTGACCTGAGAGCTCTGGAATTTGGCTTTAATATTCCTAGGAGTTTTCCTTTTGGGATCTCTTTCTGGAGGTGATCAGTGAATTCTTTCAATTTCTATTTTAGCTTCTGCTTCTAGAATTTCAGGGCAATTTTCCCTGAGAATATTTTGGAAGATGATGTCTAAGCTCTTTCCTTGATCATGGTTTTCAGGTAGACCAATAATTTTCAAATTATCTCTCCTGGACTTATTTTCCAGGTCAACAGTTTTCCCCAGAAGATATTTCACATTGTCCTCTATTTTTTTATTCATTTAGATTTGCTTTATTGTGTCTTGGTTTCTCATAAAGTCACTGGCTTCCATTTGTTCAATCCTCATTCTTAGGCAATTATTTTCATCAGAGAACTTTTCCATTTGGCTTTTCAAGCTGTTGACTTTTTTCTCATGTCTTTCCTGTATCACCCTCATTTCTCTTTCCACTGTTTCCTCTACCTCTCTAACTTTATCTTCAAAGTCCTTTTTGAGCACCTCTATGGCCTGAGACCAATTCATATTTTTCTTGGAAGCTTTAGATATAGGGGCCCTGATGTTGACATCTTCCTCTGAGTGTGCCCCTTGGTCTTCCTTGTTACTGAAGAAACTTTCTATGGTCCTCACCTTTCTCTGTCGCCTCATCTTGCCTTTCTTTTACTTGACTTTTAGGTCCTTAAAGTGGGGCACTGTTTCCAGGCTGCAGTATCCCAAGCTTAAGAAGTCCCAGGTGGTATGATTTAAGGAGGATCAGATTCTTCACTGGCCTGGCTTGTTCCCTGGTCTGTGGATGACCCCAGACCAACTTGCTAATCAACCAGCTTTGTGTGTTGTGGTTGTTAGCTCTGACAGAGCCTGTGCCCCTCCCCCACCTGGGCCACTGCTACTCAAGCCTACCTCCTGGTTCCCAGCAGGGGTGAAAAACCCAAGTTCTGCCTCAGCACCAGCATAGACCCCTGTAATATTCCCCCTGCCCAGGGCTCAGCCCTCTCACCAGACTGTGAGCTTAGTTCCAGACGACACTGGCACTTCAGCTGATTCAGAGGCTCTGGGGGTCTCCTTCTCTGGTGAGGCCTTCCTGGGACTGGATCTGTGTCAGGGTGACTGTGGGGTTGGGCTCAACTCCTGTATCAGAACAGCAGCTCCCTCCTTCTGACTTTCCAAGCAGTTCTTGGTTAGAAGATGATTTCAACACATTCTTCTGTGAGTTTTGCTGCTCCAGGTATTTTTCTATGGCGTTATTTGGATGGTTTTTGGAGTGGTTGTGTCATGAGTTCGAGAGCTCACTGTCTTTCCTCTGCCATCTTGGCCCAATCCCCCATACATTCTACCCAATAGATCTTAAGCAGATTCCTTAATCTTCCTGGGCTTCACTTTTGTCATTGGGGAAATAAGGGGGTTGGGCTAGATGGCCTCTGAGGTTGCTTCTAGTTCTAGCACTTGATGTAGAGAGGAGCCCATGACCTGGGACATTGTGAGATATTGTGATATGACCTGTTTGTTTCCTTTTATTTTAGTAAGCTTAGTCTTTTGTTTTGTTCGGTTTGGTTTCATGAGGCAAGTGGGGTTAAGTGACTTGCCCAGGGTCACACAGCTAGTAAGTGTTAAGTGTCTGAGTCCGGATTTGAACTCAGGTCCTCCTGAATCCAGGGCCAATGCTCTATCCACTGTGCCATCCAGCTGACCCCAGTAAGCTTAGTCTTAGGGAAAATTGGGGATCCCTGTTTTCCTATATGTATCTATATCAGTCAATGAATCAATCAATAAACATTTATGGAGTACCTACTATGTGTCAGGCACTTTACTAAGAGCTAGGGATACAAAAAGATGCAAAAGACAGTCTCTGCCTTCAAGGAGTTTATAGTCTAATGTGGAAGACAGCATGCAAATAAATATCTACAAAGCAAGCTATATACAAGATATACAGGAAATGATTAACAGAGATAAGGCTCTAGAATCAAGAAGGATTGGGGAAGGCTTCCTACAGAAGGTGAGATTTTAGCTGGGACTTAAAAGAAACCACGGATGTCAGTAGTTGGAGTGGAGAAGAGAGTGTCCTAGGCATGGGGACAGCCAGAAAAAAAATGCCTGGAGCTGAGAGATGGAGTGTCTTGTTTATGAGACAGCAAAAGGTCTGTATCAACTGGATCAAAGAGTATATGTAGGGGAGTAAGGTATAAGAAGCCTGAAAAGATAGAACTGTCCTAGGTTATGAAGGGTTTCGAATGCCAAATGGAGCATTTTGTATTTGATCCTTAAGGAATCAGGGAGTCACTGCAGTTTATTGAGTGCATGGGCCAGGGAGGGGGGGAGGGGAGAGTGACATGAATGGGCCTGTGTTTAGGAAAATCACTTTAGTGGCTGAAAGGATGACTTGGAGTGGGGTAAGACTTAAGGCATGCAGACCCACCAGAAAGCTATTGCAATAGTCCAGGTATGAGTTGATGAGGGCCTGCACCAGAGTGGTAGCAGTGTCAGAGGAGAGAAGGGGACATACTTGAGAGATGTTGCAAAGGTGAAATGAGCAGGTCTTGGCAATAGATTGGATATGGGATGGGGGGTAAGAGATAGTGAGGAATTCAGGATGACTCATAGGCTGTGAGCCTGAGGGACTGGAGGGATGGTATTACCCTTCCAGTAATAGGGAAAGTAGTAGTAGAGGGTTTAAGGGGAAAGATAATGAGTTCTGTTTTGAACATATTGAACTTAAGCTGTCTATTGGACATCGGTTCAAAATATCTAAAAGGCAGCTGGGGATGAGATATTGGAGGTCAGCAGAGATGGGTACGTTTGAGAATCATCAGCATAGAAATGGTAATTAAATCAATGGGAGCTCATGAGATCACTGAGTGAAATAATATAGAGGGGAGAAGAGGAGCCAGGACCAAACCATGAGGACATCTATGGTTGGTTGATATGATATGGTTGAAGATCCAACAAAGTAGACAGAGAAGGAATGGTCAGATGGTTAAAAGGAGAATCAGGAGACGGTGGGGTCCTAGAAACCTCTGAGAAGAGAGTATCAAGGAGGAGAGAGTGGCCAACAGTGTCCAAAGTTGCAGGGAGGAATCAAGGAGAATGAAGACTGAGGAAAGGCCATTGGATTTGGAAACTAAGAGATTATTGCTAATTCTGGAAGGAGCCATTTCAGTGGGATGATAAGATCTGGAACTTGTTAAGAGATAAGAAGAGAATGAGAGGAGAGAGTGGGGGCAGCCATTATAGATGGCCCTTTTTAAAGGCGTTTGGCTACAAAAGGCAGAAGAGAAATAGGATCTTAGCAGAGATGAAGGATCAAGGAAGGGTTTTTTGAAGCTGGGGGAGATGTGGGCATGTTTGTAAGCAGTAGAAAAAGAGCCAGTAGACAAGGAAAGATTAAAAATAAGTTAAATAGTGGGGATGACAAAGGGGGACGATCTGTTGGAGGAAACAGGATGGAACGGTATCTCTTGGACAAGGAGAGAGGTCAGCCTTGGTAAGAATTAAGGGTACTTCATCATGTGAGACAGGGATGAAGGAGGAAAAAGCACCTGAATGACAGGAGATGAGTAAGAGGGGAGAAGGAGATCACAGCCAATGTCCCCAATTCTTCTATAAAATATGAGGCAAGATTCTCAGCTGAGAGAATGGGGGAAAGGGAAGCTATGGAGATTTCAGGAGGGACGAAAAGTTTTGAAGAGCCACTGTAGAGAATGGGAGTAGGTAAGGGAGGCATAATAGGGATTGCCTAACAGTGGTGAAGGTCCAATTGAGGTTATGGAACAGAAACAGACCCAGTCAGAACAGTTTTGTGATTTTCTCCACCTTCACTCAGCAGCATGTATTTAGGAACAAAAGTGATAAATGATGGGAACGATCCAAGACCAAAACTTTCCCCTACTGGCTATTAAGTGATGTGAGAGAAAACACTAGGTTTTCTTTCTGTATTTATTCTGCCTAGCATTCTGCCAAAATGATATGCAGGTAGTTGTTGTCCAGGAATTGTCTGTGGAGGAAATAAAGAAATAAGTGAATTAAGTATTCAGGCACCACTCTGGTCCTCCTCAAGATACCAACTTATTCTCTGGACTTTTCTGTCTTCTCCTTTGTCCTTGGTCTCATTAGGGCCTGCATAGAGCTAAGTCACTGGTTCTCAAAGGCATGGCATATTGACGTGACATGAGTTTCTCTGCCAATGCTGCTCCTTAGATCTCAGGCTGCCATGTTCCCTCCCTCCAGCCCCCAGCCACAATTTGATGACTGTTCTTCCTGGCTCAATATAGGGGACAAGATCCATAGAGTCCCAGTTTTGAACCCTAGTAGCCAAACTAATCCCCAACCCTTGAATATGCTCTGAGGTTTCCTGCCTCTTCATTTGTGCTCGTTTGTCTTCCTGGAATGACCTCTACATTCCTCATGTCTATTCCTACTCAACCTTTAAGGCTCACTCTTCTCTGAGATAATCAGTAATTCCCCAATCCAGAAGCCATCTCCCTCTTGTCACAATGACAGCTCCATCCATGGAGGGTACCAAGCCTCCTCCATTGCAAGTCTTAAAGAAGGAAAGAAAGAAAGAGAGAGAAGATAGCAAGGGATGTAAACAAAGGAGCAAGAGAGGAATCAAAGCAAAGGATCCTCAAAACCCCATAATGGGTCTTAGAGGGCCCAGTACCCTTCTTTGTGGACAGCTTAAGCATTTAGAGTATCTGAGTTCTATTCCTCATGAAAAATAATAATCTGTGGGGGAAAAAAGTTGGGAAACCACTGACTTAAACTCTGCCAGGGTTCTTAGCCTCTTGATATATGGAAAACTAAGCGAAGCTTATTGAGACATGTAATATTTTAAAACGCACAGAATAAATACCTAGAATTACAAAGGAAACCAATTCTATTGAAATATAGTTGTCAATTAAACCCACACACATACAAACACACACAAGTTTGGGACACCTGGTTTAAAAACTCTTATTTAAACTAATTCACAGTGGGTGCTAATGAATCGGTGCCTGAAGCCTTCCCAGAAAACACAAGGGGCCATCAACAATTGAAGTCAAAGGAATGATTTGCTCAGTGGTGAGCGGTTCAAGAAACAGGCCTTTGGAGGAGAAAACTGTGGTGGTAAGGTATTTCAGAGCCGTTTCCACTGAAGCTCTTTTGCCTACCTCCTACAAGAAATTATTTACCTTCAATTTTCCTAGCCCTGCCACTGAGTCACCAAGGGATCTTTGTCCATTGTGCCACTTCATCTCAATCATAATCTTCCTCACAGAGGCCAGCTTTCTATCCACTCCACCATGTTTCCTTTTATGTCACTTGGTCAGTGTGAAAGCTACTGTTAAGAAACAGTAGATAGGGGGGTAGCTAGGTGGTGCAGTGGATAGAGCACCGGCCCTGGATTCAGGAAGACCTGAGTTCAAATCCAGCTTCAGGACACATAACACTTACTAGCTGTGTGACCCTGGGCAAGTCACTTAACCCTAATCGCCTCACCAAAAACAAAAAAACAAACAGTAGATAGTAAATCCCCAAACCCAACAGGAATTCCATTCCCACTTGAGGAATGAGATTTAGCAGGAATGTCCTTTATTTTGTTCCTCTGTTCTGCCCAACTCCCCGACCCTCCACTTGACACCTTCTACCCTTCTATCTGTGGATAGATTTAGGAATCCAGACTTTTGAAGGCGGAGTGATGAATTGCTCCCAATTCGGGTTTTTGCCTTTCCCATTCTCTGCCCTTTGGTGTCTGTGTCACATACAAATAATGGGGCTGAGTCATTAGAGGGAACAGAAGAAAGGGCCAGAGAGAGGCTCCAAATTTGACCCTATTGTGTTTACAAAACCAGTGAATACTTAGAAGTATGGGAATGAAAATCTTGGCAAGCCACTGGGTCTCCTAATACGCATGATGGCTGCCTAAACCAAAGGGATTAGACTCTTATAAACTCAGGGTTATATATTTTTGAGGCACTTTCAGCCCTTAAGCAGATTGTTATCCAGTCCCTGGGCTTATCCCTGGGCTTGACTGCTTAGGCTCACTTGTGTTTCTTTGAGGGTGAGAGCTATGACTTTCTATGCTTCCACATACAGATTTCTCCCTCACCCTTCCCCTCAGACCACCCATCTCCAAATACTTGCCCATGTGCCATGGATAAAAGGGAGAACAAGAAAGTCAAGTGATGTCTCTTTTTTCCAGAGTATTATAGCTCTAGAGAAATCTAATGAGCCTCAGTGGCTCACCCTGCATGTTTGGGTTTCAATTTCCCTATGTTGCATTGCATGCACTCCTGGGAATATCTCATGCACTAGGCTGTACTATAAACTGCTTTAGTGTAAAGCACAGAGAATACTAATTGGCTGACTGGGAATGACTTGCTACAATCCTCAACAATACTTCCTGAACCTTGACCTACAACATCACATGGTGTGTTCCCCCCTACTCCCTACCACCTCCTACTCCTCCACTGCTCCCCATATCCATCTATCTTCAGCGTTCTCAAACTGTCTGGATATGATCCTAGGAACCAGTCAGATTTCATAGGACCCCTGTTAACCCAAACTGTCTAGAAACTGGATGAGGAGGGGAAGCTAATAGAAGAGATTGAAAAGAAAAAAAATGCAGCACATTTGTATGCCATGGCTTTTTTAGATGTTAAGCTATTACAGATAAAATTTACAAATAATTTTGTTAAATATAAATTTGACATACGTCAGAATGCCTCTTAGGATAAGTATGGTATTCACAAAATAAATAAAACCCTCCTCTTACATGTATACACATAACCTCAAAACACATCAGACATTAAATTTGCAAAGAACACAGGGGTAACAATCATTTTTCTCTAAGTAAAAGGAAATTGCTGGCTCAAGGGTCTCCTGACTATCCTATAGTGTTGCTGATTTTGGGAGAAGAGGAGTAGAAGCACCTAGGTAACATGCTTCCTTTCAATTTCTTCCCTCCTCAATTTGATATCTCAGACACTTTGGGGGTCAGAGCATTATGACTTCCTGGTTCCTAGGACCACATTCCCAAAAATGGGGAAAAATCCCAGATGTTTTCAACCCAAAACCGGGGAAAACAACCAACCACCCCTTCAGCTACAATGTAAGTCCCAATTTAGGAACAACAGCCCAGAGGTTCTAGGGCTCTTTGATTTTATCCATAGTCAACAAGGAGCCTCAGAGAATATGGAACATTTTCACTGGAACTACTTCAGCAGTTGCTGCCTTACTGTTCCTATAGCTCAATTGCCCTGACTCCCTCAATTATACAACAGTGATATGTCACAAGTGGTGTCTGAAGCTCATCCAACTTTTCCTACCAATACCTCTCCACATCCCAGAATCCAAAGCAACCTCACTGTGTACTTATGTCAGGCTACCTCCATGGTGCCCAGCTGAAAGCATCCTAGTATAAGTGGTATTCCATATGGCTACCCAATGATGACAGAGGTCCCCAGACTTCTCCACGAAATCAGTCAGAGCATAAAGCAGGTGAGAACAAGACCTGGATATCTCTATTGACCAATCAATCAAAGGCATTAAACTAAGAATGGACAATCCACTTAATCAAGTCCTTAGATGCTAGAGATAACTTGAAGATGCAAAGAGGAATGAACCAGCATATTGAAACCTGCCATTAAAAGCACAGTCCCACGGGTAACTCAAGCTCTTACCCATCAACCTCGTTATTGTCCCAAGCTTCATGAATTTCTGACTAGCTCTCGGTTTCTTGGCTACCAGCCTCCATCCCAGTTCTTCTCTTGTCATCCCATCTGCCATATCAGCTGACCCAGTTGTTTCATCTGCACCAGGCTTATGTCTTGGTATCTATTTCTATCTTCTCCCTTTGGATATCTCATCTCCCTCTCCCAGCCCTGGATTCCCTAGTTATCATAATTGCTCATGTTAACCTTTATTTATACCCAAATGTAGTTCACCCTCTTCCTTCTTCCTTCTCTACACTTCCCCTCCCTGATTGCTAACCCCTCTCCTTCTATGACAGTCATAGAACATGACAGTTTTTCCCCTATATCCTGTCATGTGCCTTTATAAGCACTGAAGTCAAGTGTAGCCAGACTAGTACTCTCTGGGGGATTGATTGTTCTGTCTTTGAGCATTTTCTTATTTTGCTCTTGCTCTTTCTCCTCCTCCTCCTCCCTCCCTCCTCCTCCTCCTCTTCCTCTTCCTCTTCCCTTTCCTCTCCTCCTCCTTCTTCAGGGGCAGCTAAGTAGCACAGTGGATAGAACACTGGACCTGGAGTCAGGGAAAACCTGTGGAACACAGAAGGAAAGAGAAGAGAAAGACAGAGGGAGAGGGAGAGAGAAGAGAAGAAGGAAGGAAGGAAGGGACAGGGAGGGGGAGAGAGAGAGGAAAGAGGGGAGAAACAAAGAGGAGACAGGGTAGGAAGGGAGGATAGAGAGAGCAGGAGTGCAAGCAGTGGCTATGATATCTCATCTTACTCTGGGCCCAGGTATTGAAAATGGCCAGTCCAGGGTATGGACAGGGTATGTATGGTTGAATCTGAACTCTGAGCCTAGATTAACATCTCCATTCTTCATGTAACATGAGTGAAGGCAATCTGTATCATTAGCCACACTAATATCCCTACTTCTGCCTCCCCAAGCAGTTAAAGGGCTCATATACAATACCATAAGACAAAGTGTGTCCGAAAGGCATCATGAAATGATTATTCATTCCCTTCCAGCCAAACAGAACTAAAATGGGGTCTTGTCAGAGATCTGGCTAGCAAGATAAACACTGACTGTTGCAGTCTGGGTCTATTTCACCAAGACAGGTTTTCCAGAGTCCTGAATCTCTATCAGTTACAAATTCACCATTTCAACATGATGGCCTATGCAAATGAGACAAAGTAAGAAAGCAAAAACTATAATGTAAATGGATACAACACAAAAAGACAGCCAAACTCAACAGGTCAAATGACTAATCTTAATCCTTAGATGAACACAAACCACATAGCTCCATCCTCTAACAACTTAAAATAAATATTTATTAAGCACCACTATATACAAAGTACAAAGACAAAAATGAAATGGTTCCTGTGCTCTACTGGAAAGAGAAGTGGGATTCTATGCATGCAAGATGTATAAAACATCAGTCACTGTGTCAATCAGTTTTGTTTGTCCACTTTTCTTTGTTATGTAGCCAATACTATCTGGCTTCAGTTTTCCAGAGCAAGATCAGCTACACCTCCCTCTCAGGGTCAAGGTATTATGCTTATGGCATCTTTTTCTAAGCTAATGGCTCAAGACTCATTCTAAGTATATTCTTCTCCCACATACCTGTTACCTACTACACCCAGTTAAATTTAACTAATTAACATCTGCAGCTGAGAGAAATGATTATTTCTCTCTTGTATTAATAACTAATTATTGAATTAGGACCAAGGTTTTTCCCTTTTTCTACTTCCTCATTCAGAAATCAGCCCCCTGTAGGTTAGCCAGACAAGCTCTGAAGTGCTGAGCTGATACTGAAAAGGAGAACTTAGAACTGTTCAAAATGTAAAGAAATTTTAGTTAAGGTGTATTGATGGATCGCAGTCCATTGCGTTTTAGGTCTGGGAAAATATGGATTCTCCCTTTTGTCAGACAGGTGAGATGAATAGGGATAAGTCTCTTTGACCAAGATTGAGTGATCAAGTCACCTATCCCAGACCCTCATTAGTATAGGTCTACCTCTCATTATAACATTCATTCTCTCATTCATTGTTAACCAATCAGAGTCGACTTCCACCTTCAGGAACACCCTCTCTTCCAAGGGCATATAAGCATTGAGTGGGTTCCACCAAGGATCTTTGGCATTCAAGTGTCACTGACCCCTTTTATTAATTACTGCTAGCATGATTAATAAAAGTATTAATTACCCAGAAACTATGTCTCTAACTTTTTATGTCACATGGCTTAGGGGGGAAGGGGGCAATGAGGGTTAAGTGACTAGCCCAGGGTCACACAGCAGTGTTAAGTGTCTGAGACTGGATTTTAATTCAGGTCCTCCTGAATCCAAGGCCAGTGTTTTATCCACTGCGCCACTTAGCTGCCCCATCACATGGCTTTTATAACGGGATGTTTACTTTGAAGATATAGCATGGATAGAAGTATAACATTTTCTCCAACACATCAGGGGCACATTCTCCACTTCAGTCCCTGGGGAGAGTGAGTTCAGGTTTACATAGTTTCAACATAGCATGGTTAGCACCAAGTTCACGTCCAAATTACTGAATCACTCATGGCCCAGTCCTCATTTCAGCTACCCCTGGGCTGGGTCAGGGCACCAGTACTGGACTAACTACAAAATCTGCCATAGATTTTCCCTTCTAGACTCTTGGATGGCTTGCTCTCTTTACCTTTTGAAACTCACAATGTGATAGCTTCCAGATGAATCTCCTTCCCTGAGAGCAAACAAACAAATGCCACGGCCAAGAACCAGAGCCCATATTCACAAGCTATATGTCAGCCTCAGAGGTCTTCTCTCACCAGAACAAAGTCAGCCAATGTAGTCCAAACCAAGGGAAAGAATTAGTTGGACTGGTGCCTTGTGAATAGCCCTTCTCCCAGACAATCAGAAAAGCACTTCCTCAGTGTTGGCTCAGCATTTACAGAATATTTAAGCATGTTCCAAAACTCTCCAAGTCGCTTCCATTACAAGTCATCACAACTCTTGGAGCAGGCTCACCAGCCTTTTTCCACATGAATAATTGCATCAGCAGCCCTCTGTGAATGGCTCATAAGGATTGGGCTCATTGGCCAGTCCCCAGGTATAGTTAACAAGAGAGAGTTCTATGGGAATAGGTGGAAACGCATTTATTGAGATCTTACTTGATACTAAAGGCTGGGCTAAGTACTATAGATACTAATACAAGCAAGCAAGATAATCTTGCCCCCAAGGAGTTTATATAAGGGAAAGCAAAACCTATAAGAGTGGTAGGTAGGGAGGGGTTTTGGACTGGGAAATCTCAGGGATTAGCATTAGAGTCACAGGGCAATCGATCGATGTCCCTTTTTTTTTTTAAAGAATGGTAGTGTGGATTTTAATTGCTATTTCTAAGAACTAGAAGGGACCCCCCCCAGTGGGGGAGAAAGTTGAGTATGCAGCAAGCAACACGGCAAGAACGGTGGCCTAGGAGCAATGTGGGTGGGTCTTAATCCCACCTAGAATTAGTTGGATTAGTGCATTATGAATAGCCCCTCTCAGGGCAGCTAGGAGCCACCTGAGTTCAAGTCCGGCCACAGGACACTTGACACTTACTAGCTGTGTGACCCTGGGCAAGTCACCTTAACCCCAATTACCCCACAAAAAATTTTTTTTAATTTTTAAAATTTTTTTTAAAATAAATAGCCCCTTTCCCAGACGATCAGAAATCAATGATCCACTAGTCCAGAAACCCAGCATCTCAGTGGAGGGAGCTTGAGTGCCAGGCAGGAGGTTCAGTCAGGAGTACAGGAGAATGTCATCTTGAAGGTGGCCAGGAAGTTGTCACAGTGTTATAGAGGGAGGGCAAAATATCAGGAAATTTTTTGTTGTTCAGTCATTTTCGTCCATGGTCAACTCTTTGTGACCCCATTTTGGAGTTTTCTTTTTTTTCTTTTTTTTTTTTTCTTAGTGAGGCAATTGGGGGTTAAGTGACTTGCCCAGGGTCACAAAGCCAGTATGTGTTAAGTGTCTGAGGGCCGGATTTGAACGTCAGGTACTTCCTGACTCCAGGGCCGGTGCTCTATCCACTGCGCCAACTTAGCTGCCCCTGGAGTTTTCTTGACATAAATAAGGCGTGGTTTGCCATTTCCTTCACCAGTAAATTTGGCAGATGAGGAAACTGAGGCAAACAGGGTTCAGTAACTTGCCCATGGTCATAGAGATTTTGAGGCCAGATTTGAACTCAGGAAGATGAGTCCTTCCTGATTCCAAGCCCAGTACTCTATCCACTGCACCACCTAATTGTCCAAATACAATTGTACCCCAATAAGAATAGCCTTCACAACATCCCCATCAAGTAGTTCTCTCTCTACAGCTAAGTAGAACAAACTTAATCTTTCATCTATGGGACAATGTTTCCCATACTTAGACCACTGTTGGAGACCTCCCTAAATCTTCTCTTCTCCAGATTAATCATCTCCAATCCCTTCAATTGATCCTCATATGGCACGGACTTGATACCTTTAACCATTCTGGCTGTCTTCCTCTAAACATTCACCAACTTGTCAACATACTTCCCAAACTGTGGGACTGAATTGAAGACATAATCAAGATATGTAGAGTTTGACCAAGGCAGGAGGCTATGGGGACTAGCACCTCCCCTAAGTCTCTGCCTTGGTGAATGCTCTCCAAGATTGCATTATTTAGGTAGGTAATCATACTATTGACTCACAGTAAGTTTATTGCCCCTAAACCCTCCAGATCTTTTTTTATATTGCTGTCCAGCCAATCCTTACTATCTTGTACATTTGAATGTTGATTTTTTATAAAATTCAACTGTAAAACTTTACATCCTCTCCCTATTAAATATCTTCTTAGGTTTTGGCCCAATGATTCTAGGTTTATTGAAATATTTATTATTATTGTTATATATTATTGATACAAAACACATTGTTCCGCCTCATTCAACAGTTGTTTTTTTTGTTGGGCAATAGGGGTAAGGTGACATGCCCCAGCAGGGTCACACAAGCTAGTAAGTAGTCACGGGTCTTATGTGGGCCGGATTGAACTTGTGTCCTCCTGAATCAGGGCCAGTGCTCTATCCACTGCACCACCTACTGCCCCTCCACAGATATATTAGTTAAGGGCCTATGATGTTCAAGGGACGTGATAGGATCTGGGAGGTATAAAAATGAAGAAAACCTAATCCCTTCCCTCAAGGAAATCACTATCCAGTGCCTTTGTGCTCTCTCTGTCTCTGTCTCTCTTTCTCTCTCTCCAATCTAGAAAGTCAGCAACTGTGGAGGAGCCTAAATGCTGAGAGGTTCACCTTTAAGTTCAACCACTGTGGGCGACCAATTTTTAATTGGGGCAGTGCTCAGCTAAGCGGCTCACCACAATATTGGGGCAAGGAAGGAGACCCGGCAGCCTCCTCAAAACAGAACAGGATTTATTTTAACAAAGAACGAACTTTAAAAAAAACACACACAAACAGGATCAGTAGGATCAAGGGAAAGGAAATAAATGGGGGAAAGGGAAATTATACTACCTGGAAAAAATACCACCGCCCAGGAATCAGATGAAAATACACAGCAGAACGCCTGTCGCTTTCCAGCTTCCACCTAGAATGCCCAATTCTCCTCCCCCAAACCTAGAAACACCCCACACAGCCCCAGCCAATGGGTTGGCCCGCTCTGACAGTCACATGACTGCCTCACTAGGCTTCCAATCATTATAAATTTGCCAGGCCCATGTAGGCCTGCGAGTGGTGACTACGTGAGGTGCCAGAGCCCTGGCAATGGGCTACAACCAGTAGGTGGAGCACCGTGAGGTTTGCAGAGCCCGAGGCCAGTGTGTGCCAAAGCTATAAAAACCTCAAATAACAATTAATTCTTTACCCACTAAATAATGACTTTTTTAGATGTAACTCATAAAGAACATTTACTAAGGTACAGAGAATTGGTGATCTGTTATGGGGAAAGACATCCACACCCATAAAATCACAGATGTATTAAGAACATGATGTATGGCATAAAAAATCAATTCTAGGGGCAGCTAGGTGGCGCAGTGGATAGAGCACCAGCCTGAGTCAGGAGTACCTGAGTTCAAATCCCGACCCTCTGGCCAAGTCGCTTAACCCCCAATTGCCTCACTTTAAAAAAAAAATCAATTCTATCAGATTTCTGAGGAGAGAGAGACATCCCAGGGGTCTAGGGGCTGGGCTTCAAAAGACTTTTATTCAATTCAATTGAGATCAATAAGCATTATGAAAACCCTACTATGTTCAAGACAGATATGTTTTAATGTTCTATGTTCTTAGGAGATTTTTAAAGGCATATTGAGTCTTTCTCTGACCTCACTATCCCAGAGCAAAGCTCACTATATCTCTTCCCTCAGCATTCTAGAGGTACCCCCAGAGGGGTTGGGGTGTTCCTTCCCTAATGCCATCAGCTGAAGTCCTCATTCTGGATGTATTTTCCCCCACTGGTTAACCTCCAGTGACTAATGCCCCCAGTTCCATTTAACCAATTAACATCAATTATCTTTTACAAAGGGATATTTACTTTCAAAGATACTGCAAGAAGAGAAGTCCATTTTCCCCCAACACCTCAGGGCACATTGTTCCCTATTACCACCTCAGACTCTGGGGAGATTGACCTTAAACTTAATCCAGTTTCTACATAGTATTGTTTCCACCTGATTCATTGCTAAATTAAGCTACTGCTGGGCTGGGTGCTGAAGGCTAGGGTGAACGTCACCCCTTGATTCTCAGGCATCAAGAGGGGGCTGGATCCAAAACTTGGCACGGACCCCCACTCCCAGACTTCTAGACCTTGGGCAGCTCTCTCCTAACTTTTCAAAATTTACAGGGTTGAAGCCTCCAGATTAATCTCCTTTACCTAACCTACAAGATCATAACCCCCAGACTGATCCTTCACCTAAAAAGAAAGAACGAATTGCTGAGGCAAACCATATTCATAGGCCACATGTTGGTTTCAGAAGAAGAGGACCCAGGTGTGTTTAGCTAGATGTCAGTAGCCAGGGAAATGGCACAGGAAGAGATAGGCTCAGTGGCCAATCTGCTTGCTTATTATATCATCCTGGGTTATCCCGTGAACACACATGGGGGCAGTGACTAGTGTTCTTTTTGCCTTTGGACCCCCAGTGCCTTGGCTCATAGTAGGTGGTTTGGGTTTTTTTTTGGGGGGTTGCCACCTAGCTGTCCCCAAAAGCCACGGAGAGACACCTTGGGTCCTCAGATACTTAGTAGCTATATGACCCTGGGCAAATCAGTTAACCCTGTTTGCCTCAATTTCCTCATCTGTAAAACGAACTGGAGAAGAAAATGGCAAATTGTTCTAGTAGTTCTTTAGCAAAACAAAAAAAAATGGGATCACAAAGAGTTGGCACAACTGAAAAACAACTGAATAACAGAAGTGGTTTTTGAAAGCACTCCGACCAATCAAAAAAGCTAAAAAGGCTCTTTCTCCCAAATGGAGAAAGAATATAAATGGAAAACCATTTATAGGAATGTCTGCATGCGCTCCAAAGTCTCTCCCAAACACTGCAGTTGCATATCCATCAGAATTCTACTAGAAACAGGCTTCCCCCAGCCTCTTCCACATGAGGAATCAAAATGCAGTGCTCTTCCAATATTCATAAGGACTTGACTCAGTGGCCAGTTTCTCATTACACTGACAAAAAATAAATACAATAAAACCCATCCCTTTTCTTTCAGTGATTCCCTACCTGGGAGACACAACAGTTTTAAATAGATGAGTAAATATGAGCTAATTTGAGGGGAGTTACAGCAGGAACAACTCAAAGATTCTCATCCCAGAGAATGTGACACATGAACAGGGACTCAAAGAAGGTAAAAATTCTGAGAGGTAAAATTAAGAGTAAGTGGATAAGACTAAATCCTAGAGGGAGATAAGAGGGAAGACGGGGGCAGGGGGAGGGAAAAGACTTGAGCGGACCTTGAAGAATGGGTACATTTTGTGCAAGTCTTCAAAAGGACATTCTGGACAGAACAGCATGAGTAATAGATGGCCTTTGCGGGATACAGTGAATTCTGGCTCCTGGTGTTCTACATGCTATTTTTGAGAGCATCCCATTAAAATCTAAATGGGGTGGAGATTTAGAAGGTAATGATCTAGTTCTTTGAAAACCCCCAGAAAGAGGGCACTTGTATTGGGGCCATATTAAACATTTTTTAAAAGTCAGGTTTCCCCACCATCCCCCATACACACACCACTGTGCTGTGAACTTTACATTCATGCATCACTAATTCCCACTGGGCCCCTAAAACAAAACAATGTTAATAAAGGGCATCTTTGTTGTGCTTTAAGATTTGCAAAGTACTTTACATGCATTATCTCATTTGATATTCCCAGCTACTCCACAAGGCAGACATGCTATTTATTACCTTTTCACAGGAAAGGAAGCTGACACTGAGAAGTTGACTTGCCCAGAGTCACACAACTAATAAGTGCCAACCACCCTATACTTGGGTTTTTTTTGACTCCAGGTTCAGTTCTCTCTACCCCCATTTTACCATGTTGTTGTTGTCACTAAGTCATTTTTCAGTTGTGTCTGACTTCATATCTTCATTTGGGACTTTCTTGGCAAAAACACTGGAGTGTTTTGCCATTTCTTCTTCAGCGAATTAAGGCCAAAAAAATGGTGAACTAACTTGTCTAGGGTCACACAGGCTAGTAAATGTCTGAATAGATATTGAATTCACAAAGATGAGTCTTCTTGACTCCAGACCCAGTGCTTTACCCACTGCACCACCTAACTACCCCATTATACTTCATGCCCTCCTACAATAAGAAAATTTTTATGGAAGACAGTGTCTTCAAATTTCTGGGGAGGCTGGAATTTTTCTCCTTTGGAAGAATAAATGGTTTCTCCCTGAAGGCATGCATGGTGGAGAGTGGGACTATACTGGTGGAGGCTGGTTGGAGAAAGATTAAAGAAAAAGACAGGGTCAGAAAGAGGTAGGTGTAGCCCCAGTAAGACCAGAACCTGGAGGGGTTTCTTCTTAGAGAGGATCTTACCTTCTCTCGAAAAAAGAGGTGAGGAAAGCCTAGAGAAAGGAAAGAAGGAAGGAAGGAAGGAAGGAAGGAAGGAAGGAAGGAAGGAAGGAAGGAAGGAAGGAAGGAAGGAAGGAAGGAAGGAAGGAAGACGGAAGGAAAGGAAGGAGGAAGGAAGGAAGGAAGGGAGGGAAAGGAAGGAAGGGAGGAAGGAAGGGAGGAAGGAAGGAAGGAAGGAAGGGAGGGAGGGAGGGAGGGAGGGAGGGAGGGAGGGAGGGAGGAAGGAAGGAAGGAAGGGAGGGAGGGCAGGAGGGAGTCAAGAGAGCAGAGGAATCCCCCCAAAAGTATGAGAGCATCTCATATGCTGATGTGTCATTGGTTGAGCATTGGATTCAGAATCAGGAAAACCTGGGTTCAATTCCTGCCTAATCATTACTAACTGTATTATCTTCTCTGACCCTCAGTTTCCTCATCTGTAGAAAATATCAGACCTCTTATTTGATTGATATAGGGAAATCTAGATGAGGAAACCCCCTTTACCAATTCGGATCATCACTGTCTCTAAAGCTTAGAGTTTAAAAGACATTCTCTCTGTGCTGTGGTTAAATGACTTGTCCAAGATAACAAAGCCAGTTTGTGTTGAGGACATAATTTGAACTCTGGTCTTCCTGACCTGCTGCCTCTTCAAATGTTGTTGTGAGACTCAAACCAATTCATGGATGTTAAGCTCTTTGTGAATTTTAAAGTGCTTTATAAAATGTTAGTTATTTTTATAAATCATGAGAGTCTCTGGCCTCCCCCAGTTGAATGTGTCTGTAAAATGAAAAGGTAAGAATAAATAATCTATAAGACTCCTCCCCAGGCTCTAACCTTTTCTGTATAGCTACAAAACCCCCTTGCTTGGTCTGCTATCAAATCCCTACCTACAGACTGTGAGCAGGCCAAGGAGACCTGAATGGAATAACAAATTTCCATTCACAGAGTCTAAATATCAATGGGGCATGCCATCCCCCTCTGCCCATCACATAGTGATTGGGTTCTATACAAGTTCAGTTTTCAACCTCAACACTTCTTATGGAAAGATGAATGGTGTAAGCTAATTAAAATAAATCTTTATTGATAAATCAGCATGAGTGATATGGACCCATGAATTTGGTAAAATCATTTTAAATCAAGTTGTTTATACACACGGGACTCCAACAAAAAATATTTGCCCACCCTGTATGCCCTGCCACTGTCACTACCCCCCCACACACACACACCCTAGGGGTGTGCTGCATACTCTTGTCTTCTAATGCTTTTCTTTCCCAGTGTACCCTCCAAATAACTACCAGAATCATCTTCTCAAAGTACCATCTTGACCATGCTGTTCATGAACCTTCTGGGCTCCCTGCTGCCTCTAGAAAAAAAGTCAGGCTCCTTAGTTTGGTATTTCAAGGGTCCAGTCTATCTTTCCAGGCTTCCTTCACACTTTCTATGTTCCAGCCAAATTGGTCTGCTGGCCATTCCTCATCTGTAGCATCCCATTTCCCATTCCTTCACCTTTGCACAAGTTTTGCTCTCATGCCTGAAATGCATTCCTCTTCCCTTCCCCTCCCCTCTTCGAATCCCTAGCTTCCTGCAAGCTCTCACTCTTGAGGTACTTCCAGTGGAAAGTCCTTTCCTACTCCTAGGGATGGTAGCACTCTCTCCCTCACAAATTATCAGAGATATACTCACCTAGTCTGCTTGCCTTATTATATCATCCAGGGCCATGCATGAAAGCCCACGGGGGCGGTGACTAGTCTTTTTGGATCCCCAGTGCCTTGCTCATACTAGGTGGTTTGGTTTTGTTGGGTGGTTTTTCTTTCCAGACACTTGCTGGAGTTCATTGTATGGCCAATATGATTCATTAGCAAGCTGCTTCTGCTCACTTTTCAGGTAGGCAGTTAATCAACATTTATGAAGCACCTGCTACATGGCAGGCACTGTGCTTAGGGTCGGAGTGCCTCCTCCACCCTCTGTCACATGCCAATCACCATCTTCCCCAAATGAAGCTGTGCCCTAGTGATTATGGTAAAGGCCTCTAATGTTTTCAGCCACTCAGTTTGGGGAACAGTGCCATTTTGTGTATAGATTGCTTTAGGTCACCAAGGAGACCAGCCAAGAAGGGCAGAAATAATGGCCACTTCTACTAGAGTAACTCTCTCTAATGCCAAATGTATTAGGAGTGTTGAATATTAGGTGTGTTCCAGTTACAAGGTGTTTTACATACATTATCTCACAACAACTTTCTTGGGTAGATAGGATAGGGGGAAGGGCTTGACCTGTGATGTCATTGATATGGGGAATTCTGGGTAAGCACCCCTTCTCCACTACTAATAGAGATCCACACCTGTTCTGTACTTTATAGTCTTGGAGAGCTCCCTGGGACACTACAGGTTATGTACACTACCCTCTGTCACACATCTAGTACGTGTCAGATAAAGGATGTGAACCTGACTTTTAGGCCTGTTCTGCTATGACACACTGCCTTTTACAGAGCCTTGTAGATAGTTATAAGCATTATTAAATTTGTGTCACTTTCTAGCCGTGTGAACTTCTGTAAGAGGCTTAACCTTTCAGCATATGTCATACCTGGCCCATAATGGGCATTTAATAAATACCTGTTTGAGAGAAATGAGTATGTTGTGCCCTTCTCAGTAATTACCAAACAGAGATACAGATGTTGACCCAGTGAATTCATATGGTCAGAATTGTCCCCCAAGGAAGAACTAAGAAGACTCACTCAAACGGTTCTTTCAGTATCCCTAACTGACCCCCTAAACTCTTACTGCAACTGCTTGATGAGCATTCATGCACCTCATACATATTATCCAACACTCCCCTGGGTGGAGATTTAACATTATAATGAGGTATGCATCATATGACACGGGAGGGGGAACATATCAAGGAGGTTGTATGAAGTAGGAGTGTGCACCCGGAATTTCCAGCCATTGGAAAAATGGGCAAGGGAAATTTGCATTAGGGCATGAGATAAAAAGGCTTGCTGCACCAAGTTTAGGTGTACAACATTTTTGAGTGTGCCTTTCTTACAGATTGTAACAAATTGACCTTCCTGCCTTCTCACCAGACTGGAATCTTTGTCTTGAGTTTTGTCCGAGACCGTTTCTCACATGCTGCTTGGCTAATGAAACCCAACCTGTCCCAAACTGAAGTCTTTCTCTTCCCCTACCCCATCTCCCCTCTCTTTCTAATTTTCCTATTCCTATACAATCTAATCCAACCCAATGCACATTATTAAGTGCCTCATATGTACTAGGCAGAGATAGCCAGGTGGCTCCGTAGAAAGAGCACTGGGTAGGAATAATAATTGTGCCTGCCTTCCAGGGTTGTTGGAAGGACAAAATGAGAATAATTGTAAAATGCTTAGCATAGTGCCTGCCTGGCATGTAGAAGGTGATATATGTGTGTGCGTGTGTGTTTGTTTATGTATGTATGTATGTATGTATGTGTATATATGTGTATATATATAGTGATTATGGATGAGACCTCTACTATTTCATCCAAGTATATATGTATGCATATGCGCATATACATATATGTATACATATACATGTGTATATATGTTAGTGATTACTATTGTCTACTCTGTGTACATGTTATATGTACTTAGTTGTTTACAAGTTGGCTCCTCTGTTTGACTCCTTGAGGACAGGGATTGATGGGGTTTGTTTTGGTTTTGTCCTTGTATTCCTAGCATTTAGCATGGTACCTAGTAAGTTCTATAAATATGGCTCCCTGAAACTTCTATCCAGTATCCTAAGTGATGCTTTCTGGAGCTAAGGAGGACAAGTCTGGTTCCTCTTTAAATAAGAAAGTCCTTCAAATATTTAACAAAATAGCCATCATATTCACACACATACACACACACACACACACACACACACACACATACACACTCCATTCCAGGCTTAAAACCCTACAGCATCACAGAACCTCAAGGCTGGAAGAGATTGATATCATGTATTCCTCTGGAATCCAGGCTTAGATTCATGTCCTGGTTCTTCCTTTTATTAGCCACATGACCTTGGACAAATAATTTCACCTCCCAGTTTCCTCATCTATTCAATGGGCACAATAAAACACATATTAACTCCTCACAAACTTGTTATGAGGAAAGAACTCTATACTTGTGAGTCATTGTTATTCTTACCATTATTTTTACTGTTGTGCTAATAGTCAGGCCTAGGCCACAACACAATCTAGCCAGCCTGGAAAGGCCGAGGGGCTCCATTCCTAGATTTCCTCTGAGTGCATAAGCCCAGGAGAAGAGGAAGTGGACTCTTCTGGGTCAGGAAGTGGGGGATGGGTGATCCTGGCCCGGCCCACAAGGCCTCTGAACATAGTCTCTCAGTTCCTCCCAGGGTCATAGTTACCCTCTCCCACCCCAGGCCAATGCCCTGGCCGGCCAGTCTCCTCATCACCCCTTTCACTCACCCCAATTCAGAAAAACTCCTGATTAGCTTAGCTCATAAACTCAATAGCTTTTCTATTCCTGTCAGCGACTCCCATTGAGGAATTTGCTGCGATTCACGAGACGTTGCCGATTCCAGGGAAAGGGGATGACCCCGTCAGCTTTTTTTTCTGAGCTCAATGTTTACTGTCGACAGGGTTTTATTTCACATGATTTGCTGATGGTGACAAGGGCTGTCATCCCGGCAAAACGTTTTCAGCCAGCACAGCATTTCAAAAACAGAACTTTTTTTGTTTCGCTCAGAAGCCACTGCAGAAGGTAATGGTTGAAATTTCAATAAGCATCTGGGGTGGGGGCGGGGGTCTTTATAAAACAGCGAAGTTATTTAGAGACACCAATACACCACATGGATGTTTATCACTACTCAGAGTTGGCTCAGGAACTCCAATGCCAGATGATCCAGCTGACCTTCCATATTCTCAATAAGAACATTGAACAATTAAATAATCATTTTTAAAACCTCGGATTTATCTCATGTTTGAAGATTTGCAAAGAACTGTCTTCACAACAGCCCTGTAGCCCATGTGTTTCAAAGATTACAATCCCCACTTTGAAAAGCACCTTGCCCATGGTCACACTGTTATTAGGTGTTGTTTTAGCTGGATTTTGAACTAAGAAAATTCTATTTAACGTTTTTTGAGAGCAGAGCATCATCACAAGACTGTGGTTAGAGAGGCAGCCTCAGACTCAGAAAGACCCAGGTTGAAGTCCTGTCTCTGTGACACATATTGGTTATGTGACTCTGGATAAATCATGCAACTTTTCAGTTTCCCCAAGCAACTCTAAGACTATAAATGATAGAGCAGGTGCCAATCTGTATTGGTAAAGAGAGTTTCTTCAATTAAAGTTCCCATCAACATGAAATCAAAGACTTAGAACAAATATATACACACTCTCATATGCCTCTCCATGCATGTATGTATGTCTATGTGTATGTATATACACACATGCATGTGTGTACACATAAACATGTGCATATATAGGTGTATAGGTATGTATGTATGGTTTATCTGTGTATATATTATATATGTGTGTGTATGGGCTTGGAAAAGCATGGTTAACCCTAGGTAAGAGTGATAATTTCTTCCCTCGTACGATAGCACCAATTAGGTAGTTTATATTCAGTGGATGATATTATCTATTTATACACCATCTGTTAATACATTGTCTCCACAGACCTAGCAAATAGGTCCTTTTCAAATATGGAAAACTGAGAGTAACAAAATATTCTTTTTTGATAAAAATATAATAAAAAAAACTATTGATCATTACCTTTAAACAAAGAGTACTACCTTCGTTTTATAATTTAATCAAAGAAACAAAAATATAAGGATTGAAAGAAATATAAAAACCTAGGTACAGAGTAAATGTCCTTTTTCACTAAATTTACCTGTTATATCAATTATCATTTAAATTAACTCTGCCTTTCTTATAGTTTATCACAATTACTTTCTTTGCAACCAGGCGAGAAAAGTCCCAGACTTCTCTTTTCCTTTTTGCTATAGAAACATTCAGGTTCATATTTAAATGAACAAGTCTATGCAACCTGGGAAGGTAGAGCTGACCTTCTTTGTGTGCCACTCCAGGAGCAAAGCTGTCATCGTGAAGAATATTAACAATAGGACCTCCTGCAGGCCTTATAACTTACAAAATGACCATAGCTGTGGGAAAGAAGATCACCAAGACATCCCAAATCAAGGCCTGCATGAAGGTTTATAGCTGTAATCACCTTGTGCCCTCCAGATATTCTGTGGCCATCATGCTGGACAAAACAGTCATCAACAAGGTTGTCTTCCGGGTCACTGCACTGAAATGTAAGACTAGCAGGGAGGCCAAAGTCAAGTTAGAGGAGAGGTCCAAGAAAAGCAAAAACAAGTGATTAAGCTATGATGTTATAACCACTCTGCTGCCCCTGTATGGGAAAATGCTTATTTGGAAGGAAGGAAGGAAGGAAGGAAGGAAGGAAGGAAGGAAGGAAGGAAGGAAGGAAGGAAGGAAGGAAGGAAGGAAGGAAGGAAGGAAGGAAGGAAGGAAGGAAGGAAGGAAGGAAGGAAGGAAGGAAGGAAGGAAGGAGAGAGAGAGAGAGAGAGAGATCCCTTGGTCTTTACAGTGTCCAAGACCTCCCAGAAAGGCACTGAGTATTAAAATTCCTCACAGCACTTTGTCTTGTTACCAACATTAATTGGAAGTTATTGAAGGCTCAGCTTCCTCTAACCTGACACTCAATTCCATCCTTAGCTAGTTTCTTTCCTGATAGTTTCAATAATAGTAATATTATAATAATATAATAATAATAATAGCTTGCATTCCTATAATGTTTAGGGTTTGCAAAGTGTTTCCTCACAGCCATGCAGAGAAAGGGAGAATGTCAGTACTATTATCTTCCTTTTGCAGATGAGGAAACTGTGGCTCAAAGACGTTATGATATCACTAAGTCACAATGATCATGTCAGAGCCACACTCCTCTCAGGCAGGGCCTTTTACCACATTTTACCTATTACCGCCCCACACACACACACACACACACCTCATTCTTTGAACTCACTTCTTCAGAAAGGCCAAAGGAGGAAAGTCAGAGCTCCATCTCTTGTCTCCTAGATCATGTACAGTCTGAATCTAGCCTCTTGATGATTTCCTTTCTTTTTTAAAAACAAACTTGCATCATTTTTATATAACCCCTCCATTTCCCATACTATCCCTCCCCGTACCTCATCCCAGATGCAATTCCTATGCAATATTGGGGGGGGGGTGGGAAATGAGGGTTAAGTG
This sequence comes from Dromiciops gliroides, assembly GCF_019393635.1. NCBI lineage: Eukaryota > Metazoa > Chordata > Mammalia > Microbiotheria > Microbiotheriidae > Dromiciops > Dromiciops gliroides. The sequence goes on from NC_057861.1 coordinate 108,021,881, forward strand.
ACTTGCCCAGGGTCACACAGCTAGTAAGTGTCAATTGCCTGAGACTGGATTTGAACTCAGGTCCTCCTGAATCCAGGGCAGGTGCTTTATCCACTGTGCCACCCAGCTGTCCCCACCCCCATGCAATATGTTTTAAAGGAAGAAAATATTCCATGGTCCCCAACCTTTGCAAAGTAGCAGCAGGGAAGTGCTATCTCATATCTCATATCTCATTTTTGGAGCCAAGCTTGGTCATTATAATTTCATAGTTTCAAGTGGTTTGTTATTGTTCTTTCCATTTATGTTATTGTAGTCATTGTGTATGTGGTTTTCTTGGCTCTGCTTGCTTTACTTTGCATCAATTCATGTCTTTCAATGCTTCTCCATAATCATCTAGCACAGGAACATTTCATTGCTTTGATGATCCGTGTTTTACTTAGCCACTTCCTAATCAATGGGCATCTCCTGTGTTTCCAGTTTTTTGCTAATTTGACAAGTGCAACTATAAATATTTTGCTGCCTTCAGGGTCTTTCTCTTTGTTATTGGCCCTCTTGGGATATCGGCTCCCAGGGGGATCTCTGAGTCAAAGGGTATGGACATTTGAGACACGTCTTTATATAATTGCAAGCTACTCTCCCGAATGGCTAGAGTTCTGATGAATTCATCTCAATATGCAAACAGCCACTTTACCCACTAAGTTACTAACCTGAATTTTCAGTTCAATTGATTTAATTCATTCTGTGACTACTAGGTGCAGGGTGCTATGATCAGTACTGTAGATACAAAGACAAAACTAAAACAATTGTTGTTTAGTCGTGTCTCTTTGTGACCCCTTGTGGGGTTTTCTTAGCAAAGACACTGGAGTGGTTTGCCATTTCCTTCTCCAGCTCATTTTACAGATGAGGAAACTGAGGCAAACAGGGTGAAGTGACTTGCCCAGGGTCACACAGTTAGTAGCTGAGGCTGGCTTTGAATTCGCCTCCTTGACTCCAAGTCCAGTGCTCTGTTCGATGTACTACCTAGTTGCCCCTAAAACAGTCCCTGACCTCAAAGAACCAACATTCCACTGGGGCATACAACATATTAAACAAGAAAGTAAATAAAAGGTAATCTGAGAAGGGAAAGGACATTAATAACTGGGGGTAATCAGGAAAGGCTTCCCATTAAAGGTAGTTTGTGATCTGAGCCCTGGAGGAAGCTTAAGACTCAAAGAGAAAGAAGACAGAAGAGCATGAAGGTAGACAGTGCAAAGAAAGGCAAAGGAGACAGGATGTGGAACACTACAGTTAAGGTCCTGCAAACAGGCCAAGGGGATTAATTAATGTAAAACTAAACTGAAGCCAGAATAAATCAGTCAACAAGCAAGCATTTAGTAAGCACCCACTATATGCAAGGCTGGGCACAAGAGGAAAGAAGGAAGGAAACCTCTTCTCCAGTAGCTTCAGGGAGACATTATACATATATAAGGAAATACAGAACAATTAAAAAATATATACAAAGCAGTTCAATACAAAATAGTTTCAGAGAGAGACCACTAGCAATTGGGGGGGGGGGGTATAAGGCAATCAGGAAAGGTTAAATGGAAAAAGCAAAGTATTCAAGCTGCATTTTGAAGGAAGAAAGGGACTAACTCTCTAAGAGAGGGTAGGGTTAAAATCGAATATATGTCAGGCAATGCAAAGGTATGGAGAATAGACGGTAATATTTCTCATTAGAAACAAAGAAAAGGCCAATTTGTCTGGGATTGCTGAGTGGGAGGGGGAGTGATGTCCAGTGAGTCTGGAAAGACAAATAGGGGCTATGCTGTGAAATGGTTTAAAAGCTAAACAAATTAATTCCAATTTTATCCTTAAAGGCAATAGGGAGCCATTGAAGTTGATTGAGTAGGGGAGGGATGTGGTCAGATCTACCAATTAGGAAGCCATTGTAATCATTTGGATGGGATTTAGTAAGGGCTTCATCTAAGATGGTATCAGTGTTAACAAAAAGGAGACATTTATAAGAGAAGTAATAAAGGCAGAAGCAACGAGATTTCGCAATTGATCGGCAATGTGGGATGAATGTAAGTGAGGAGGGAGGACAGTGTCATGGTTATGAACCTGGGAGACTATAAAGGTAACATCGTCTAGGAAAAATTGGAAGATGGGAAGGCTTGTACTAAAAGATAAAGAGGCCAATTTTATACCAGCTGAGTTTGAAATCTAATTTGAAATATCTAATAGGCAATTGTTGATGCTGGAGTGAGACTCAAGAGAGATTGGGCCTATATAGATAGATTGATGAGTTGTCTGCTTAAGAGATGATAATTGAGAGCTGAGAGAGAGAGAGAGAGAGAGAGAGAGAGTGTGTGTGTGTGTGTAGGGAAAGAGAAAGAGAAAGAGAGAAAGGAAGAGAGGAGAGCCTAGGACAGAACCTTGGGGAACACCCACAGTTAGTGGGTGTAATATGAATAATAAACCAGTAAATGTGGGGAATAACCAAGAGAGAGAAATATTACAAAAACCCAGCAAGGAAAAAGTATACAGGAGGAGAGGGTGGTCAAATGCAGCAGATAGGTAGGTGGAGAAGGATATGGAGAAATTACCCTACGTTTCAGTAATTTAGAGAATTTGGGTACTTTGGGATAGGCACATTTCAGCTGAGTGGTGGGGTCAGAAGCCAGATATAACAAGGGGTTATAGAACAAATGAGGGAAGAGGAAGTAGAAGCAGTGATTGTAAACAGAGTTTTCAAGAAGTTTTCTGAGAAAGAGAGGAGAAATATAGGAAGATCAGTTTGGATAAGTGATAGGCTCTTGTGAAGGCTTCTTAAGGATAGGACACATGGGTATGTTTGAGGACAGTAGTAAAGGAACAAGTAGATACAGAGAGGTTGAAGATTTTGAGGAAGGGGTATGATTGTGGTTATAATCTGCTATAAAACAATGGGAGAGAATAGAAACAAAGGCACATGTAGACATCTTACCTAGTGAGAAGGAAGGCCACCTGTTTGCCAGACTGGGGAAAAGGGAAGAGGATAAAGAATGATATGAAGGGATTTTGAGATGAGAATGAGAGAAAAGAGAGCTTACATGTAGAGTGAGAAGAGATTTAAGGCAAGTAAACCAGTTATGAGGCTGATGGACTAATGAATGCAGAAAGTTATAAGGGTCTGGGGGCAGCTACAGGGCATGGCATACTAAACACAGGCCTTCCTGATGTCATGAGGACCAAAGTTCAATTCCTGCCTCGGACTCTTAATAAGCTGTGTAAGCCTGGACAAGTAACCTAGCTTGCCAAGAAGAAGGAGAAGGAGAAGGAGAAGAAGAAGGAGAAGGAGAAGAAGAAGAAGAAGAAGAAGAAGAAGAAGAAGAAGAAGAAGAAGAAGAAGAAGAAGAAGAAGAAGAAGAAGAAGAAGAAGAAGGTTATAAGACCTGAACTGAGTGGTATGTCAACATCAAGAAGGCAATGAACAATAATATTTTTGTGAATATTAAAAACTTTAAAAAAACCAAACTCAGTACTTTAACCCAGAGGCAATAGGGAGTCAGTGAAGACTATTGAGCAGGGTTTGACACAATTGGGCCTGTGCTTTAGTAATATTATTTTGGTACCTAGTATTGGAGAGGGAAGAGACAAGACACAGGAAAACCAATTAGCATATCACTGAAACAAGTAATAAGGGATGAATTATGGTGGAAAGTGTACAAGAGAAGAGAAAGGGACCCATGTAAGAACTGTTGTGAAGGTAGAATTGACCAGATTTGGCAGTTAATTAGACGTGAGGTTGAGGGGAGGGGGTGGAGAGAGGATTAAAGGAGAAGAGAAAGTTAAGGATGATTCTAAGGCTGAAAATCTGGGTGCCTTATAGTGCCCTCAATAGAAATAGGGAAGTGTGGAGGAGGGGACAAGTTTAGAGAGAAAGATGAATTTTGATCTGAATTTGAAATGCATGTGATGACATCTATGAGAAGATGTTAAGCAGACAATTAGTGATGTAGGACTGGATTTCAGAACAAAATTATGACTGGATTTATAGATTTAGAACCATCTGTGTAGAGATGATATTTGAATACATGGGTACAGATATGCAGTGAAAAAGTGTGTAAATATAGAAGAGAAGAGCCCTGGGGACATTCAACACTGAATGGGGAGGAGATGAATGATGATATTCTATGCTTTCTGGAACAGTAATAGGTTGTAATGGTACTAGTATCAACATCAGTATTTAGAATTTAGAATCATTTCTTATCCACAATATGTAGTATCATCAAAATAAACAAAAATTGCTTACTAAAAATATACGGCAACTTAAAATCAATCAAATAAGTTTTCATTAAGCACCGACACTCTGCCAGAGAGTGTGCCAGTCCCTGGTTGGGTTGGCACTAGAAGGGGACTTGGAGTGGGGAATGACTTCCCCTTGGATCCCATAGCTCATTGGGCCAGAATACTGGCCTTTTCACTATTAGCCTAATCCTTTTTTCTACTACAGTGATTCTCAAAACTCAAAGCCTGTTGAAATTTAAGTTAGCAACATCATGAGAAAGTTGGGACACTTTCATGTATGCACAGATTCCCTTTTATGGTAGCAAATCCTTTTTGTTGAGTGTTGTCGTCGTCGTTGTTGTTGTTGTTCGAGTCCAAGTCTGATATTTTGTGTAGGGATGCTTTCATTTATTGCATTCAAATCTCCAGTGACTAGCCCACTGGCCAATTGTAGGTATTTAATAAACATTTGTTGGGTTGGTTAATTTGATTTTTTTGTTAGCCATATTTTTACTAAGGCCACTTTTATTTATTTTGAGGATATTATATATTGTGGATAAGAAAAATTTATAGAGATAGGGTTAGGGACTGAGCCTGTGATTTCATTGGCATGGGGAGTTCTGGAATGAGAAACTCCCTCTAACAATACAGGCCAGTATCCTTCTCTTCCACTTAAGGTCTTAGACAATTGGCTATGGCACTGAGGAGTTAAGTGACTTGCACAGAGTCACACAGCCAATATGTGTTTGAATAAAACTTAGATTTCCCAAAATTGCACATTTTCTTTTGTCTGCAATAACACACCATCCATAATTGCATAGCAAAATTTGTGGAACTGTAGTGAGTTGCAGCCTACCTTCTGGGAACCACCAAACTAGTTTGTCCCACTGTCCCAACTATTCAATTACACTTGAATTCTAGCTGGACTTGCCAAACTGTTGTATCATTGGTCACAGAATTGGTTATCTGCACCCCCTGTCCTGTGTTTTTTTTAATATATTCAAAGTAATAAATATGCTGTTGTTACTGTTTGTTCATTTCAGTCATGTAATGGAATTTTCTTTGCAAAGATACTAGAGTGCCCAGGGTCACACAGCTAGTAAGTGTCTGAGGCTGCATTTGAAGTCAGGTCTTCCTGACTCCATGCCTGACGCTCTCTCCACCGGGCCACCTAGCTGTCCCCATAATGAATAATTAGGACAAGAAGTAGATACAACAAACAAAGAAAAGCTGCTAAGTCAGACACACAGCTGCTCTCCAAAGTAAAGACACAGGACTTTGATGGAAGGGTTAGCATCTCCTTGGTGACAGTATGCCCTCCTTAGGCTTAAGTGGTTTGACTAGCCCTTTGGAAAATGTCCAAGGATTTAAGGATTAAGAAGTCCTAAGCATGCTGGGAGCAGTCTCAATAGAGTGGGCCTCATGTCTATCAGCCACTAGTTTATATCTATAAAAAGCAAACTAGCAATGCTCTATTTACCTGAAAGCCACTTGATTAGTCAAATGAAGTTTTGAGCTGCAGTCACTTCAAAATTATCTATGGCATCTTATCTGTGACTAAGTCCTGCTTTCTGGTTCATCTACAATTGACCCCTACTCTGCTCATTCATGTAGATTTCTCACAATCTCCCTTTGCCCTTACTTTACAATTCCCTGAAACCCAGCTGAGCAGCTCTTGAAAATGAAAATGTTTCAGTTCCTCTCTGTCTCTTGGGAGGTTTGAGAAATCTAGGTAGCTCTGCTTAAAATGGATCTTAGACATACCTGAGAGGTCATCTATTCCAACCTTCTTTTCTTTTACATAAGGAAACTGAGGCCCAGAGTGAAAAAGTTACACATCTAAGGTCACATAGCTAGTTAAACAGCAGAGTTGAGATTTTAATCCAGACCTACTGACTCAAATTCCCAAGGTCTTTCTACTATCTCACCTCTACTCAAAACAGGATCAGAATCTAGACCCCACCCTTTCAGAGCTTGTTATCTGAGCCTAATGGACTTTCCCAAAATCAGATTGGAAAACACCAAGAAAAACATGCTGTTCCTATTTATATACTACTTCAAAGCTTACATCTGAACTTCCTTTGATCTGTTACCTGAAAAGCTGAAACTTACTTAATTTTTCTATTTGTGTGCCCAGTGCTTAGCACATTATTGAAAATATAGTAAAAGTTGAATAAGTGGGGGCAGCTAGGTGGCGCAGTGGATAAAGCACCTGCCCTGGATTCAGGAGGACCTGAGTTCAAATCCAGCCTCAGGTAAGTGACACTTACTAGCTGGGTGACCCTGGGCAAGTCACTTAACCCCCATTGCCCCACCAAAAAAAAAAGGATGAATAGGTGATTTTTCATTCATTCAGGTGCCACACTGCCTCCTTTTAGCTGATAGAGGGGGAACCATTTCAAAGTTTCTCCTGAATCAGATACTTATAAATACAACATCCCAGAGCAAGGAGAAGAAAAGCAAACACTTTTTTTTTTACTAGAATGTTTTAAAGGCTTTGGTGTGCATGTGTGTGTACATGTGAATGTGCATGTGCATATGTGAATGTGTGTGTGCTTGGTAGGGTTTGGGGAGACACAGGAAAGATAGGGAAATATTTTTTCTGAATGCTTTCAGTTCTCTCTAGGCCTTCATATCTCCACCAGACAGGATGCTTTCATGACTAAATTGGACATAATCTCTTATAAACATTACTAATTTGTCTTTTAACAAAATGACTACAGATTTAGAAAATCAGTTGACATATTTGACTTTTCTTCACTTTTCCCAATATTTTCATCCCTTATCACATGGCACAGTGCTTAGCATGCCAGACCTAGACTCAAGAAGACCTGAGTTCAAATCCAGCCTCAGATACTAATACAGCTAATATAGCTGTGTGACTTTGGGCAAGTCACTAAAAACAAAATTGTCTCAATTTCCTCATTTGTAAAATGGGGATAATAATAGTACCTATCTCCCAGGGTTGTTATAAAGATCAAATGAGACTGTAAAGTTCATAGCATAGTGCCTAACACACAGTAGGTGCTATATATTAGCTATTATTGTGTTCAAAATGTTTCAATAATTTTAAAATGTCATTATTGGTTTTTCATAAAAAGATGTACCAATTATAAATTTTCAATCAACAAATATCAAACAACACCCTCGCCTATGCCTTGCTTCCTCAATGTGGCTGATTCATAAACTAGCCCTATTCAGGGTTGGAAGGGGCTGTGGATCTTCTAATCAAGCCTTCTCATCTTGCAGTTGACAAAATGAAGCTTAGGGCTGTTAAAAGACTCGCTAAAGGTCATGGAGGCAATAAATAGTAGAGCTGGGTTTCAAACCCAGACCTCCAATATCCTTCCCATTATATCTCCATGTTGTTCAACAAATATTTGGAGCATGCTAGGTCCTAAGACGAATACAAATTCTATCATAGTCCTGGAACTGGTCTTCATAGAGGTCAAGTCAAGTAGAGAAAAAATGCATAACAGACAGCCATAATGTAAAACAACATAATAAGTGTACTAGAATTATATGAAGGGAATGATGGAGTCTCAAAGACTAAGTTAATAGAAGAATATAAAATCTGCCTATTAATTAATTAATTAATTGATCAATCAAAAAGTATGTATTAAGTACCTTCTTTGTGACAGGTACTGGAATAGCTGTGGGAGACACAAATACATCATTGATACAGTCCCTGTCTTCAAGGAGCTAACATTCTAACAAAGTGATACAATAGATATTAAGGAGTAGAAGCCAGGAAAGGAAGTTTTCGTCATGAGGAGTCATAGGGGTTGTGAATGGAGTCACTAACAATCCCTTTCTCCAATAACAATGGAAATGTTGATTTAATTACTGTTCCCAAAGAAAGAACAATATGTAGAAAGTTGAGGGGGGGCGGGAATGTGGGGAAAAATATGAGGAGAAAGGAGAGATATTATTTGCATGGGGGCAGAGCCAATGGCAAGATGGCCAGGTAGGCCTTGTTATCTGGATAAAATGGGATGAGATGGAATGAGATTACGGGTTAGACATAAAGCAGAAAAGGCTTCTAAAATGTATCACCAATGGACTAGATGTTTGTTGTCTAAGCAACAACACTTCTTGTATATGAAGAGACACTACCATGTCAGCTAAAAGTTGACAAACTTTTTTGTTATGGTAATTCTTTCTTTCTTTCTTTTTCTTGTATTTCTATTTATTTTATTAAATATAGCTCAATTACATTTTTTAATTAATAAAGTATTTTATTTTTTTCCATTACATGTAAAGATAGTTCTCAACTTTTGTTTATACAAGCTTTACAACTTCTGATTTTTCTCCCTCCCTCCCCTCCCTCCCCCCTCCCCTAGACAGCAGGTAAACTGATATAGGTTTTATATATATATATATATACACATAATAACATTAATCCTATTTCTGCATTAGTCATGTTATAAGAGAAAAAATCAGAGCAATGATGAAAAACCTAAAAACAGAAAAAAACAACAGCATCAAAAACAAAAGAAATAGTATGGTTCATTCAACATCTATACTCCAGAGTTCTTTTTTTTTTTTTCTTGGATTTGGAGATCCTCTTCTATCATGAGTTTCCTGGAACTCTTCTATACCATTGCATTGGTGAGAAGAATATAGTCCATCACAGTAGATCAACACTCAATGTTGATGATACTGTGTACAATGTTCTTCTGGTTCTGCTCATCTCACTCATCATCAGCGCACGCAAGACCCTCCAGGTTTCTCTGAACTCCTCCTGCTCATCGTTTCTTACAGCACAATAGTATTCCATTGTATTCATATACCCCAATTGATGGGCACCCCCTCACCTTCCAATTCCTTGCCACCATGTAAAGAGCAGCTATAAATATTTTTGTACATGTGGGTCCCTTTCCCCTTTCCATGATTTCTTTGGGAAAAAGACCCAAAAGTGGTATTGCTGGGTCAAAGGGCATGCACAGCTTTATTGCCCTTTGGGCATAATTCCAAATTGTCTTTCTTCTTTTTTTTTTTTTTTGCTATGGTAATTCTTGAAGACCATCTACTAGGTTCCAAGGTCAAAGTGTAATTTGGAACAGTGGAGGGAATATTCACACTGATGAAATGATAAATCCTTGAAGTACTAAAGATCCATACTGTGAAGGAGCAAACCAGAACATACTTCATTGAATAAGAAATTGGCTACATGAAAGTAATAATTTCTTAAAACCACTTCTCATTAATAGTATGTTCTTCCCTATCCAAGCAGGATACTACTGACTCACCATTAATAGTGGGACGTGTTAGAACATTTTTAGGAATGGTGAAGGCTTTGCATCAAGCCATCCACAATCTCTTTCCTGGCCCTGCTTTTGAACCTAAGAAACAGTTGGCAGAGTTTTTAGGGTTGTAGTTTATAGGTATCAAGACAAAGTTTTATTCTCTGACAAATTAACAAGAAAGTTGGATTTGGATGGAGGCAAAGAAACTGAGTTCAAATCTTGACACTAACCAAATGAAGCACACAAGCCACCTACCTGAGGGCTCTTCTTGTTTCCAATGAACATTTGCATTGCCAATTAACCCCATTTCCCCAACTAGGGGAGAGAAGTGAGAGTTGCTTTAACATTCATGCCTTCTCCCTGACTTAGGATAAAAAGGAACCATCGAATAAAGTATAATTAGCAGAAGGGGAAAACCCAAATTCAAGGATCAGAGGAGCCCTGGGTCTATGGCCAAGCCCAGAAATAAAATACAGCCTGGATGGATGAGAGGTAGAACCAATACCAGAGTGCCAGAGGCATTTCTAAAGTTCCAGAAGCAGCTGTGTGTATAACTCCAGGCTAAGGCTCCCTCACCATCACCATCAGCCCTTCAAGTACCTAGAGACAGTTACTATTGAGGGGGAAGAGTGCTAGATTTAAGATGTGGAAATCTGAGTTCACATCCCAGCTCCAACACCTCTCATATGTGTAGTAACCAAGATCGAGTCCCTTAACTTCTCTGAGTCTGTTTCCTCATTTGGAAAATGGGGATAATCTTACCTGAACTTGGAGTCATGGGATATGAATTGGAATCCAGGCTCTGCCACTTGAAGAAATATATAACTAGCTAACTAAATAAATGTGTAAATAAATAAGCATTTAAGGATTTACTATGTGCCAGGCACTTTTTCCAGAAAAGAAAGAGGGAAGGGAAGGGAAGGGAAGGGAAGGGAAGGGAAGGGAAGGGAAGGGAAGGGAAGGGAAGGGAAGGGAAGGGAAGGGAAGGGAAGGGAAGGGAAGGGAAGGGAAGGGAAGGGAAGGGAAGGGAAGGGAAGGGAAGGGAAGGAAGGGAAGGGAAGGGAAGGGAAGGGAAGGGAAGGGAAGGGAAGGGAAGGGAAGGGAAGGGAAGGGAAGGGAAGGGAAGGGAAGGGAAGGGAAGGGAAGGGAAGGGAAGGGAAGGGAAGGGAAGGGAAGGGAAGGGAAGGGAAGGGAAGGGAAGGGAAGGGAAGGGAAGGGAAGGGAAGGGAAGGGAAGGGAAGGGAAGGGAAGGGAAGGGAAGGGAAGGGAAGGGAAGGGAAGGGAAGGGAAGGGAAGGGAAGGAAGGGAAGGGTTTCTTCCTTCAAGAAGCTTACATCTAAGATAGACAACACATGGGAGGAAGTGGAAGCCAGGGAGAAGTGTTGTACAGAGATGGTAAATGGAGCCATTGAGCAACTGATTGACACAACCTTTTGAGGAATGGTAGTATCGATTTGGTTACTGATCACTTACTAACTGTATGACCTTGGCCAAGTAACTTGGTCCTCCAGGACCTGAAATTCCTCATCTGTAGAATAAGGAAGTTAGACTAGATTGGGCTAGATGAGCTCTGAGGTCCCTTCTACATCTTGATCTATGATCCCATAATCTTATCAGAGCTAATAAATAATGCTCAGCTCTGAGTCAGAGAGTTAAATCATATAAAATTCAATGGTGATCTCATAGACTGGATTCTTGTATGTGTGTGGGTTAGGGCAAGATGGTCTCAGATGTTTCCTTCTGATTCCAAAGTTTATTGCTATAATCACAACAAGGACATAGGCTTTGGAGTTAGAGGACCTGGTTCAAATCCTGATTCTGCTACTTGTGACTTTTGTGACTTCAGGTGAGTCAAGTAACCCTTCTGAATCTCAGTGAGACTAGATCTTGAGTTCTTCACCTTTTCTGAGTGTCCTGGATCCCTTTGATAGTCTAGAGAAGCCTATGGACTCCTCCTCAGAATAATATTTTTAAATGCAGAAATAAAATAAAATACATGGGATTATCAAGAAAACAAATTATATGTAAATACATTCATCAACTTAAACACAGGCCGAGTTCCTGGCCCTGGATTAAGAACTCCTCCAATTGATGATTTGTAAAATCCTTTCCAGCTTTAAATCTCCATCCAAACACGCGACATTTCAATTCTCAAATAATATCTACATCCCTTTGCAAGTGAGGAAATAAATGAATCAAGCATTTGTCCTTCTCTGGGAAAGGATCACAAGAATCAAGGCTTGAATAGACAGACTTTAGAGCGGGGTGTGCCACAGTCTGGAGAACAGATTGTTAAATGTTCAGCATGAGCATTGAGAACTCCGAAATCCCTAGTCACAGTAAATCAAGGTTTGGCTTCTGATTTTGTTGATGGTGGTCTAGATCTCAGAAAGTGATGGAGAAAATATTAATAATGCAAATTAACCTTTAAAAGTGTATCAGACACTTGACAATAGCTGTGTGACTCTGGGCGAGTCACTTAACCCTCATTGCCCCCCCCCCCAAAAAAAAGTGTATCAGGGTACATTTTTATTGGAGTCAGTTGTTCAACATTTACCAACAGGATATCTCTGCCTTCATAGTCATCCAGTCTAAGCCAGTATTTTTATAGATAAGGAAACTGAGGTCCAGGATGACAAAAGGACTCACCCAGCAAGTAGCAAGGCTTAAATTTTCATCCAAATCTCTAGACTTTAAATTGTGTTCTTTCTACTGTATCATTTCTGGTCAGACCATGACCAGGACCCAACCCCGCTTCTGTTTTAAGGATAAGGAACTTCCCTTAAGGCGGGTAGTTGGGAAAAGGCCAGGAATAATAGCTCCTATTTATATAATGCTTTAAAGTTTACAGCACCCTTTCCTCTGTGAGGTAAGTTACGCAAGTATTATTATCCTCATTCTACAGTTGAGAAAGCCGAATCCCCCAGAAGTCAAGTGACTTCCCTACAGTCAGTCTCACAGCTTGCACCGGGTCAGAGTGTCAGACTTGGGAATCAGAGGCACTGGGTTGGACTCTCAGCTCAGCTGTGTATGTGTAGACATTTTTGAGCAAATGTCATGTGCCTTCTCTGAGCTTTAGATCCCACATTTTTGAGCAAATGTCATGTGCCTTCTCTGAGCTTTAGATCCCTCCGCTGTAAAAATAAAGGCCGGAATGGATGACCTCTGATGGGGTCCCTTCCTGCTCTGGCGTAGTCCATTCCAGATTTAATTTTCTGCGTCCTGAGGTCTCTTACGAATCTTGTGCTTGGTAACTATTAGGCAGCTGCTTCCCGAGTCTTCCTGAGCACCCGAGAGATCCCCTGATTGCTTTGGGGGTTACTTTTGAATTTTTGGTTTGTTCAGTTGTTGGCTTTTCCTTCAGGTGGGGTCTCTGGTGAAATCAACTGGACCTGGAGAGCGGATCATTCTAACAGCAAGGCCCATTGGGAGACAGCACGAAAACATTATTGCAGGCTCCAAGCTCGGGTTTTCCACCTCATTACGCCCGAGTTTCTGCAACACCCCCCCCCCAAAAAAAAAACCCGCTTAGGTAATTGTCACACCTTTAAAGTAACAAAAGAATGTCAAATGATTCTTTTTTCCTAGAACAAGCTGCGGGGACAGCAGAAACCCAATTCCTACCCCTCCCCTGGTGAACCAGTCTGCATCCAGAGCTATATTTGACTCGTTAGGCAATGGCAGGTTTTGCATGCTGCATTCCTTGGCTAATGGCCAACCCCGTGTGTAATATACTTCAGCCACCCTGTTGTTACCTAATCCTTTCCTGATCTGCAGTTTGCGCAAGAAGGGTAAAAAATCTCTGTGAAGCCACTGAGAAATTCTCCACCAATCACTCACTGAGCTCCCCCCCCCCTTTTTTTTCTTTTTCCTTTTTTTTCCCCCTCAGGTTGATGATCTAATCACTGAAGTACACGCTTTCATTCCAAACAGGGAGAAGCTGTGTGGGCACCTTCTGCCCGATATCTTTCTTCCCTCCCCCCAGGAAAAAAAAAAATCCTCCAAGCCCAGGCCCCTTTCTGTCTCTTGGCTATGGTGCGGTAGAAGAGTCACTGGGGAAAATCTAGATTCTAGTTGATTCCTCCCCTAGGGTCTCAGTTTCCTCATATTTTGAAGAGAGGGAGGAGAGACTGGGATGGTTTCTGAGGTCTTTTCCGGCCCCAGCATTCTATGATTCATTAGATTCTGTGATTCAAACCCTGGGCCCTACCTATCTGGGCGTGAAGGCAGAATGAAATAATGGATGTGAAAGGGCTTTCAGAATATAATAAGGTCTTTGAACCAGAAGTGGAAAGGACCTCAGAAGGTCAAGGTGGTCCAATCCTCTGCTCCATTTTACAGATGAAGACATTGAGGCCCGGAGAAGTAAATGAAAAGTCAGACAAGCTTGCAGAACAGAGCTTGGAGCCAGATCCTTTTTCCACTACAGCTCTTTCCATGGCACCATACTATCTCTCTGTCTCCCACACCCATGCTCACAAAAGCAATCCAGCCCAGTGTAAGGGGATCTCCCACTAGCAACCATGGGAACAGTGCCCTATTATGGCCTCTGAGAGTTCCTCTAGGTGTGTGAACTCAAATCAATCATACAACTTTCAATGTTAAGGCAGTGGCATGTCTTGAGGGTGGAGAGGTGCAGAAGGGGGAATCCAGATTTGGATCCTGATGAAACTGGATCTCACATGACTTTGAAGTGACATAGGCGTCATAGATTACCTGTTTAGACACTGAAATGCTGATCTCTGGGGTGAGGAGAATGTTTACCTTCCAGCGCCCCCATCGCGCCTATTACTTATTTTGGGCACCAAGCTTGCTCGCCTTCTGTTGTTAGGAAGATGATTACTTCCAACAGTTATGCTGATGTTTCTACTTGTGGGGATGAAAATGGATACTTCTGCTCCCGGAGCTTCAAAGCCAAATTAGGAAGTGAAGACAGTGGGTACAAGGCCTGCGTCCATCAGGTTCAATGGCATAAACACAAATCTGGCCAGGGAGAGAGGACACTGCTGGGGCACGGAAGGGGCCCTTAGAGATCATCACATCCAGCTCTTTGTTTGACAACAGAGGAAAACTAGAGCCTAGAGAAGAATAGGGAATTGTGCATGATAATTGTCTTGTCTCAAAGAGGAGCTGGTGGAAAAAAGCACTTGGACTTGTCATTCAAAGACCTGGGTTCAAATCCTAGCTCTACTATTGGCTTATTTTTATGGTCACTGAAACTAGAGTCTGGTTTCTTCAACTATAAAGCAGTGATGCTAGAACACTACAAAGTTGTTATGAAGACCAAAATGAGGCAGTCCACCTGGAAGTAAACCATAAAAGATTATGGAAGCTAGAAATTATATCTATTATTTTACATGATATAAAACATCATTTTTGTCCATCATCATATCTTTGTGTTTGTGCTCATTTTGTTCTTGGTTTTATTGCTACTGATTGTTTTTTCAGTTGTGTCCAACTCTTCATGACCCCATTTAGGGTTTTCTTTGCAAAGATACTGGAGTGATTTGCCATTTCCTTCTCTAGCTCATTTTACAGATGAGGAAACAGAGGCAAAACAGGGGAAGTGGACTTGCCCAGGGTCACACAACTAGTAAGTGTCTGAGTCGGAATTTGAACTCTGGAAGATGATGTCTCTCCTGACTCCAGGTCAGGCACTATTCACTTCAGCTGACTCAGGTGTTCTATTTATTCTCTGTAGCCAATAAGAAAGCGAATCATTCTTCCACATAAAAAGTCTGCAAGTATTGAAGACACTCATCATGCCTGCCTCTCCCCTCCTTTTATTCTCTTTGTTAAATATCCCTACTTTCTTCAGTCAAACCTCTTAGACTATGATTTTCAGTCTTTTTGTCATCCTGAGCACCTTACTCTGGACTCATTCTAGTTTGTCTATATCTTCTCTAAAATATGGTGACCACATCTGAACATCATACTCTAGATGTGATCCAACCAGGGAAAAAAAGTATTAACCAGGGTGGGAATGGGGCATCCAGCCAGAAGTAAGAAGAGAAGCTCTAGGCATGCCCTGATCAACCCCCCCAGTTACAAGTATAATGACTGTCACCTCCCTCATTATAGACATGATACTTCTGTTAATGCAGTAGAAGATTCCATTAGCTACAAGATCCCTGACCCCATGTCACCGCTCACTCATTCATTACACATGCAGCCCAGTGCCAAGAACCTCTAGATCTTTCTCATGTGAATTCTCTTTCTATCCATTTTCTTGCTTCCATCCTACACTTGTGAAATTGGGTTTTGTTTTGTTTAGTTTAGTTTTGCTTGTTTGGTTTTTATTAGCATAAGTGGAGGATTATGATGCTGCTATTTACTATCTGTGTGACCTTGGGCAAGTCACACTCAGTTACCTCAACTGTGAAACGAGGGGAATAGATTAGATAACCTCCAAGATTGCTCCTAGTTCTCAATCTATAATACTATAATTCTACATTTCCCCTTATAAATTTCATCTTATTACCTTTAGCCCACTTTCATAGACTTTCGAGTTCTTTAGGGATCCTTATTCTGTTACCCAGTCTATTAGTTATCCCTATCAGCTTGGTGTTGTCATCTGTAAATTTGATGTCTTCCATCTGTCTCCACCCAAGTCAATGATAAAAATATTTCACCGAAGCAGCCCAATGAACAAAAATCTATAGTACTCCACCATAGACTTCATCAACATTAATCCATTAATCAACAGTTTGGAGGCCTGGTCATTCATCCATTTCTGAACTCATCCAATCATACTATTATCCAGTCTACATATCTTCACCATTTCCACAAGGATATTGTGAAAGACAATGCCAAATGCCTTCCCAAAATGCAAATATGCTATGTCTATGGCATTCTTCTAATCTACTAGCTTTATAACAATGTCATAAAAGGATATGAGGTTAGTTTGGCATGACCTATTTTGTTTTTAATTCTGAACTTAACAAATAAAATTAACCTCTCAATATACATTGTAGAATAGAAGGGCATTCACTGTACACAAATTATGAATCTCTTTTAGGCAGTGCTTACTTTTCCTTTTTCAGAGTATGATACGTTCATCATGTAACTTTCAAATGCTGTCCTTGTTTATGATTTCTTAAGGTCTTCCTTCTAGTTTCTTCTTATTGAGGTGGGGGAGGTGGGGCACAGAGAGAGAGAAAGAGTAAGGGAAAACTCTATCCCTACCTCTCCATTTTCTCTCCCTCTTCCATTCCTTCTAGTTGAAAAGAAAAACCCTTGGAGGCATGACCTTTTCTTAATGAACCAATGCTGGCTCTTAATGATCACATCTTTACTTCCAGGTGCTTACAAACTATAGCTTAAGAATCCATTTGTATGTTATATACACCAATGTATGCATATCAAAAATCTAGATATAAATAGATCAAATTCACTGTAGAAGATGTTTTTTTGCTTCATTGTTTTTCTCTGTCACAAGGGAGAAAGGGAGAGTTATTTATGATAGATAAAACATGAAAATAATTATAATCAAAGGAAATAATGAAATTAAAATACATTGTACAGTTTTGCCAGAAAAGAAGTCACAATCATGACCAGGTTGCTAAACCCTGGGCCAGTGAAGGCTCCTCTTTGTAAAGGAAATTTATTACAGTGTGAACCCAGTACTTGTACTGAGCTTTAAGTATTAAATTCTTGGCTTAAGCATTAAATACTTAAGCTTACTCACCTCAAGACTGCTCACTCAGGTTCCACAACTTTACTCAGAGCTCAGGGAGGTGGGGACCACTGAATTTTAAAATTTCCAAATCTGGCCCATCCTTCTCTGCCCAGCTCAAGCCTCAAGTCTTTCCAGCTAAGCCTCCCCCAGTGGTTGCAATTCCTATTGCTTCCTCCCTTTACTTAACTCATATTCACCAACAATCCCATTATCAGTTAATTTTTTTCTCTGTGCCAGATATATAGAAGTCTTGATTCCCTATTGAGATAGGTTACAGGGATGATGTCTTCTGTTTCTCCTTTTTCTCCAGAAGAACTGAGTCAAGCACAAGACCTATTGTCACTCAATAAATATTTGCTAGTCAGTGGATGAGAGCGATCAATTAATCATTCAAACCACACAGTCTTTTCTTTGCCCCTGAAAATATCTTTGTTGCCTCCTCTGTACATGGGTGAATGCCATAAATATGCCAACCCTGCAATGGTATTCTTTCCAGCAGTGCCAGTTCACAACCCAAGCATCCTTTTTTCATCCTATGGTATTCTTTTTCCACCTCTTTCTGCAAGTTTTCTATGTAGGATCTACCCAACTTGCTGAAGGCCTTCCTCTAGTGCTTTCACTAATACCTGGATACCAACAACAAACCACATTCTGATATCCATTTGTTATTCTTCATGCTCACAATGTGATCAACCCACTTCTCTTTCTGATCGTATGTCCTTGGTGATACCATTTTTTACATGTAAGTCATCATTGGTAATATTGCTTATAAATGACATGTATCCTTCCTTTGTCCTTTGGGTCACTGGCAATTTTTAGTCTTCTGAGATCATTGTGTTCCATGATTCATAGCCCCATAACATCACTGGGGGCACACCGGTGTTTAAAATGGTGGATTTTTATGACTGCAAGCATTTTGGGGATCATTAAAAGCGCTTTACAGTTTCCCCAATGTGATCCAGTCTGGCTGATTGTCTCGTAACAGGACCTATCAAAAAAAATTGGACTTATTTATATAGATTGACTAACTTTGTAGCCTGAATGTTGAAATCTGAACGAAATGTATTTTTCATCGACTTGTTTTTTCCAGTGTGGATGACTAGCCCGGTTTCATGCGAGTGACCTTGGAGCTAGGAGATCCTGGAGTGTTCCAGGATATGAAGAAATCAGCACAAAGTCATAGGTAAACAGGAATCATGTCTGGGGAAAACTTAATCAGAAATAAACAAAGCTTTTGACCAAAGAAGGGTCAGTTTCTTTTACTAAATTATAAGATCCTTGAGGGTGGACAAGACAAGAGGGTGCCTTACTTTAGCTCTCTCACCCTAGCACCTAGGGGCCAGGTCTTGTCCTGTAGTAAACCCCATAGATGTTTGTTGAGTGAATGAATGAATGAATGAATGAGCCATCATATCACCAAGATGATTTTATTTCGAGAGCTTAAAATTAAGCAGCCAAAGTTTGTGTGCTACCAGCCTCCCTGGTTTTCATAGCAATGTTCTTAAGATTAACTGAATGCCCAAAGACTCCCTATAAATGCTATCCAAAAAGAAAAATTCCTCCTGTGTGGGAGTGGAGAGAAAGAGATTAGCAAGAACTAAGTAACCAATTCAAGTAAAAGCTATTAAGAAAGAAAAGTCTGACCATGGCATTGGCAATGAGCTGCAGCTGCTATGGTATCCAAGGGTCACTGGCTTCCCAACCATTAACACTAAACCTGCCACCAGAAGCGAAAACTGAAGTCCTTGAGTGGAAAGAGGAAGCAGGACCTGACTCGATTTTCCTACATCTGCACTGCCCACTGTTTAAAAAGAAAAAAAAGACCAGAGAGAAAGCAGCTCCTGAGTGTTGATGCTAAGAGCCAGGCCTCTCCAATTGTAGCTAGGCCCTTTGGATCCCTTGAATTTACTTCTTTTTTTTTTAATGACTTGCTCAAACCACATTCTCCCTAATGAGGCACGGAATTAAAATTCATGACTGACTGAAATAGAATTACAGCCATCTCACCGAGAGCCTGGGATCTTTGCTTCTAAACATTAGGTCAGCCCCAAGTAAGCTGGCTAGATAAGGAATGAGCAAAATAATTGAAACGCTCATCTAGGCATTGCTCAAAAGGTCAAAACCACGAGTTGATTTTTTTTAAATGTCAGGGCTTGTGTAAATAAAAGTTTCTCACACATTCCAAGAGAGTTCCACTCTTACCCAGTTTGTCTATTGACAACATCCAAAATTGTTCATTCAGTATAACAAGATAATTGCACCTCAAAGAAAACCACGTAAGTGAACATTCTTTGTAATGGCAAAGCCTATATAAATATATATTATTATTATAATTAGCTAAACCCAGAAATCTTTTGTGGTTGATGGACAGCAATCCATGAAAACACCTTCAGCAGCACGAGGCATAGGTAAAGCCTTCCCCACATTCATTGACTCCAGTTAAAATCAGGAATCCTGGGTCTGAATATCCACCCAACAATTTACTAGTTCAATGTGACTTTCTGCAAGCTATTTCACCTGTGGGTCTCAGCTGTAAATAGAAAGTTGGAAAAGCTCACCTCTTAAGTCATATCCAGCCCCAGCATCTAATATTCTGGACAGACTTTGCTCTACAGTCCCTCCTTTCTACTTTAATATTCAGTGTTCTAACATTTTATACTCTAAGGTTCTTTCTCCCTGCTCTAATTCTCTATATTTTAAGGTTCCTTTCATCTTATTTTATATTTTAAGGTCCCTTCTTCCAGTCCTAACATTCTATGTTCTATCATTTAAAGTCTCTGCTAGCTCACATATGTTGTTTCAAGGTCCCTGCAAGCACTAACATTCTGTATTTGAAGGTCCTTTCCATCCCTAACATACTTTGTTCTAAGATCCCTTCTAGCTCTAATTCAATACATAATCACAACTCATAAGCTCACATTTCTATGTCTTAAGTTTTACAAAGGCTTTCCCTCATTTTACAGGTAAAGAAACCAATGCTCATTGGTTAAACCTTGTACCTGGTCACACAACTAGAAAGTATCCCAGGTGAGAGTCTAAATCAGGCCTTTCTCTAAGACCAGGGTTCTCTCAATGTTCTTCTAATGCTGCTATATCACCAAATAGTTCTTTTTTTTTAAAAAGGTAAACTGTTGAGAACTAGTCTATTTCCAAGATCCCACTGGCTAGACCTAATTTTTTTTCATTTTTCTTTTGTTTATCAAAACATCTCAAGCTATTGTGCTCATTTGTTAAGCAATACCAAAGCTTCTTATGAAAAAAAAAATGTGTTTAAGTTCTGGATGATTTAACTAGCTAACTTAGCCCATTGATATGTTTAGGTAACCACTATGAAAAAAATAAAAACAAGAAAAAAACAAAAGACAAAAAAACTCATGCAACCAGAGTTATTTTGGAAACTGACACGAACTCAGTGAGTCAATGGAAAATGTGCCCCTTTCACATGTGACAACTCATTGCATATATTACAGCTAGAAGTCAAGGAAAGTTCAAAAAAGAGTTTTCTTCAATTTTGTTATTTCCAACGTTCAAGCACTCACCCTTTCCTTCTGGTTCCCTCCTTAGTCAGAATTAGGCCCTAAATAAAGAATCAGGACTTCAGTCTTAGGACAGTAAAAGCTGGATTGAAATCATGGCTGTCTGAAGCTAGAATGAATCCACACATAGCTGATGTAGTTAAAAAAAAAAAAAGAGCAGTGAGGCTTAAAGGATCATTGAGTTAGATCTGAGAGGAGATTTAAGGATCATCTAATCTACCCATTTAAATTTACAGATGAGAACACTGAGGCAAAGAGAAATTCAGAGATCTATTCAAGGTTATAAACACTGCAAACATTATAGTGCACATGCACACACACACAGAGGAAGTTATTTCAGTGGTAAGACCTGCAAGAATTTATATTCTGCTAGCATATCCTTCATTCACCCTGGGTCACTTTCATACTACAGAGAGGTATCCCCATGGTACTTCAATGGAGAAACTGCCTGGATAAAATGGGGATAACACTTAGACTACCAACTTCTCAAAGAGTTGAAGTATCTTTCTCAGGGACACATGAGTCAGCAGCAAAGCCTGAATAAGATTTTGGGTCTTTGGACTATCATCAGTATAATGCACTTTCAAATCATTTTCAGTCATTTTCCCAGCTACATGAGTGAAGTGCTGAGTGTTCTTGCCTAATACTGATGCCAATTTTAATAGATAATGCAAAGCAACAAACATTTAAGTGCCTGCTTTGTGCCAAGCACTAAGAATGTAAAGGCAAAAAAGGAAATAGTTTTTTCCCTCTTTTATTTATTTATATCCCTCCTTTTATTAATGGGATATAACATGAATGCAGGGTAATTTGAGAAGGTGGGGGGTGGAAGAAAGAGAGAAAGAAATGAAAGGAGTGAAAGAGGGAGACAAATAGAGAGACAGAGTGGAAAGGGAAAGAAGAGACAGACAGAAAAAGAGAATCAGAGAGACAGAGACAGAGATGAGTCTTGAAAGAAGAGAAGAATTCTGAAAAGTGATGATAAATAGTACACTTCAGACATAGGGGGCAGTCTATGTAAATGCATGGATAGTAATGTGAGATAATGCTGGCAAAGTTGTTTATGCTTCACTTTTTTTGTTTTGTTTTGTTTTTGCGGGGCAATGAGGGTTAAGTGACTTGCCCAGGGTCACAAAGCTAGTAAGTGTCAAGTTTCTGAGGCCAGATTTGAGCTCAGGTCCTCCTGAATCCAGGGCTGGTGCTCTATTCACTGTGCCACCTAGCTGCCCCCTATCCTTCACTTTTGAAGAGGATCAGTGACATCATGGGGTCGTCTTTACTCTCAAGTAAATTGGATTTAAGTGAGGCAGAGTTGCACAAATTAGTCAGCCTCACCTTCTCTTCCAGAGTCATGGATGTCCAGGATGACTGGTGATGGCTCCAGGATACAATGGATGACCTTGCATCTTTGATGTCTGACTAAGTTCTAAGTGCTCCCTGGTGTTTGCTTCAGTCACCCTTCATGGATGTTTTGGAACAAATTGTTCTCACCCATTTCACTTGAGGGAAGTCTTCACATGCTTGAAGTTGACACCCCTTTAACTCACCCACAGGTTTGTGGATTGTCGATTGACCCTAACCTGGTTTAGTCCATCTGCCAAGACTGTTTTACTTGAATGTGTCCACTGAATGCTACAGCTTCTTGGAGCCACAGGTGAGTTGAATGCTAGGTAGACATCAAAGGTGGAAGAATATCCTTAAAAAGGGCTCAGTAAGCCCTCATACCAGAGGTGCTAGTCCTCCTTGAACACCCATATACCCCAGTGCTGGAAAAGTACGGTAGAACTAGACTGTAGAGTTTGTATTTTACCCTAACAGTAATTGGGAGCCATGCAAATTTTTTGAGCAAGAGAGTGACTCAGTCAGACCTTAAAACACTTACTTAGTGTCATAGACCTAGAGCTAAACAGGACCTCAAAGGCCATCTGGTCCAACCCCTTCATTTTTCAGATGAGGAAACTGAGGCCAAGAAATACTAAATGATTTCCCTTTGATCACACAAGTAGTGAGCACCAGAGTCAGGATGTGAACCCAGGCTCTTTTACTTTACAGCCCAGACTCTGTCTCCTACAGACACAACATTCCACAACTTCTATTTCCTTCTGGTCATTGCCAAACCATAATATCCAGAACAACAGACCCCCATCCTCACAGAAGAGAACCAAAGTTGGAGTCTGAGGCCTGGGTTTTAATTTTGGCTCTACCGCTCCCTTCTTCTGTGACCCTCCTCAACTCAAAGTCCCAGCATCCTACCAATGGGAAAGGCATTATTTCAATGACTTTCAGAAATGACATTGTCTTAATGATTTACCTTCAAAGATTCTCCCCACCCCCTAAAAGGTATATGATCATTTTTCTTTACTGGCTGCCCTCGATTGGCAGCCTCTCCTTAGACTCATCTAATCTGATTGGCAGCTGCTGGCTCAGAATGGTTCCAATCTTGGAACTGATTAATTTTATTGACTTGTGTCACATTCCAGTCAATCTCGTCCCACATCTCCCTACCTGGTACACTTAACAACAGTACACAGAAGTGGTGTAACCTCCATTGCTTCAAAGTGTTTTGAAATCTTAGATTAAAGAGACTTAGGAGTCCAAAGTATTAACACTCCGCATGGCCAAACAGCCAGCCAGCATTTCATTTAAGGACTGATCATTACAGAATGAATGGCCCCACCCATTCCAGTTTTTGAGACCAGGTTCATCCATTCCCTGGGATGTTCTCCATTCCCTTTTCCAGTGAGTTTTCTGAATTATGAGCTCATTTAAGTTTTCTGTCATTATCTGCTCTTTCCACAGTTTTTCCATTTCTTTTTATAATTTCCTGTTTTATGTGGTATATTCTGTTCTTTTCATCTATCTCGGATGTCTTTTTCTTAGCATGAGTCCTCAGAGGCCATTTGTACCGTCTCCAACTTTCACATGCTTCTAACAAGCTCCAAAGTTGAGAGCTATTACGACAACTATATATCCCTTCTCCTCCCGACATATGTACATGTTTATAGTCAAAAAGCTATTCGGCCTATGCCTGTTTATTCAAATTAGTGTATAATTAGAAGCAATTGACTGGAGGTCCTCTTGTTGTATTATTTTTCTCAAATTAGATAGTTCAAACCTGCTTAATTCTTTTTTTTCCAGGTCCCACTAATCCAAATTAATATGGGTTCATTATGCATCTTCTTCAAAATAAAACAGAAAAGGGGGAAAAATCTTAGACTGAGCAGGAAAGGAAACTAGTTCTATCTGACCAGAACAATCTAGAGGACTTACAGCAGATGTGGGAAAGTACTAGAACAGAAGAGATCTGGGTTTGAGTGCTGGGTCTGACCTTGTTGCACTGTGGGACATGTTGCTTCATGGTTCTAGGTCTGGATTTCCTCATTTGCCTAATGAGGGTACTGGACTAGACACAGAGGTTCTTAATCTGGGACCCATTACCTAGGACTGTTAAAATATATTTTGATAACTGTTTCAGTGTGGTTGGTTCCCTTTGTAATCTTATTTTATTCATTTAAAAACTATCATTCTGAGGAGTCCAAAAGCTTCACCACCATCCAAAGGAGTACATAGCACACACAAAAAGGTTAAGACCCCCTCCAGAGGATGTCTAAAGTGTCTTCTGCTCTAACAAGATGAGCTTGAAAGTTTAGGAACACTTGGTTCCGTTCTCATCTTGCTCATGGGCAAATTACTTCAACTGTTCAAGCCCTTCTCCTCATTTATAAAAGAGGGAAAACACTTGCACTATGGGGAGAACAATGTGAAAACCTTAAGACACTGCAGAAATGGGGACTGTTACAATAAATCTCTTCTCCAACTATCTGCCACCTCCAAAAAGGTTGTCATCTGCTTTGGTGTATCGACTGAAGCTATCTGTGACCGGAAACATGGCACAAAGGCAAAAGCCTCGACTGCTTGGCCCCATGTGGCAGAAAGGGGAGGAGCTACTGGTAGAAGTTGCCGACATAAATACAATCTTGAAGGAAGGGAAAGCTTCCTAGCTGCTAGGGCTATCAGAAGGCAGAATGGACTGCTTCGGGAAGGAGGGAATTCCCCACTCACAGGACATTTTCCAGGAAAGGCTAGAAAAGCACTTGTCAGAGAACTGGTTAGGAAGTGCCCTACTCAAGTAAAGGTTAGACTAGGTGTTTCGTAAAGTCCCTTGGAATCCTAAACGTGTTCTTGTTCAAGAGACAGGGCCACTGGGGTCTTTTGGCTTTTTTCATCTTTGCATTATTTCCCAGTCCCTAATCCAGTGCTTGGTATATAGTAAGTGCTTAATAAATGTTTGCAGACTTGAGTGAAAGTACAAAATAGAGAAAGTGAGTTTGGGCATTATACAAATATTAAAAAATAAAAAAAATTTAAAAGACATCTTTATGAAACCAGGTTTATTAAAACTTCTCTACAAGTCAGACGTTCATGTCCATTTTCACATATATACATATTTACAGGATCAACATAGTGTTATTAGCTTCCCTGGCAGATTATCCTGCCAGCACACTCAGATATTTTACACGTAGGCTGTATCACAGATACAAATGTCGCACAAATGTCGCACAACCACGAGAGTGTTAGTGCATCAGAGGCTCTGGCCGCTCCATTCCTCCCCTGCTTTCCTCTCTAATTCCCATGATTCTGTAAAGTTAGTATTGCCAAAAGATTCACATTTACCTTTGTTCCGACACCTTGGTTATTCAGACACAGACGAAAAACAGGACGACGAAGCCTCAGGATCAGACAACGACAAAACACACAGAAAAGGTCAAATGTATGTACAAAGTCCACAGTACATGAGGTATCCATGGCACCCTCACAAGGCATTGGACAGCTTGCCAAGGCTTAGCCCTGTTGTAAAAATGACCATGCCGTTACTGTGCCATGTGTGTATATACACATGTGTATACATGCACATACGTGTGTGTACACACATGTATAAAATGTTCCGTTTACCCGTGTAACCAACTGGGTCTGTCCCAGAAGTTTATGGGAAAACTTTTGGGTTTTCCATTTCATTTAGATTTCTATTAATACAAGTTGCCATTTCTCCACAGAGCCACAAAGAGGGCCACATTGGAAAGATAAAGCAGGAATCTTAAGCAGGATTAGGCCTACTTATTCTACCCTGGCAGTCAATGACACAGATACATTGATTTATTAACCACATAAAGTCTGAAATATTAACAACCTTCGCGCGCACGCGCACACACACACACACACACACACACACACACAAACACAGATACAGACACATACCACTAGAGGCAAATATATTTAAATAGGGAAGGGACATTTCTAGAAACCAGTCTGAGGCTCTCCTAAGACTGCTCAAGGCTCGATTTCTAAACGTTTCCATGTTTCCTGCTGAAGAAAGGACACATGTGACATTTGCTGCATGGGGACTCCTGATCCTTCTTCTCCAGGACGAGATGTCCAGCCCTGAGACGGCCTCAGAAAGAGATGAGTGCTAGCACACTTGGGAGGAACCAAAAAAGCTAACTGCTTCCAAGTACTCAAAGTATTCACACAACTGAAGTCTCTCTGTCTGAGATCAGAGTTCTGAAATAGCCAGGAGTTCAGGAGCTTTTTATGATTTTTTTCCATGGTTAGCTGCTAAGTACTTTTATAGCTGGGGCTGAGGGTAGAGAGAGATGGGGGAATCAGGAAGGAAAGGGGGGGAAAGTTTCAAGTTCAGGGAGAAGGCATTAGTGTATATGAGGTCTTAATAGGAAATTGAGGAACCAAGTCTGGATTTATGCAGCAGGGCAGGCTCTTGTATTCCTGAAACAGTCTGATCAAGGAATGGGGCAAAGCAGTTGGTATATGAGTCTAAGGAGAAGATGCAGGTTTAGCAAACTTCCAACTGGATAGCACAGCCCCTTGCAAATGCAAAAGGGTACCTATCCAAAGAGCAGCAAGATGGCGGGTTCATTGGACCAACAGTTTATCTCATTGGTAAAATATGGTTACTGCCAGGTAAGTGACCACACAAACACCAAAAGCCACTGTAAGGATTCACTCATTCTCCCTCTAAATTTTTCAAGTTTGTTTCATGGTAAAAATGGGATTCTGTCCCAATGCCATAATCTTTGCCAGTGGTAAAAGGTGCAGTCTCAGCACCTAAACAATCAGACATGGGGACCCCCTGAGAACCACAAAGGCTCTGTAGGGTGGCTAATCAGAGTGCTCGTATCAGCCTCAGCCAGCATGAAAACAGAAGGAACAGAAATTCTGAGTAAAGCAGCTGTGCTTATTTACACTGTCACTTATCTGGTCGTCACCACACTTAAAGCTCTACCCGTCTATAAAAATGGAAAGACGAAACCCTTGAAAGAAAAAAAAATGCCATGTGTGAGAATTATGAGGTTTTTGAGGTTTCAGGATCAGCAGAAGAAGGAACTAATGTCACTGTCTCCCTGGTGTTCTGGAACGATCTGGTCTGACGTTCCTGTTTCGTGGTCTACGTATCCAGGTTCCAAGACCGACTCAAACCAGGGATGAAGTAAGACCTCTGGAGCTGTGAGTCTCTCGGAGGGCTCCCGCCTCAGAAGACTGCGAATGAGGCATCTGGCTTTGGGGGATATGTGGTCAGGGATGCAGAATTGTCCACGGCGGATTTTGGAAAAAAGAGCACTGGGGTCTGAGTCATGGAAGGGGTATCGCCCAACTAAAAGGGTATATAGCATCACCCCTAAACTCCAAACGTCCGCCGACTTGCCGGAGTAGGTCCCTGTTGTGTTTAAAATCTCAGGGCTCACATAGGCTGGACAGCCATGTTTGTCTGACAGGGCATCATCTTCTCCTTTGATGATGTGAGTGTCTTCGAGACTTTCTAGTCTGAGTTGTGTCCTGCATGACAGAAGAAATAAATATGAGCTATTGTGAAGAATGAGGAGCAGCCAAAAATGGAAACCACAAATGTTAACAGCTAAAGTCCATAACCAGTATTTGGAAGAGACCAAGCCTGCTTGGGCCCTACATGAAGCACAGGGAGGGTAAGAACAAATCCATCACTACTGCACAAGTATCAGATGCATTTACAAGTCACAAGAACAACAGAGGCCTCAATATTTATCAAACAATTCTAATTACAGCAAATGTTTGCAAACTTAAAGGGAGGGATGCACACCCCCTAATATCATCACTCTTAGGAATGTTGGTGCTGACTTAAAGTATTGAACTGAGGGGCAGCTAGGTGGTGCAGTGGATAGAGCACCGGCCCTGGAGTCAGGAGTACCTGAGTTCAAATCCGGCCTCACACACTTAACACTTACTAGCTGTGTGACCCTGGGCAAGTCACTTAACCCCAATTGCCTCACTAAAAAAAAAAAAAGTATTGAACTGAGAGGAAGCAGGTAACCCCCCTCAGCCACTTAGTAGCAAGTTACATTCATAATATGGTAATGAGGATCAAATGATAATCTACACGTAGGGCTTTGCAAACCTTAAAGCACTATTTAAATGGAAGCTATGATTATTATTACTCATTATGAATTATTACTAACCTGCCAGGCTCCTTAACCTCTCTAGGCCTCATTTGTTATAGGGAATCACAGGACTGAGGACTAGAACTCACCTAGTCCAAATCCATCATTGTTTTAAAAGAAGAGGAAATCAGATCATCCTTGCCTACTTTATACAGTTGCTGGGCTCCATAGAATGATGCTCATGGAAGTCAGGGGACTATCTCAATTTTTAATTGCACCCGCGGTGCCTGGCACACAGTAGGCACTTAAATATTTGGGGTAACTGACTAAAAAAAAAATCAAATGGGATAATGTTGGGAAGCAGCTTACAAACTACAATGCTTAATCCAAATGCAAGATGGCTGTTGGAAAGTCTGCAAAAGCTTTGCAGAATTCCTTTCAGAATAAGAGGAGGGAGTCTGACCTTTGAGGTAAAGAATATCTGGAAAGGGGACTAAGTTCTCTTTCAGGGAAAGTCACTTGTCCTTTTGATTCACTGATTTAATCTGGTATCCAGTCATTAACTGCCTGTGTTGCTCTGAGGCATGTAAACACCATGAATTAAAGAGAACACAATGCCCAAAGTCATTTTGGTTGTGTGCTGTTGTTGGACAGCCTTGCCTCTGGTCATCTACACATAGACACTCTCTCTCTCTCTCTCTCTCTCTCTCTCATCCACCTGGGTAGTGACAGTAATAATAATGATGGGAAAGTGGTAAGGAATGTTAATTGTCTTTATTTGGGCACTTAAGACTAGAGCAGGCATAGCCTGAAGGGAGAGGTAATGCAGGCAAAATGTTGAATTTGGGGTCTGTGTCGCCCCTCCCCAAAGTGGCACACAATGTCTGTCAGTATAGGTATCAGTGTGCATGTATCAACATACAGGCACTGAGAAACCCTCTTATCAGAAAACCTTTAGTCAAAAGGAGCTAAGCAAGTCCAAACTATCAGAGCTAAAAGGTCCTTTAAAGGTCAAAGACTTGCCCTCTGCTTTTACACACGAGGAAACTGAGGTCCCCGGTCACAACGGCAGTAAGTGGCAGAGCCACTCTTTGGACCCAGGTCCCCCAACTCCCAGAAGGAGCCTCCTCAGCTGTCAGACCAGATTGTCTAGGTTCTCTCCACCTCTCAGTACCCTATGAGCTAGGCTCTCTCCCCCACAGTCCTTTGAAATGGCCCTGTTTCAGTTAAGTCACTTCTCAGGTTCAACACAAACAGTACCAGCTGATGGATCAATTCCTTTTCCTCTCAGAGGCCCTGGTTTTCTGGGCCCCCCTCCCCCCCCCTTTCCTGCTCAGTAGAGTGTACTGTACATGCGTTAACTTCAGTCTGTCCTCGGGGTGACCTCCTGTAGTTATGTAAAATACCCACTGGTTCTGTAAACGGAAAATATGACTCAACGCACACTGTCCATCCCGATTGGCTGCCGTAGGACTAAAACCCTGCACCTGTGCTTGTTAGACTAAGAGCGTCAGCCTTAAATTGCTTAACCCTCTGCTTGCCAAGGTCGATGTGCACATTAGCCTGTGCAAGGCATATTTCAGGTTAGCAAGACTGTGTAATGGATGTTCCAAAACCAGATAACCTCTTCAGAGGTGACTATGCCCGGCATCAAGTAGGTCACCACTCTTTACTAATCTGTCCATTATCCTCATCCTGAAATAGAATCCCAAGCCCACAATGGGATTCTCTTCCTCTGAACAACACCCCTGTGAGGCTCAAAAAGCCCATCACCAGCCACAAGCTTAGAACTGTTTTAAGTTAAAAAGTTAGACCAATTAATATCTCAGAGTAAGATCTAAAGTTCCCCTGATCTGCATCACCGTCTCATCAAAGCATCCTTGAGGTGGAAGAGTTAAAAAGAAGATCCCTTTGGGATGGGGAAAAATGGGAACACACTGAAAGGCAATACCTGAAATGTCATTCACTGGTCTTAGTACAAAGAGCTAACATTTACATGGCACTTGCAAATGAGAATATCTCATTTGATCTTTACTATGAGCCTGGGAGGTAGGGACTGTTATGATTCCCCCAATTTACAGATGAGCAAACTCAGGCAAAGGTTAAGTGATTTGCCCCAGAGTCATACAGCTAGTAAATGTCCAAGCCCAGGGATTTGAACCCAGGTTATCCTAACTCCAGGCCAAATGCTCTATCCACTAGCATACCACATAGTTCAAAAAAAAAAAAAGCTACAGTTCACTCGAAAATGCAGGTAAGA
Organism: Dromiciops gliroides; assembly: GCF_019393635.1. Lineage (NCBI taxonomy): Eukaryota > Metazoa > Chordata > Mammalia > Microbiotheria > Microbiotheriidae > Dromiciops > Dromiciops gliroides. The sequence goes on from NC_057861.1 coordinate 108,052,258, forward strand.
ACTAATTACCCTGTATAGTTTCCTTCTATACAGGAAGTCTTTCCTGATTCTCCCCCTGTCAACTGTTAGTATAGCCTCCCATAAATTTACCTTGTGTTTATTTTTATGTACATATACATACATAATATACACATGCATACACACACACATATACATGTATGCATGTATGTATCTCCCAATAGAATGTAAGCTCCTTGAGGTTAGGGGCTGTTCTGCTTTTTATATCCCTAGTAACTAGCATGGTGCCTAGCATATAGTAGGTGCTTAATAAATGCTTGTTGGTAGACTGATTTCTAAGTTACCTCAAATGTAAACCTAATACCTGAATTTCCATGCATTTTATTCCCTTTTCCTCTAACTTAGTCCTTTATTACCTGAGTATGACCCATATTTAACACTGAATTCATGCCAAATTTCCATTTATCATTCCTATGGGTTGTTTTCTGAAGATTTATGCAAACAAATCCAAAAAGGTGGCTATCGAACTTGATACCAGTGTATGACAAAGCATCTGGGCAGGAAGGACAGAAGGCATACATCCCTTCACAATACCTAAGCTTAAAGTAGTTGATACATCAAGGAAAAGCCTACAGCTCTTTGAAAAATGCCCCCAGGAGACAGGATGCTATAAAAGAGTAGTAAAGAACTACATCATGAAGATTTACTTTTTATGCTACATACCTGTGGCCTAACATCACATATAATTTTGGAAGGTAGAGGTTCCTAGAATCATATTTTATCCATCAAAACTATTTTCCTTGCTAGGCCTTCTTAGAGAGTTTAAAGTAAGCCAAAGAGCTGCATTTTTGTGGGGGGGTGTGAGGGGGATGGACAGTGCATATTGGATTTCTTAAATAATAAATATGGCATGATGTTTTTTAACTGGCAATTGTACTAACTGGATCAGCATGAGAATTTGCTGCAAGTACAAAAGAAGTCACAGCAAGCATTACGTGTCACTAACGCTCACCTCTCCTCTGTGGAGAAGACAAATTTCCTGAGCTTCAAGTCACCCAACACGATGGCAGATTGGTGGCAGTGGGCAACCGCAGAGACGATCTGCTTGAAGAGCCGGGCAGCCTCCTCTTCCCGAAGCCTTTTGCGATTTCTCACGTAGGAGTGCATGTCCCCAAAGTCCTTTTCGAAAAAGACATATGCCTTGGTGTCCCCGAGAATCACTTCAACAATCCCTGTGATATTTCTGTGAGATGGTAGCTGGATATAAGGCCGTATTTTGTCTTGGTAGTGTTTAATAGGGAACACCTGCAGAAAGAAAATGAGAAATGAGCTTCATTTGGTGGAAATAAGGGCTGAAACTGGAATCAAAGGAGCTGGGTTCAAATCCCAGCTCTCTTAGTTACTAGCTGTCGGTCTCTTTGTCTAGGTGATCTTTATATATACACCAAGAGGCAATATGGTACAGTGGAAAATATCTCTGGATCTGGAATTGAATGACTTGAACAACCTGGGTAAGATTTCTAGCTCTCCAGATTATGTGACCTTTAAGCAAATCACCTAATTTATCTCAATTTCAATGACCTCACCTGTAAAATGAGGAGGTTGGGCCAGATGACCCACTAAGTTCCTAACCATTTCTACATCCTGTCATAGAATATTAAAAAGTAGAGAGGTTGCTTCTCAAGCATCCATGCTGAACTTAGATGTTTAATTTCCACATGACTGATATCCAGAATTGTGCCTACCTATTCCTGAGTCTGTGTTGTACTCTATTCCTTAAGTCACATCCTTCCTCCAAATTTCACACTGCCTGGGCCAAAACTTAGACCATAACACCTACTAAGTCTCCAAAGGCCTCATTAAGCTCTAAGTGCAGCCATCTACACTTCCTACCTACTTGAGAGGACTCATCTGCATGTGCCCCATCTCCCTAGACAATCAGATTCAGCCAAGGAAGGATGTCCAGTCTTTCAATGTCTCTCTATCTCCCGACAGTGTTCTGAACACAGTGGATGCTTTCAATCAATGTTCACTGATGACTGATTAGAGAGGCTTGGTCCATTCCTTGTCTCCTTTGCCCATCTCAGCGTCAGGAAACCCTGGCTTTATTCCATTACAGCGTAAAAACTGTTGCAGTCAATTATTTTACAATCTAGAGATGAAAGGTGTTCATACAGAGTACAAAGAATATGGTGACTCTGCAAGATATAGGCAGCAAGGAAAAGTAGGGGAGAAAAACAGCAGAATGTAATTTGGAGGGAAGGAGAAAGATGATTGGAGACAGACAGAGGCAGAAACTAAAACAAAGTGATACAAAAGAGAGACAGAGAAAGAGAGAGAAGAAATATAAGTCAGACAATGACACAGCTCTGGGCACTTCAAGCAACCTGAAGTGTGACTCAGGTATAACCATCATTCATCCGTTTCTCAAAAGCTCAGAGTACATGCTTTCAAAGGAGGAGTGTTAGATCTACTGATTTCTTTTTTCCCTTCCCAGGGAATGGGTAACTTCTCTAAGAAATCAACTGTGCTCTTTTAAAGGCCTTTTGTTTTTGCCAGGGTTACTCATATCCTAGACTCAACTGGAAACGGTGACACATGGACCGTCACCATCTGGATCCAGCTATTATCTGTTGGGAGGAACTGGATAGGATTACACAATCATCAGGTCCCACCCCATCTCTTGTGCCAGTGTGATAGATGGCTAGCAAGGAAAATCCCTTTGCTACTCTCCAACCTCCTCTACCCCTCTCCCCATTACCACCATCCATAGACCTTTCTGCCAAAGTAGCTTTTTGGACTAGTTACTTAGGATTTTTTTTCCTTTTTCATTCCCTAAAATGCAGAGTTTTTGCAAGCATTTAAAATCCCCCTGAAGTCAAACAGCAGGTGGCGATAGCCAAACTCAATGACAAAAACTCCATTCAGATGGAGTCAGGTGAACCGCAGAAAACCAAGCTGACCCAACTGCTGACCCCTCAGTTCAGGTGAAGGGTGTAGGCCAGAGGGAGCAAGCGTTGGCTTTTTGAAGCAGCTGTGCTTTCTGAGGGAGGGAATGTGCATGTGTGGGATTCTCTGGGTGGCTTTGGATTTGTTGGAAATGTCAAGAGGATGGGTGCACTAAAGAAGGAAACAGCAGATCCTGTTTCTGGGAATTTATCTTCTCGATGTTATAATGAAAATCCATGTCACGAATTAAAAGGAAATGAATGAGCGTTCCAGCTGGGGCTGAACTCCACACTTTTCTACTGGGGGGGGTGTCAATTCTAAGGGTGGTGGTTGGAAGACCCTCTGTCTCAGGCCTTGTTGGGGAGGGGGGAGAGTCAGAATCCCAGAATCGATATCTAAAGAGGTCATGGGATCCACCCTCTCCCCCGCAGAGGCTTATTACTGTGTGCCCCATTGAAGTCCTAGCAGGCTCAGAGCTGGCAGCCGTGCCAGCCTCCGAGGAAGAGGTACCTCCACCCAATGGGGCTGGTAGTGAGGGGCTGGATGAATTACTTTCCGGGGAAGAAGAGGGGAAAGACTGATCAAAGAGGAGACCGGTTAAATGGAAGAAATGTAACCGAAAAATCTTGCCTCCCCCACCCCCGACCTCATCAAGACCGCTCCAAAGTCACTGGGAGAGAAGTCCTTTGAGATCCCAACAGAAAGCTTTACCACCTCCCCGTGGAAGACCCCTGCCTGCTCTCCCCGGTCCGTTCCCCTCTCTCCTTAAGTCTTTCCTATAATTGCACCCTTCCAAGAGCCCGTGACTGGGGATGAAGGTTGAATGAATCGACTCCTATGGTCCCTTACGACCGACGATCCTGCCAGACCTTTGTCCAACCTCCCCTCTCCCACGCGGCGTCCCCCGGGCTCGGGGGTGAGGGTGGGCGCCCGTACCTTGCAGCGCAACTCCTGCCCGGTGTGGATGCTCAGCGCCCGGGACACATGCTCCCGCTCGGCTAAGGGCAGCAGAAGGTAGCCGGCGATCCGGCTGGGCCCCGGGGCGCTGCCGCCTGGCGCCGAGGGCGAGGGCGCAGGCGGGGGAGTGCAGGGAGAACTGGGGGGGCTGAGGTAGTCCGGAGGGTTGGGGCACTCCGATAGTCGCAAGCATTTGGCCGCCACCGCGGCTGCCTCATCGCCGTCCAGGAGGCGCTTGGAAGGGGAGCCCCGGGCGGCAGGGAGCAGCAGGCCCGGGCTGCGGGGCTGGACGTTGCGGCTCATGGCAGGGGGCAGGGAACACATCCAGGTCCCTGAGCCTGAGTTGCTGAGCTTCTACTTCCCCGAATCCGGGAAGGGGTTGGGAGCGGGGCCCCGCGGGCCGGAGATCCGACGGCAGCCGCCGAGCCCGGGGCGTCTCTCGAGGTCCCCTGGCTTTCACCCCCCCACGGGGGGCAAAGCTAGCCAGAGCCGCTCTAGAGCGCCCACGTTGCAGCCGGAGCCGGGGCTGGCTGGGGAGCCACCAGGCAGCCCGGGGGCCAGCTCCGCCTTCTCCCCCACCCCGAGGGGGCGGCTCAGAACCCGGGTCCCCCTATAGTCCCGGCTGGCGGCGTCCGCTGCTGGCTGACTCGGGTGGCTTCCTGCCGCCGCTGCCGCCGCCGCCGCGGCTGCAGAGATAATCCAGGCGGAGGAAGGTCTGCGCAGAGCGCGCTCCGCGGTCCGGGTCCTGGGAGCCGCTGGCCTGGGACTCGGAGCGAAGCTTTCGAAGAGGCAGAGTGAAAGCCAATCGAGTAACCCAGAACTGTGAAGCCCAAGTCTCCGGGCAAAGGCACCTTGGCAACTTTTGGAGGCGCTTCTCCCCCTACGCGCTCTTCAGCCTCCGTGCTGGGTGAGGGAGAGTGACTGAGTGTGAGCGAGTGTGTGTGCGGTGCGTCGATCCCAGGCTGTGCCCTCCTTCTTCTCTTCCTCCACCTCCTCCTCCTCCTCCAGCGGGTGACTCACGCTGTATACACACAGTCCGATTATATGTAAACAGTTGGGAAGCCGGGTTGTGCAATGAGGTGCTACGATTCCAGCTCCTCGGCCCACCACCCGGCTCGCTGGCGAGCAGCGCGGGGAGGGGAGGTGCAGCCGCGGCAACAACAGCAGCAGCAGCAAGACGAGGCGAGGAGAAGAGGAGGGGTCTGGAGGGGAAGGGGCAGCTTCAAGGCGGCTGGGCGGCGCGCGCACGGACGCAGGTGACGAGTCTGGGGCAATAGAGAGCGCGCGCCCCCTCCCTGCACACACTCCTCCGACACACCGGGCGACGGAAGGAGTGCGCACTTGGAAAGAAAGAAAGTGGAAAAGAGGGGAGGAAGGGGGAGAGGGAGCTCTCTCTCGCTCCCTCGCTCGCACTCTCTTGCTCTCTCTTTGAGCCAAACCCGCGGGCCGGGAAAGAGGAGGATTAAAAGTTGCCGTGACGCAAGAGTCCTGGAGAACCGGAGTTGGGCTGGGGTTGGGGGGCGGGGGGAGAAGAAGAGGAGGGAAGGGGAAGGGGCGGGGCCCGAGGGGCGGGGTTTGGACGAGGCCGATGCTCATTGGTGCGCGCTCCTCCCATTCACTCCGCGGCGATTCACCGTCTTGGCTCGAGGAGTACAATGGGCTGAGGAGGAGGAGGAGGAGAGAGGTGGGGGGAGGGATGCGCGTGAGCTGCGTTTTCGGGGTCCTGGGGGAGAGGAAAAGAAAGGGAGCGCGTGTCAGGGAGCGCGCGCGGGCTCTGCGGGCTATGGTTTGATGACTGCGGCGCGGAGGGGGGAGGGGAATCGGACCTACTCCTTGCCCTTGACGACGCTGCGCCACGCAGCAGCCCGGGACGGAGCCCGGGGGAGCCCCGCGCACGCTGCGGTGCTATGTGCTGGAGGGATGGGAAGGATGCAATGGAGAGAGAGATACCCGCTGCGCTTCCAGCGCCCAAGCCGGCCCGGCTGCATGCAGCTAGAGCTGCTGGGGGGAAGGGGAGGGAGAGCGAGAGCTTGATGAATGATTGAATTAATACAGCCACCCCCACGCGGCAGTTCCGGGGAAGTCCTGTGCCGATGAGACTGGATGTGGATGTGATTCCCCCCCCCCTCCTTTTCCTCCTCCCCTTCCAGGCTGGCTCCCTCCGGGGTGTGCTCGGTTCCACAAATAGCACCTTCCGTTGGGGGACGTGAAAACAGACCGAGCGTCTTTGCAATCTTCCCCGCCTCCTCCTCCGGGCTCCCCCACGCCCCGCAGCCAGGATGGCACGGAAATAGCTCCACGGAGCTCCTGGAGTGGCTTCTTCGCGGAGTGGAGCTTCCTGGAGGAGGGCGGCATGGAAACAAAAGAAGCTAGAGCCCCAGCGAGCGGAAGAGCCCCACGTGGCTGCCTCTTGGTTCCTCTCTCTTCTCTCCATCTCTCTCCCCTCCAGTCTTGCTCCCACACCCCTTCGCCCCGGGGTTAGCGGGCGCCAGGCCAGCCAGGCTCTCCCTCCACCCATCCCCCAGCACTGTGCCCAGGAGTGCGCCCACAGCGCTCTTTTCCTGTTCTGCCTCTAGCCACCACGAGTTGGAATCATAAGATTTTGAGCAAGAAATCTTTGAGATGATCTACTCCAGCCCCTCCCCCTCTTATTTTACAGGTGAGGAAACAGGCCCAGGAAAAAGAATAGCTTGCACAAGCTAGTTAAACCTGGATCCCAAACCCAGGGCTTGATAACAAGTTACCTAACCTTTTCCTTTCCCTTTTTTTCCCATGCAAAACTGTCTTTAAACATCCCTAGCAAAACTGCAGTTTCCCTATAGAAAACAGTCCTAGAGCATTTAGTCAATCGTTATCTTAGTTAAGCCGAATAGTCATCTCATATTTTCCTTGCACTTGTCCCATCACACCACCAATACCGACAAGGATAAAACAACTATAGCATTAACATTCCTTACCTGGCTTCAGATCTTGTTATCAAGGTCACTTTAGGTGACAAAGGACTATCTTGAGCCGTCTGTGGAGAGAGCAAGGGGACTTTCCACTTAAGGTATTACTCACCTTATATCACCCTCCCTGCCCAAAGATAAGAGAGGGAAATCAATGACAAGTATTTACTCATCCACAACTGTGTAGGAAATACTTTGCCAAATTTTAGACATTCAAAGACAAAAGAGACAATTCCTGCCCCTCTTCCAGCTTAGAACCTACTAGGGTAAGAACCCTGCTCACAAAGAAATAGGGGATGGGGTCAGCACTGATAAATAACCTGATAAGCCTCATGAAGGCCTTTGAGCTGGGCCTTCCAAGAAGCTAGTGGCAAAGAGGGAAGGGCATTCCAACTTGGGGGAGACCCTGCTTAAAAGCAGTGAGGCAAAAGGTGGAATATTGACTTCAGGGAACAACAAGCAAGACAGGGAAAGCTGAGATGCTGAAAAATGTCGTTTGATGGCAGATTTTTAAAAAATTTCTGGCAAAGTCATGACAAATCTTCCTTGGTCAAATGAGCCATGGATTCAAGCATTTTTTGAAACTATTTAGGAACAGGAAGGTGAAGTCTAAACCGCCCCCCCCCCCAAGTTACAGCTGAGGACTAGAGCTTGATAATTTGTTAGTGGACCTGGGACAAGAAACCAGATGATGTATGTGAAAGGACTTTGTAAAGTGAGGCAATATAGAGATGCAAAGTATTATTATTGCTGTTTGAGCTGTTCATTTAACTTCATTAAAAATTAACTTCATTGACGTTAGTGGCAAAAGAAGGATAATGACCTTGGATGTATTACTTAGCTTCTCTAGGCCTCAGTTTCCTCATTTAGTCTTTTTTTTTTTTTGCGGGGTAATGAGGGTTAAGTGACTTGGCCAGGGTCACACAGCTAGTGTCAAGTGTCTGAGGCCGGACCTGAACTCAGGTCCTCCTGAATTCAGGACCGGTGCTTTATCTACTGTGCCACCCAGCTGTCCCCCTCCTCATTTAGTCTTTATAGTCAATTTTTAAAATATGAAGCATCTACTATGTGCCAGGCTCTGCTAAGTGCTGGGTATACAAAATGGCAAAAGACAGTTTCTGCCCTCAAGGAGCTCACACTTTAATGGAGAAGACAAAAAACAGAAATAATATACAAAAAGATAAAGAGGAAATAAGAGATGGAATTTTAGAGGGCTTGGGGAAGGCTTCTTGTAGAAGGTGAGATTTTAGTCGGAACTTAGAAAGAAGCTAGGGCAGTCAGCAGTCAGAATGGAGGAAAGAGAGAGTTGCAGGCATGAGGTGTGGCCAGAGAAAACGCCCAAAGTCAAGAGATGAATCGTCTTGTTCATTGAACAGCCATTGGATCTAAGGCCATGTATTGAGGAGTAAAAAGACTGGAGAGGTAGGAGGTCACTAGGTAATGAAGAGCTTTGATGTTAATGTCTTGGCAATTGCTTGGATATGGGGGAGGGAGCAGGAGTGAGTAAGAGATAAAGGATGTTGTTATCCTCTACAGGAACAGGGAAAGTAGGAGGTTGAAGGAGAATTTAGGAGGAAAGATAATGAGTTCAGTTTTAGATATTTTGAATTTAAGCTGTCTACTGGATATTCAATTGAAGGTGATTGGAGATGCAAGCCTAGAGGTCAGGAAAGGTAGATTTAAGAGTCATCAGCGTAGAGATGGTTATGGGAGCTGATGAGATCACCAAGTGAAGTAGTACAGGCATAGAAGAGAAAAGGGCCCAGTACTGAACACTAAGGGACAGGAAAGGAAACGGAGAAAGAGAAGTCAGGTAGGAAGAGAACCAGAACAGTGGTAGCCAAAAAAAAACTAGGAAAAAGAGAGTATCAAGGAAGAGACAGTGCTCAACAATGTCAAAGGCTACCAAAAGGGCAAGGAGGGTGAGGATGGAGAAAAAGTCATTGGATTTTGCCACAAAGAGATCATTGATAACTTTGATAAGAGCAGATTCAATGGAAGGATGAGGTCAGAGGCCAGATCATAAAGGGTTTAGAAGAGAGTGAAAGGAGAGAAAATGAAGGCACCTATGGTAGAAGATCTTTTGGACATGTTTAGCTGCAAATGGCAGCAGAGAGAAAGCATGATAGCTCAGTTGGGAGGAATGAGTAAGGGTTGGTTGGTTGATTGTTTTTTAAGATGGGAAGACATGGGCATGTTTGTAGGCAGTAGTGAAGGAGCTGGTAGACTGGGAGAGGTTGAAGATAAGGGGTGGAGTGGGGACGAGAGAGGGCAAAACTGTTATAAGAGATTGGGTGGGATGGGATCGTTTGAACAGGTACAGGATATTAGTGGAGCACCTTGGCTGGTCACCTGCTATTTCTCAATCTTGCCACACGACCAACCCATCTTTTCTTTTGGTTATAAAATTCTTCCGTGACTTCTTTTACTCCCCCCACTCCTCTTCAGAGGATGCAGAATATTTTAAGGATGATGCAGCTAGGTCATGCAGTGGATAGAATTTTAGGCTTGGAGCCAGAAAGACTGGAGCCACCTTATACACTATTGTGGCCCTGGGCAGGTCAGTTTTCTCATCTGTAAAATGGGGCTACTAACAGTACCTACCTTCCAGGGTTGTCATGAGGGTAAACATATTTTGTAAAGTGTTCATCAAATCTTAAAACACGATACAAATGCTATTATTATCACTACTCTTATGTTGATGGATAATACACAAATTGCTACTCATTGCAATCTAAGGACAGCAAGTCCTTGTTCAGTATTCATTGCTCATCCTTTCGGTGATTCATTCATTCAACAAGTATTTAATCTGTAAATCTATTCTGTGAATTCTTCTGTACTGGGGGAATGTCTAGTAGATCAATTCTAATAGATCAGCTTACCTTCCTCAAACCTTTATTTAGCACTAAGTAAGTACCTCTACCCAATGGAAGAGAGAAGACCTGAGCGGTCATTCTCACAGCCCAAGGGTCAGGGATGGGGGGCTGGGGTAAAAGGTTGTGGCCGAACCAGATTAAAATGGAACTCGGAAATGTTTAACAAAATAAATAAGAATGCAATACAACAAAGATAATGTTAATTTGTGGATTTCTAAGTCAATATGCATCCCAAAGACTTCCGTTTCTAATTGAGTTTGATTCTTCCCTTCAGTTGGGAATCACTCTGGACCTGAAGGTTGCATAAAAATCCCACTCCCTCATTCCACAAGTCCAAGTTGGGTGGTCAGTGTACAGAAAAGTCTTAACTGTACTGCCCAACATCCTTCACATCTATTCCCTTCTCTTCACTACAGGGCCCAAAAGTAGTCCTTCACCTCTCCAGGCTTATTTCACATTCCTCACCTTCACATACTCTACCTTCTGGCCCAAACTGGTCCACCTGAAGATCTCTGGACGTGACATTCTTTTCCTGTTACCTTGGCAATGCAATGGCTGTCTGCCATGCTTGGAATTCCCTCCCCTCTCACCTCTGCTCTTAGAACCTCCAGCTTCTTTCTAGGCTCTGCTTATGAGTCATCTCTTCCCCGGAGCCTTTCCTGATTCCCTTAATGCTCCTTTCCTCCTCAAATTATCCCGACTATACTTATCTATTTGCATCTTGTTTCCCTCCCCCACAAAAGAAAAACTCCCAGAGGGCAAGGACTGCAGGTCTAATGGTGAATACCCTTCCCAATATCTTGGTAAGCTAACCACAGCCCCAGAGAACAGGAATAGTTCATCATATTCATAGAATATGAACCTTTTTAACTTTTAATTTTATGAAAACCTCCTAACTTTAAACCTTATAGATCATCAAAGTTTAAAAAGTGTTTTCCCCATACCCAGCCTCCAAGATAAACAGTGCAGGTGATACTTCACCATATTTTACAAATATGGAAATAGTTTCGCAGAAGCGAGTGACTTGTTCAGGGTCAGCTAGTAGGTGGACTGCAGTCCAGGAACTGGCTCAAGATTTTCCAAACGATTGTACTTTCTCCCCCTCTCTCTTATTTCTTTCAATGTATTTTAAGAAGCTCATGAAATTCCTGTACTTGATGCTTTAATGGGTCTGCTATGCCATGAGTCATCTGAACACATAAAGTTTTTTTTCTTTGCAGAAAAAAAAAAAGGATTTATCCTGGGGGCTGCATTTTCTCTTTTCATAAAACACACACACACACACACACACACACACACACACTCACACACCCATGATTTGATCAGAGATCTGCAGACTATTTTTAAGTAATTCATCTTGCCTCTCCAAACATACCATTTTCCCTCTCTCAGATAAATATGCCTTGATGGCAGCCGGCCAACCCCATCTTCCTTCATTTTCTAATCCAGGCCCCATGCACTAGACTGTTTGGTTAGAAGGGTTTTCATTAAATAAACTCGACTCCAACCCTTCGCTCTGCCTGAAGTATTTATGACTTTGGATGGTTGGGGAGCTTAAACAAAAGGCCCCAAGGAAGCCTGGAGGACTGGGAATAGTTTGGGGGTAGTTGCTGCCTTGGTTCTGGATTTTCGGTGCTGTCACTTACAGCTCTTCAGTGATAAAACTGAGCCTCCAAGTAAGGTTTCAATGTTCCTTCACTAACCAACTCACAAAGGCTGCCCTAGCCTTATCAGTCCTTGGTCTAAATGCAAGAGGATTGGAGATCTTGTCCCACAAGAGTCGGTGGAAGGACCTGGGAGAATTAAATTCATTTCAACAGACATTAAAGTCTTCCTATGTTCCAAACACCACGCTAGGTTCTGGGAATAAAAAAGAAAAAATGAAATAGTCCCTGCCCCCCAAGGAGTTCACATTCTGTTGGGACAGACAATGTGTACACCAATAGGCTTGTGCAGAATATATGCAAAATAAATACAAGGTAATTTTGAAAGGGATAAAGGGAGGACTTAAGAAAACTCTTCCAGACAATTAGAACACTCTGTATGTGAAGTAGACTGCCTTGGGAGAGGGTAAGTGGCAAGTGCCCCCTCAAAGAAGGTCATCAAGTGAAAGCTAAATGACCATTTGTCCAGAAAATGGAATTCTATAGAGCAGAATGCTGGTGGCTCACTAGAGAGAGTGCTGGGCCTTGAGTCAGGAAGATGGGAGTTTAAACCCAGCTTCAGACATAATGGCTCCTACCTCTCAGGGGTTTTTTGAGGACCAAGTGAGATAACATTTGTCAAGTGCTTTGCACACCTTAAAATTCGATTATTATTTTAAAATATAATTATTTAGTATTTTATTTTTCCTCAATTACATTTAAAAACAATTTTTAATGTTCATTTTTAAATTTTTGAGTTCCAAATTCTCTCTCTACCCATCCCTCTCATTGAGAAGGCAAACAATTTGATATAGGTTATACTATCATTAATATTATTATTATTCTAGGCCACAGAGGTGAAATGTCTTGCCCAAGATCTCATAGGTCGCAAGAAGCAATGAGGACACTCTTGTTTCATGGCCTCAGACTTCTAAGTAGAGTAGATGTCAAGGTCAATGCAGTGAATGCAGTGACCAGTTGCTCCTGGAAACTGCTCTGGTGGCTGGGCATCCTGGGAATTTCCCCTGCTTGTTCTACAGCTCTCCACTTGCCCTGACTTTTGCTTCTAGCCCTGGAATGTTGAGCATAAAATGTCTAGGGGGTGGACTCTGTAGCCAGAGAAGCTGAGGTTAGGCACCAGAGGACTTCCAAGGGCAGTGGATCATTTAGACACCTTTAATGTGTCAGTATGAATGCGCCAGACCTTAAAGGCCTGCCTCTCTCTCTCTCTCTCTCTCTCTCTCTCTCTCTCTCTCTCTCTCTCTCTCTCTCTCTCATACATACACACACACACTCCTCCCAGACCTTAAGGGGAGGGGAGAAAAGAGCTGGTTCCCCTTCACTAACCTCAGCTAGTCCTGCTGTTCAGATGAGGGAAAGAGGAAAGAAATAGAGAAGGGGGTGGGGAGAAGAATAGAGGTGAAGTTGCAGGAGAGGGAAGAGCAGAGGAAAAAAATAATATAAGAAGGAACAGGGAGGGTGCAGGACTGGAGAGATGCTCCAGATGTTTTGTTTTTTTGTTTTTTCATTTTTTTTTTTGGCAGGGCAATGAAGGTTAAGTGACTTGCCCAGGGTCACACAGCTAGTAAGTGTCAAGTGTCTGAGGCCGGATTTGAACTCAGGTCTTCCTGAATCCAAGGCCTGTACTTTATCCACTGCGCCACCTAGCTGCCCTCCAGATGTTTTCAGCTACTGAAAAAGGTAGGAGCCAAAGAAAAAGCGTATCCTTCCATCCTGGATCCAAGAAAAAAGTTACACAAATACAGAACAGAGAAGGCCATTTTCCTATGCAAATGACCAGAAGATTTCAGGGGAGTACATGATCAATATGAGGCAACAAAGGCTAATTCATGAGAATTACTAGACATCTTCTATCTAGAATGAGGAAGGGAGTCCCGATTTCCTCTGCTCAGGTCAGAATACGTGGAGCACTACATTCTCATTGGCCTACCATGTTTTTACAAAAGGCGCTAGGAAACTGAAGCAGTAGAGAAGAGAATGACCAGGATAGTGAGGGGACTGGAAAAGATGCCAGGGTTGGCTAAATTGAAGGAACTAGGCCTGCTTAACCAGAAGGAGAGATGATTTTGGGAAAGAGGGAGAAGGTAAGAAAGCTGGCTTCCATTATTTGAAGAATTGTCACACCAAAGAGGTGTTAGACGTGTTTTTCTTGGCCCTGGAATATGGAAATTGCACAGATTTCATGTCATGAAAGGAAACAATTACCGATCACTGGAACTGTCCAAAACAATGGATTTGTGAGTGAGTGGTTTCCCCATCTCTGGAAGTGTGCAAGTGAAAGCTGAATGACCATTTTGTTGGGGAAAGTTCTGAGTCTGGGATTCTTCTTCCCAACCCCAAGCATTGTCTAAGGGCCCAGGTTATCAGATTAGGGCAGTTAGATGACACTATAGGGAGAGTGCTGGGCCTGGTGTCAGGAACAGATGAGTTCAAATCTAGCCTCAGATACTTCCTGACTGTGTGACCCTGTTCTCATCTGTAAAATGGGGATAATAATTGGGGTGATGGTGAAGATCAAATGAGGTAATTTTTATAAAGCCCCTGTAAGTGCCACCTATTGTTATCATCCCTGGAAATATGGGTAACGCTGAGATTGATCTAGGTCAAGGGGCTCCCCATTACAGAACCATCCTCAGGCAGTCTGTTCCATTTCCCCATTGACTCCAAGACTCTAAAATTGTCTTCTCATTCCCAACAGTCCCTGATCCCCATGCCCATTTCTGAGAGAGGTGTGGGGAAGTGTCTCACTCAATGTAAAACTATGACAGACTTTCCAACCTCCTCCATTTCTGTGTCTCAGTTCTTCAGGTAGTTGCTCTCTGAGATCTCTCAGATAAAATATTAGCTAAAAATAGGCTTTAAATTCAATGAACATATATTGGTAAAAAACTATGTCAGACAACACATGTTTATTAAGTATCTACTATGAACCAGGCAGTGCAGTAAGTGTTGAAGCCCAAAGAAAAACCAAACCCAGTCTTTCTCTCAAGGGGCTCATAATTGAATGAGGGAGAAAACACTTGAACAAATATATACAAACAAACTATAGACAGGATAAATTGCAGATAATAAATAGAGGGAAGGCATTAGCATCAAGTGGGATTCAGAAAGTATCTTTGCAGAATGCGGGACTTTAGGTGGAACTTGAAGGAAACCAGAGAAGTCACGAGATGAAGATGAGGAAGGACAGAATTCCAAGCATGGAGTCCAGCCATGAAAATGCCCCTCAAGTCAAAAGATGGAGCATCTCATGTGAGAGCAAGGAGGCCAATGTCACTCAGTCACCAAGTATGTGGGTTTGGCAGGGGGAGAGAGAGGATGCCAGGAGACCAGAAAGGAAGGAAGGAGCCATGTTATAAAGGTTTTTAAAAGCCACAGGGTTTTATCTTTGATCCTGGACACGTGAGAGGGTCACCAGAGTTTATTGAATCATTGGGATGACATCTATTTGAGAGTCAAGTGGAAGAGAGACTGGAGTGAGGAGAGATATGAGGTAGGGGCACCAATCAGAAGGTTATTGCAATAGTCCAGACATGCATGCAGTAAGGAGGACCTATACCAGAATGGAGACAGTGTCTGTCTGACATGAAAGTAGAATCAGAAAGACTTTTTTTTTTTTTTTTTTGCTGGGCAATGGGGGTTAAGTGACTTGCCTAGGGTCACATAGCTAGGAAGTGTTAAGTGTCTGAGGCCGGATTTGAACTCAGGTCCTCCTGAATCCAGGGCCGGTGCTTTATCCACTGCACCACCTAGCTGCCCCCAGAAAGACTTTTTGAGAGGTTGCATGTAGGGGGCGAGGTAACACACGTGTAAGGCGCTACACAAAGTACCAGGGATTCAGGGGCAGCTAGGTGGCACAGTGGATAGAGCACCGGCCCTGGAGTCAGGAGGACCTGAGTTCAAATCCGGCCTCAGACACTTAACACTTCCTAGCTGTGTGACCCTGGGCAAGTCACTTAACCCCTAATTGCCTTACTTAAAAAAAAAAAAAAGTACTAGGGATTCAAAGATTAAAAACCAGGGGCAGCTAGGTGGTGCAGTGGATAGAGCACTGGCCCTGGATTCAGGAGGACCTGAGTTCAAATCCGGCCTCAGACACTTGCCACTTACTAGCTGTGTGACCCTGGGCGAGTAACTTAACCCCAATTGCCTCACCAAAAAAAAAATAATAATAATAAAATTTTTTTAAAAAAAGATTGAAAACCACACAGTTCTTGCTTTCATGGAGTTTATAATCTACTGGGGGGTGGGGGGTGGGGTTGACTGGGACACAGTCACCAGCCTCCAGGCTGTTCCATGAAGAAGACCCTCGTTCTCTTGGTTCTGGCCCATTCTCTCTGGCTGACCCCCGCCACACACACTCCACCCCACCCCACCCCCATTCCTGGAATGCCCTCCTCTTCCATTTTGACTGCTGACCTCCCAGCTACACCTACAAAAAGCCTTCCCCAACCCCTCTAAACTCTAGCGCCTTCCCTCTGTCAATAATTTCCTCTTTATCCAGTATATAGCTCGCTTTGTTTGCAGGGTGTCTCCCTCATTAGACTGTAAGCTCCTTGAAGGCAGTAACTGTCTTTCTTGTCTCTTTTTGTAACCCCAGCACTTGGCACAGCACCTGGCACATAGTAAATGCTAAATAGATGTTTATTCATTGATCGATGTGGTATGTTATGGTTGAAAGAGCATTGAATTTAGAGTCTTAGCACCTGAACTCAATTCCTGGCTCAATCTGTCTAACCTGGATGAGGCACTTCACTTCCTCTAGGCCTCAGTTTCCTCATATGCCAAATAAGAGGGCCAATGTCTATCTCTAAATTCTATGATACTAAGATGAGGATAGGGACTAGGCTTTTGATCTTACTGGTATAGGAAACCCCCAGTGAGGAAACACCCTCTCTGCAACTTAGCTTCCTGGAGTGTTGCTTAAAGCAGGGCATGTGACTTGGCCCTCTATGGTCACCATAGCCAATCTGTGTCAGAGACAGCACTTGAACTCAGGTCTTCATGGCTATACAGCTTGCTCTCTATTCATGCTGCCTCTCTATGACATTAAATACTATAATACAAATAAGAGTGTAAGGGGGGCAGCTAGGTGGTGCAGTGGATAGAGCACCGGCCCTGGATTCAGGAGGACCTGAGTTCAAATCCAGCCTCAGACACTTAACACTTACTACCTGTGTGACCCTGGGCAAGTCACTTAACCCCAATTGCCCTGTGAAGAAGAAGAAGAAGAAGAAGAAGAAGAAGAAGAAGAAGAAGAAGAAGAAGAAGAAGAAGAAGAAGAAGAGTGTAAGGGAAGAAGAGTTAGTTGTATCAAAAGCCATGGGAGATTCTGGTATAAAGGAATCACTTTTGGTTTGGGGGAATGGGAGGGGGGTGTTAGGGAAAGTCTCATGGTGGCCCCTGATCTAAGCCTTGAAGGAAGAGAAGCATGAATGTCAACAGGGGAAGATGTGGAGCCATGTTGAAATGTGTGGAGGCTGGTATATCAAACTATAACTAGGAATACTTTCATTTCGGGGGCAAAAACAGTTGGGGTATGGGAGAAGAAAATAGCAATGATACTGTGGCAACCTCAGGGGAATACCAGGAAAGGAACAGTTCTAACCCTCAACCCGGGAGAGGAAAGTCAGATTTCAGCAATAAGATGGAGTGCTGTGGACAAACCAACAGGCATTGGGGAAAGGAAAAAGCATGTCCCACACAGTCCCCAACTTCCAATGTCAGCACTCTGGGGCAAAGTCCCATTCTCCTTATGCTAATGACAGCTGGGAGGGGGCCAGTGGGATTCTGGAAATGATTACTGTTAGTGAATGTATAGAAAGCTTATAGAAAAAGACTATATAGGGGCAGCTAGGTGGCGCAGTGGATGGAGCACCAGCCCTGGAGTCAGGAGGACCTGAGTTCAAATCTAGCCTCAGACACTTAACCCTTACTAGCTGTGTGACCCTGGGCAAGTCACTTAACCCCAACTGCCTCACCAAAAAAAAAATATATAAATAATAATAATAATAATAAAAAGAATATATAAAGGGAGGGGGAGTATAAAATATGCCTGAAGACATCTCAACTTGTGGGGAGCCTGGAATGCCAGATGTAATCAAATGCCTTCAGAGACAAAAGAAAGAATTGAGCAGTAACAGCTACCTAAAATATTTAGTGGAATTTCATTGCTGGTAACACCTAACTTCTTACCACTTAAGTGACAGCTCTTACTCTGGAGGAATTTGTATCTTATGCTCAGCTTCCAAAGCTTTTTGAGCAAAGGAGTAGCATTTGGTTAAATAGTAGCCTGGTGGAGGGGAGGGGGGAGAAGAAATTTTCATGATAACTTTATTGTATATTGAAAAGGAATAGCAAGTTCGTACATAATAGATTTGTAGTTTCATGTGCAGTCATTTCTTATTATACTATGTTATGGAAATGCTTATTTTAGTCCATATATATATAGTTTGGCAGTTGTGTTAAGGATGGCTGGGAGAAAAGAGGGAGGTTAGTGACTTTGCACAGCCCTGCCTCACTTAAATCCAATTCACTGTAAGTCATGACATCACCCCAATGTCATGGTCCTCTTTGAGAATGAAGGACAGACAAGAAGGATGGCTAGGTAGCACAGTGGATAGAGCATTGGGCTTGGAGTTTGGACAGATCCAAGTTGAAATCTGGACTCGGACACTTGTTGTTGTTGTTGTTGTTGTTGTTGTTGTTGTTGTTGTTGTTGTTTGTCCTTCGTTCTCAAAGAGGACCGTGACATTAGCCAGCATGACCCTGGGCAAGTAATTAAACCTGCCTCAGTTTCCTCAATTGTAAAATGGGGATAATAATAATAACTACCTCCCAAGATTGTTTGGAAGAAGAAATGAGGTAATATTTATAAAGTGCTGGGCAGAAGGACAAGGAAATTACCTTCTCATATTTTCTAGGCATTGCCTTTCCATGTTTTTAATAACCTGTGTGTGGAAAATAGTGGAGGAGGTCGTTTTTTGGACCTTTGGAAGGAACTTGTAAAAACTGTCGCTGAATATGGGAGAGTCATATTCTAGGAAAGTTCCGTGGTAACCCTCCAGTTCCTCACATCATGGATAATAAAAGAGAAGTAACACAGATAATAAAATCCATTATCTCATTCAGGCCAAAATCATGGTCTCTTTACTCTGGCTTCAATAAGGTCATTCCTCACTCATTCCCTCAGGTAGAACAGCTTCTCCTGTACCCCAGATCTCAGCCTGGAGATTTTGACCCAAAGCATCTAGGCCAGGTTGGTCCTCAAAGACAGGTTCTCTCCAAGCCTCTAAAAGTGATCCCTCCCCTACCCACCTCCATATTTCACCACTGACCTGCAAGAGCTAGTCAGAGAATTACAAAATGTCAAAGCTAAGAAGGCACCTTCAAAAATAGTCTTAACAGGGGGCAGAGCCAAGATGGTGGAGAGGAAGCAGCAAACTGCCTGAGCTCTCCTTCTGTTCCCTCAAAAAGAACATTAAATCAAGCCTCTGGACGGATTCTGAAACTACAGAACCTGCAAAGGGACAGAGAGACACAGTCCTCCAACCAGAGATAATTTAGAAGACTTCAGGAAAAGGTCGGTCTGACTCGGGCAAAAGGGAGGCCCAGCGCAGGGCAGCAACCCAGCGCCGAGGGGGTCAGGGCAAGTCAGCAGGAGCTGCGGGCCACAGCCGAACAACTGAGGCCCCTGGAACCTGGTTCAAAAATCTGGTGGCCAAGAAGGACAGTGGAAAAACCTACCTGCACCGGCCGGGAGGGCCACGAACGGGTCAGGCAGGAACGGATGCCAGGAGTGGGCGCCTGGCTGGCCGAGCTCACCTAGACAGGAAGTGCAGGGCGGGGGGATCTCCACACACCATAAAGGCCTCAGAGTAAAAAGCCGGTCACACAGCACCTATACCCCTGCACAAGAAGCCCAAAACAGGGACTCTGGTGCCCTGAGAGCAGACCTCAACTTAAAAAATAAATAAATAAGCTGCAATAACGAGTAAGAAGCAAAAAAGAGCCCTCTCCATTGAGTGCTTCTGTATCTATAGGGAAGAAGCCAACGCAAACTCAGATGAGGACAATACCCTCAAATTGCCTACATGTGAAGCCTCATGAGGGAAGGTGAATTGGTCTCAGGAACAAAAAGCCTTCCTGGAGGAGCTCAAAAAGGATTTTAAAAATCAATTGAGAGAGGTAGAAGAAAAAATGGGGAGAGAAATGAAAGCAAAACAAGAAAACTATGAAAAAAGAATTAGCAGCTTGGAAAAGGAAGCACAAAGATTGACTGGCCAAATGGAAAAAAAGTGCATAATTTCACTGAAGAAAAACAATGCCTTAAAAAATTCAGTTGGCCAAATGGAAAAAAAGGTGCATAATCTCATTGAAGAAAACAATGCTTTAAAAATTAAAATTGGACAGTTGGAAGATAAGGAATCCATGAGATACCAGGAGTCAGTCAAGCAAAATCAAAAGAATGAAAAAATAGAAGAAAATGTGAAATACCTCATTGGAAAGACAACTGATCTGGAAAACAGATTGAGGAGAGACAATTTGAGAATCATTGGACTACCTGAAAGCCATGACCAGAAAAAGAATCTAGACACCATATTCCAGGAAATTATTAAGGAGAACTGCCCTGATATCATAGAATCAGAGGATAAAATCATCATTGAAAGAATCCACCGATCACCTCCTGAAAGAGACCCCAAAAGGAAAACTCCAAGGAATATTGTAGCCAAATTCCAGAATTATCAGGTGAAGGAGAAAATACTCCAAGCAGCCAGAAAGAAGCAATTGAAATATCATGGAGCCACAGTCAGGATTGCTCAGGACCTGGCAGCTTCAACATTAAAGGACCGCAAGGCTTGGAATATGATATTCCGGAAGGCAAAGGAGCTTGGATTGCAGCTGAGAATCTATTACCCAGCAAAAATGTGCATTTTCTTTCAGGGGAAAAGATGGACATTTAATGACATTGGGGACTTTCAATCTTTCCTGGTGAAAAGACCAGAACTGAATAGAAAATTTGATCTCAACATACAAGACTCAAGTTTAAAAAGGTAAACAGAGGGGGGAAAAAGGTTACCCTATTAGGTTAAACTGTTTATATTCCTGCATGGGAAGATAATACTCATAACTCTTAAGAACTGTAAATGTATTTGGGCAGAGAGAAGGACTTTACACAGAGGGTATAAATATAAATTGTCTTTGATGTGATGATACAAAAAAAAAATTAAAGGGTTAAAAGGGGAGTCTATGGGGAGGAGAGGAAAGGGGAGGTGGAAGGGAATGAATTATATCATATGCAGAGGTGAAAAAAAAGCCTATTACAATAGGGGGAAAGAAAAGAGGGGTGAACATTGTTTCAACCCTATTCTCATTAGATTTGATTCAAAGAGGGAATAACATATACGTTCATTGGGATAAAGAAACATAACTCACTATTTAGGGAAGCAAAAGGGGAAGGGAAAGGGGGGACTGATAGAAGGGAGGACAAAAGCAAGGGAGAAAAGGGTAAAGAAAAGAGAGGGGGTGATAAAAAGGGAGGGCAGATTGGGGGAGGCAGGGGTAAGAAGTAAAACGTCGGTGAGGAGGAATAGGGTGAAAGAAGGGGGGGAAAGTACAAAGGGGGTAAATAGAATGGAGGGGAATAGACAGTCAGTAATAATAACTGTGAATGTGAATGGGATGAACTCTGCTATAAAATGGAAGTGAATTGCAGAGTGGATTAAAAACCAGAATCCTACAATATGCTGTTTACAAGAAACACATTTGAAACAGAGAGATACACACAGAGTAAAGGTAAAAGGCTGGAGCAGAATATATTATGCCTCAGCTAAAGTAAAAAAGGCAGGGGTAGCAATCCTTATCTCAGACAAAGTGCAGGCAAAAATAGATCTCATTAAAAGAGTTAAGGAAGGAAATTACATCTTACTTAAAGGTAACTATAGATAATGAAGTAATATCAATATTAAATATGTATGCGCCAAGTGGTATAGCATCCAAGTTCTTAAAGGAGAAGTTAAACGAGTTACAAGAGGAATTAGACAGTAATACTATACTAGTGGGGTATCTGAATCTCCCCCTCTCAGAATTAGATAAATCTAGCCAAAAAATAAATAAGAAAGAAGTGAAAGAGGTGAATAGAGTACTAGAAAAGTTAGATATGATAGATGTCTGGAGAAAATTGAATGGGGATAGAAAGGAATATACCTTTTTCTCAGCAGTACATGGCACATTTTCAAAAATTGACCATGTATTAGGGCACAAAAACATCATAGTTAAATGTAGAAAGGCAGAAAAAGTAAATGCATCCTTTTCAGATCATGATGCAATAAAAATTACATGTAAGAAAGAGCCAGGGAAAAGTAGAATGAAAATCAATTGGAAACTAAATAATTTCATTCTAAAGAATGAATGGGCCAAACAAGAAATCATAGAAACAATCAATAACTATATCCAAGAAAATGACAATAATGAGACAACGTACCAAAATCTATGGGATGCAGCCAAAGCAGTGCTTGGGGGAAAATTTATAGCTCTAAATGCTTACACGAATAAAAAAGAGAAAGAGGAGATTAATTAATTGGGCATGCAACTTAAAAAGCTAGAAAAAGAACAAATTAGAAATCCCCAATTAGATACTAAATTAGAGATCCTGAAAATTAAAGGAGAAATTAATAAGATTGAAAGCAAAAAAACTATAGAATTAATCAATAAAACTAAGAGCTGGTTTTATGAAAAAACCAATAAAATAGATAAAATATTGGTTAATTTGATTTAAAAAAAGAAAGAAGAAAACCAAATTACCAGTATCAAAAACGAAAAAGGGGATGTTACCACCAATGAAGTGGAAATTAAATCAATAATTAGGAATTATTTTGCCCAACTGTGTGCCAATAAATTTGATAATCTGAATGAAATGGATGAATATTTACAAAAATACAAACTGCCCAGGTTAATTGAAGAAGAAATAAAATCCTTAAATAAACTCATATTAGAAAAAGAAATTAAACAAGCCATTAATGAACTCCCTAAGAAAAAATCCCCAGGTCCAGATGGGTTTATGGGTGAATTTTACCAAACATTTAAAGAACAATTAATTCCAATATTATACAAATTATTTGGAAAAATAGGTGAAGAAGGAGTTCTACCAAATTCATTTTATGACACAAATATGGTGGTGATACCAAAACCAGGCAAAACAAAAACAGAGAAAGAAAATTATAGACCAATTTCCCTAATGAATATTGATGTTAAAATCTTAAATAAGATATTAGCAAGGAGATTACAGCAAGTGATCACCAGGATAATACACTATGACCAGGTGGGATTTATACCAGGGATGCAGGGCTGGTTCAACATTAGGAAAACTATTAACATAATCAACCACATCAATAAGAAAACCAACCAAAATCATATGATTATCTCAATAGATGCAGAGAAAGCTTTTGACAAAATACAACACCCATTCCTAATAAAAACACTGGAGAGTTTAGGAATAGGGGGAGCTTTCCTTAAAATAATAAACAGTATTTACCTAAAGCCATCAGCAAGTATTATATGCAATGGAGATAAAATTAGAGGCCTTCCCAATAAGATCAGGGGTGAAACAGGGATGTCCATTATCACCCCTATTATTTAATATTGTACTAGAAATGTTAGCTTTAGCAACCAGAGAAGAGAAAGGAATTAAAGGAATTAGAATAGGCAAGGAGGAAACAAAACTATCACTCTTTGCAGATGATATGATGGTATACTTAAGGAATCAACTCAAAAATTACTTGAAACAATTAACAACTTTAGCAAAGGAGCAGGATATAAAATAAATCCACATAAATCATCAGCATTTCTATACATGACCAACAAGAGATACATGACATCAGCATTTCTATACATGACCAGCAAGAGATAGAAAGAGAAATTCCATTTAAAGTAACGGTAGATAATATAAAATACTTGGGAGTCTACTTGCCAAGACAAACCCAGGAACTCTATGAACACAACTACCAAACACTCTTCACACAAATCAAATCAAATCTAAATAATTGGAAAGATATCAATTGCTCATGGATAGGTAGAGCTAATATAGTAAAAATGACAATACTGCCTAAATTAATTTACTTATTCAGTGCCATACCAATCAGACTACCTAAAAATTATTTTATAGAGCTAGAAAGAATAATAACAAAATTCATCTGGAAAAACAAAAAATCAAGAATATCCAGGGAAATCATGAAAAAAAATTCACAGGAAGGTGGGTTAGCAGTACCAAACCTGGAGCTCTACTATAAAGCGGCAGTCATCAAAACTATCTGGTACTGGCTAAAAAATAGAGTGGTAGATCAATGGAATAGGCTAGGCTCAGGAAATGCAGTAGTAAATGACACTAGTAATGTAATGTTTGATAAACCCAAAGACTCCAGCTTCTGGGATAGGAACTCAGTATTTGACAAAAACTGCTAGGAAAACTGGAAGATAGTATGGCAGAAATTAGGCATAGACCAACATCTTACACCTTATACTAAAATAAGGTCAAAATGGATACACGATTTAGACATAAGAGGTGATACCATAGGTAAATTAGGAGAGAAAGGAATAGTCTACCTATCAGACCTTTGGAAAGGAAAACAGTTTTTGACCAAACAAGAGATAGAGTATATTATAAAATGCAAAGTGGATGATTTTGATTACATTAAATTAAAAATTTTTCATACAAACAGAAGCAATGCATCCAAAATTAGAAGGGAGGCAGAAAGCTGGGAAACAATTTTTGAGGCCAGTACTTCTGATAAAGGCCTCATCTCTAAAATATATAGGGAACTAAATCAAATTTATAAGAACCCGAGTCATTCCCCAATTGATAAATGGTCAAAGGATATGAACAGGCAGTTTTCTGATGAAGAAACCAAAGCTATCTATTCCCATATGAAAAAATGCTCTAAATCTCTAATGATTAGAGAGATGCAAATTAAAACAACTCTGAGGTACCACCTGACACCTATCAGATTGGCTAAAATGACAAAAAAGGAAAATAATAAATGTTGGAGAAGCTGTGGGAAAATTGGAACACTAATCCATTGTTGGTGGACCTGTGAACTGATCCAACCATTCTGGAGAGCAATTTGGAATTATGCCCAAAGGGCGATAAAGATGTGCATGCCCTTTGACCCAGCAATACCACTTTTGGGTCTTTTTCCCAAAGAGATCATGGAAGGGGGAAAGGGACCCACATGTACAAAAATATTTATAGCTGCTCTTTACGTGGTGGCAAAGAATTGGAAGTTGAGGGGATGCCCATCAATTGGGGAATGGCTGGACAAGTTGTGGTATATGAATACAATGGAATACTATTGTGCTATAAGAAACGATGAGCAGGAGGAGTTCAGAGAAACCTGGAGGGTCTTACGTGAGCTGATGATGAGTGAGATGAGCAGAACTAGAATAACATTGTACACAGTAACATCAACATTGATTGTTGATCTACTGTGATGGACTATATTCTTCTCACCAATGCAATGGCACAGAAGAGTTCCAGGGAACTCGTGATGGAAGAGGATCTCCAAATCCAGGAAAAAAAAAAAAAAGAACTGCGGAGTATAGATGCTAAATGAACCATACTATTTCTTTTGTTTTTGATGCTGTTGTTTTTTTTCTATTTTGAGGTTTTCCATCATTGCTCTGATTTTTTTCTCTTATAACATGACTAATGCAGAAATAGGATTAATATAATTATGTGTGTGTGTGTATATATATATATATAAAATCTATATCAGATTACCTGCTGTCTAGGGGAGGGGGGAGGGAGAAAAATCTGAAATTGTAAAGCTTGTATAAACAAAGGTTGAGAACTATCTTTACATGTAACGGAAAAAAATAAAATACTTTATTAATTAAAAAAAAAAAGACAGGAGAAAAAAAATAGTCTTAACATATAAGCTTATTAAGGCCAGAAGGGACCTTAGAACATAAAAGTGTTTGCACAGAGAACACGGAATGTTCGAGCTAGAAGAGACTTTTAGACGTCACCTAACCCAGGGGTTCTTAATCTCTTTCTGTATAATCGAACTCCTTGGGCAATCTATGGATCCCTTCTCAGAATCATGTTTTTAAATGAAGGAAGCAAAAATATATAGTATTATAGAAGAACCAAATATATTGAAATAGTAATATAGGTATATGTGTATATATACATATATGTATATATATATATATATATATACAGATATACAGATATACACACCTCTCTCTCTCTCCTTCTCTCTCTCTCTCTCTCTCAGAAGTTTGTTGATCTTAAGTTAAAAATCCCCAATCTAGTCAAACTCTGACTTTCAAAATGGGGAAACTGTGAGCTACAGCTATTAAATGACTTGCCAAAAGTCACACAATCAAATAAGGCCAGAGCCCAAGTTTTCTGAGTCTTAGATCAGTGCTCTTTCTACTGTGTCACCCTGATTATCTTCACGGTCATTACCTGCTCACTTTTTCTGAAGGCTCCAGTATGTTTGGCAACAGGCTTATGCTGCTATCCATGTCACCGAACCAACTTTGTGTCCTGACCAGTTCCTGGAGGGTAACAGAAACAAAGTGGAGGAGAAGCTCTCAACTTCCTCTGGCCTACACCGCCACCTTTGTCCATGGTCTAAACTGTCCTCCCTCCTGTGTCCCCACATTAAACTCTCAGTCATTCTGCAAGGCCTAGCTCAGATATTACTACCTGATTCCCAAAGCTCTCCCAGGCTTGCTGAGGGCTGGCACTGTCTTATTTACCTTTTTAGCACCTCATACTTCACCTTGCCAATAGCAGTGTTTGGTAAATAGTTGAATGTATTTGCTCATGCTGAAATAAACAAAACACCACATCATCAATTCAGCCTATATAGCATTTAGCAGAATTATTCCACACAGGAGAAAGGTGGCCCTCAAACCATCAGAGATTGAATGAAGGCCTTAACCAAAGTCATGGGATCATAGCTTCTGAATTGCAAGAGACCACAGGGACCACTGAGCCCAACCTTGATTTACTGGGGCCTTGAGGTAACTGGTATCTAGAGTCAGAAAGACCTGAGTTCAAATCCAGCCTCACACACAAGCGATGTGACTATGTATATGATTCAACCTCTGCCTCAGTTTCCTCAACTGTCAAATTGGGAAAATAATAGCACTTCTGTAAGGATCAAATAAATTTGGTAAAAAGTACTTGGCACACAGAAAGTGCTATATAAATGCATTATTTCCTTGCTTTCTACAAGATTACACAGTCGGTAAGAGAGCCCAGATTCTAAACCATGGTCATTGATTTCAAATCCAGAGCCCTTTCCTCTGTACCACATGGCCTATTTCTTTTTTTTTTAATTAATTAATTAATTTATTTTTTCCATTACGTGTAAAGATAGTTCTCAACTTTTGTTTATACAAGCTTTCCAATTTCAGATTACCTGCTGTCTAGGGGAGGGGGAGGGAGGGGAGGGAGAAAAATCTGAAATATATATATAATAACATTAATCCTATTTCTGCATTAGTCATGTTATAAGAGAAAAATCAGAGCAATGATGAAAAACCTCAAAATAGAAAAAACAACAGCACCATAAACAAAAGAAATAGTATGGTTCATTTCCGTATCTATACTCCACAGTTCTTTTTTTTTTTTTCTTGGATTTGGAGATCCTCTTCCATCACAAGTTCCCTGGAACTCTTTTGTACTATTGCATTGGTGAGAAGAATATAGTCCATCACAGTAGATCAACACTCAATGTTGATGATACTGTGTACAATGTTCTTCTGGTTCTGGTTCTGCTCATCTCACTCATCATCAGCACATGGCCTATTTCAATACCTCACCATGGCATGAAAGCAACCTGGGGTTCTTGAAGGCCATGCTAGGGGGTTATAAGTTGTACAGACCCTGAAAGGCTTTGAGTGTGGGCCCTACACCAGATTATAGATGGATCTTTGGAGGGCTAACCTACAGAAATTTAGAAAGGGTCACCCGTGGAAGGCTATTTATTTTCTTTATCCTTTGGAAGCCAGAAAGTTCTTATATATAGGCATGGAGAAGATATGACCTGAACTGCTGGAAGAAGTTCCCATATCAATGAAATCCAAGGTTTTTGACATCTGAAAGAATAAATTAATAAATATTTTAAATTAATTCAATTCCTCCATGAAAATTAATCTCTCCTGCCTCTGAACTTCAATAGCAAAATGTTTTCTGTTTCATTTAAACTTTACTGGAATATAACACCTTACATTTAACCCTATCCTGGTTATCTGGGTATGTTTGGTATTAGTGGAAAGAGTATGGGATTCAAACTTGGGGCATTTTGCAATTATAAACTAACTTAACCTCTCTTAACCTCAGTTTCCAAACCTGTAAAATGGGGACAATAGTGCATATACTTTCTTTACTGTAACTCCTTGAAGGCAGGAACTGTATCTTGGTACATGGACCAAGTTTCTCTTACAGAGAAAGGCAATAAATGCTCGTATCAAATGATGAGATAATGTGGTACAGGAGAAGGGATGTTAGGCTCTGGAATCAGATCTCTGGGTTCAAATCTCACCTCTGATGCTTACTACCTGTGTGACTTTCGGCAAGCTGTGTCATCTCACTTGGCCTACAGTTTCCTCAGCTCTGAAATAAGGGTGTTGGACTAGATGACTTCTAAAATTCCTTCCAAATCTAGATCAGTGATTCTATAAATGCTAGAAAGCAGTTGTCTCATTGTTATCCTTGAGTATCAAGGAAGACAGTCCATCTGTCTCTGCCTCTGCTTTCTTCACCAAGTTGGGATGAAACTACTACTCACTTTGATTCTCCCTTTGTAGTCCTTCTTCCCCACAGACTGATGGTGACTCCTTCCTTGATCAGAATCAGAAAATCTCCTTTGAAAGGAGAGGAAATCTCCTTAGGAAGGAGTCTGATTCAAAGAACTTGTAAATAGGGAATTGGGAATTTTTCAATAGAGCAAAAACCTACTTGCTCAGAGTCCATTATTGTGAGCTGTGAACCCACCTGACTTTTTATCAGTCCACCAAACTTTGATCAAGGTCTTGAAGGCATCATGCTAGGTGTTACGGGGAATACAGGGACACAAAACACATAGTCCACAGTATTTTTTTCAGTTGACCATCTAGCCATGGAAACAAGATATACTTGCATAGAATCATAAAAATATTTAGATCTTAAAGGAGTTCTTAGAGGTTATCAAGTGCAATCCCCTCTGTTTACAAATGGAAAGATTGAGACCAAGAGCAAGGAAGAGATTTTTCCAGGGTTCCATATGAAATGTTAACTAGCCACATAAAAGATGTAAGTGGTAATATAACACAATAATACAAGAACATTTAGAAGTCAAATCATGGGCTTATAGAGAGAGCAGCATTATTCAGCTTTTGGAAATGTGCACACATTATCTCATTTTAACTTCACAACAATGCTGGAGTATAGAAACTGCAGGTATTATTACATTTTATAGGTGAGGAAATTGAAGCTCAGAGATATTAAGTGACTTTTCTAAGTAATAATTGTCAGAGGCAGGATTTGAACCCAAGTCTTCCTGCCTATGAATCCAATACTCTACTTATAACTCACTGATGTATCTCTGTAGTCAAGAAAGACTTCATGGAAAGAGGTGGGACTCAAAGTGTGTGCTGAAGCAAGAATAACATTTGATTAGACTAAGAAGAAGGGTAAGAAAAAGGTATATTTAAAAATATTACATGTAACTTTCCTGGGCCTCAATCCTACCTCTCCATTATTCAAATAAACACTTAAAATATCACAGGACGTAAATAAACTTTAAAAAAGACATGAGTTTAGATCTCCCTCCACAAGTCCACTTCCACCCCATAGACAATCAACCATACCTCTTGAGAGCTATGATTCTGAGCCTCGAAAAGGATCAGTGGAGGTACAAAACATGTTTGTACCCAGAGCAGGCTTGGCATCTGTAAAAATCTGTAAAATTAGGGGCAGCTGGGTGGTACAGTGGATAAAGCACTGGCCCTGGATTCAGGAGGATCTGAGTTCAAATCCAGCCTCAGATACACTGACTAGCTGTGTGACCCTGGGCAAGTCACTTAACCCTCATTGCCCTGCCCCCCCCAAATCAATAAAATTTATCTGTAAAATGGAGCTATGTTTTTCTTTATGTTTTGGGTGCCTTCCCATCTCATCTTTCACCACCTCCTATTCATCCCTCTCATCCTTCCATCACAAAGTCACAGAATCTCAGAAGTTTAAAGGACTTCAAAAGTCATCCACTTCTGGGGCAGCTAGGTGGCTCAGTGGATAGAGCATTGGCCCTGGATTCAGGAGTACCTGAGTTCAAATCCGGCCTCAGACACTTGACACTTACTAGCTGTGTGACCCTGGGCAAGTCACTTAACCCCAATTGCCTCACCAAAAAAAAAAGTTATCCACTTCTGATACCTCTAGGATCCCCTACCTCCACAAAGCTATCCTGTTCTGAGCAGAGTTATCAGTGAATCCTCTTTAAGGGGTCACCTGATAAAGACGTAACAGTTATATCTTCCAGGTGTGTTTACATTTCTTATAAGACTCTGGGGAAATTAGAAGGCCCAAAGGAATAATTCTCCCATAGTGAAATTTAAGTCACCAGGGACAGACCAACGGGGGAGACATTTTATGTTGTGCTTTGTAGGGAAAGGGATGGTCTGGGAGCCCTCAGGTAACGCTAGAAGGCAGGTACCAGCTCCTGCCTGCTCATAAAGCTCAGCCCTGCCCCCAGGTATACACATGGGCCAGGACAGACTGCAGGAAAATGTGCCCCAAAGAATCCTGGATTGACACATGGCCTGGGGTTCCACCCAGGCCCACACCCTGTCCTTGGCTATGTGCAGTTGAGAGGGGAGAGGGCAAAGATGCAAGAGAAGAGAGTTATCATCAAATGAATGTTCCTCTTGCAATGCCTTGAAGGACAACTCCTTTCTCCACCCCCGACTGTGGAAAAACTCATCTGGGCCTTGCCATTTCACTGTACTACTAGCCCAGAGGAGGGAGGGGAGAATGGGAGAGGGCAGAGGGCGGCTATATAACAATATTTAATTGATGCAATCATCTGTTGCAAAACTCGTGGGCATCATTGAGTGTCCTGTAGAACAGTCATATGAGGGTGGTGGCAGCAGGAAACTCTGAGAGAGAAAAAAGACTGCACAAAGAAAAGCAGTGGTTCTGGGGTGAGGGAAGATTATGAGTCATCCCAGGGGTCTGCTTCTTAAAAATAGGAGACACCATTCCAAGCCCTTACACAGGTAATACGCTGTGTAGGTCTCTCTGAGCTTCGGGTTCCTCATCTGTCAAATGAGGATTATGAGAATACCTGCAGGATCTACTTCCTAGGGTGGTTGGGAGACTCAAAGACGGTCAAATGTGTGTAACCCAGGACTTCTCAGGACATGCCCTGGCTAACACAGAGACCCTCAAGAGCATCTCCGTACTCGAACGGGCATGCTCAGAGAAACCCGAGTTCCATATAGGAAACCCCTTGAAAAACACGAAGGTGTTTTATATCATTTTTATTAAGCTGTCATCTTCATTAAGCTGTCTTTTTTATTATCTCACTGTGTGCTCATAATGGGGGCTGCTGGTGACACAGGGGACAGGGCGCTGGGCCTGGAGTCAGAAAGACTCATTTTTCTGAGTTCAGATCTGGTCTGACACTTAACTAGCTATGTGCCCCATGGCAAGTCATTTAACCCAGTTTACCTCAGTTTTCTTATCTGTAAAATGAGCTGGAGAAGAAAATGGCAAACCAATCCAGTATCTTTGCCAAGAAAACCCCCACAGGGGTCACAAAAAGATGCTTGAACAACAACATGCTCATAACAATCCTGTGAGATGAGGAGACAGGTGGGTGGCACAGTGGATAGAGCACTGGACTTGGAGTCAAAAAAAGGCACAAGTTCAAATCCTGCCTCAAGACACTCACGAGGTGTTTGATAGCCTTAGGTAAGTCACCTAACCTCTCTTAGCCTCAGTTTCCTTGTCTGTAAAATGGAGATAATAATAGCATCTACCTCCCAGGGTTGTTGTGAGGATCAAACAAGATAATATTTGTAAAGTACTTCACAAACCTTAAAGTGCCATATAAATGTTAGCCATTATTATGGGACATTCTCCTATTTTATGGCATGAGGAAACTAAGTTTCAGAGAGGAAAATGGATGCACCTGAGGTCACACAGTGGTAAAGGCAGAATGAAACCCGTGTTTTCTAGTTCTCTTTCCACTACACCTTGCTACCTCTCAGTGGGTGAAAATGGCTACAATCTTAGGAGGTTAAAACTGGAGGGATCTCAGAAGTCATCTACTTCACTCTCCTCCTTTTTACAGATGAGAAAACTGAGACTCAGAGAAGAGAAGCCTGAGGTCACCTAGGGAACGAGTGGCAGAAACAGGATTCAAAAACCATGTCTTCTGGGGGCGGCTAGGTGGCACAGTGGATAAAGCACCGGCCCTGGATTCAGGAGTACCTGAGTTCAAATCCGGCCTCAGACACTTGACACTTACTAGCTGTGTGACCCTGGGCAAGTCACTTAACCCCCATTGCCCCGCAAAAAAAACCCAAACAAACAAACAAAAAAAAACATGTCTTCTAACCACTCTGCCATACTGCCTTCCCTTTGAGGGGCTGGCAGCAGAGAAGGGAATGAGAAGGGGAGCCCTCCTTAGCCCTGGAGTCACACCATACCAGGCCTTCTTCTGAATGATTTGGGATGTTTCATGATGAGACAGACACCTGGTCTTTTACCTGTGTGGTTTGTTAACCATGCTTTCTGACTCAGGTATCACCTCATACCAACCACTCCTCATCCACATCAGGGGTTGTCAGTGTTTCTCTTATAAGATTACCTGGAGTTGGAAGCCTTCCTGGCAATGGGTCACGATGCAGGACAAAAATGTTAAAACTTGCTGCCCTCCAGATTTCATAACCAGATAAAGTGAGTCATTTCTCTGCATAAAAGAATTCTCTCAAGGGGCAGTTGAATCTCTGACAAAAAAGTTGGGGAAAGGGGAAGGGAGAAAACAGAACTGACCATTAAACCTGAATGTTGTTTTTTTTCCTGGCTTTGTCCCTTACAAGCTGGGTGACTTTGGACAAATCACTTCACCTATCTGAGACTCAGTTTCCACACCTGCAAAAATAATGAAGGTATTGAGCTGAATCAATAAATCAATAAACATTTATTGAGTCCCTACTATATACCAGATGCTGGGCAAGTAGGTAGCTCAGTGGATAGAGTGCCAGGCCTGAAGTCAGGAAGACTTATCTCCCTCAGTTCAACTCTGGTTTCAGACACTTACTAGCTGGGTGACCCCGGACAAGTCCCTTAACCCCGTTTGCCTCAGTTTCCTCATCTATCCAATGAGCTGGAGAAGGAAATGGCAAACCACTCTGGTATCTTTGCCAAGAAAACCCCCAAATGGGGTCACAGAGAGTCAGATATGACTGAAACAACTCAACAAAAACAATACGCGGGGCACTGTGCTAAGAACCAGAGATACAAAAAAAAAAAAAAAAGGCAAAACCCAGTCCCTGCTCACAAGGAACCCCATACTAATGAAAGCTATGCACAGGATACATCAAGAATAGTCAATAGAAGGAAGGCTCTGGCAATAAGGGGGATGGCAAAGGTTTCCTGTAGAAGATGGAATTTTTACCTGGGGCTTGAAGGAAGCCAGCCAGGGAAGACAGGAGGCAGAAATAGAAAGGAAGAGCATTCAAAGAGCAGGGGACAGCTGGTGAAAATGCTTGGAGTTGTGAAATGGGACGAACATCTTGTGTGAGGGGCTCACTAGATGGAAGAATTCCTGGGGAGTGTAAGGTGGAGGTAGACAGAAAAGGTGGCGTATGAGATGGGACACGGGTCATAAGGGGTTTTCAGGACCAAGCTTTTGGGTTTGATCTCGGAGGTGGTAGAGAACCCCTGGAGTTGTTTTGTTTGTTTGTTAATTAGGGGGTTTTTAGGGGAGGGGGAGGGGGAGGGCCAGACCTGAGCTTTAGGAAATCGCTTTGACAGCTGAGTGGAGGATGGTTGGGGGTGGGGAGAGACTGGAAGCAGGAAGACCCACCAGCAGGCTATTCCAATAATCCAGGGCCCCGGGCTATGGCACAAGGGTGGTCTCAGGGTCAGAAGAAAGAAGGAGGCATATTCCAGAGATGTCATGAAATAAAAATTGACAGGATGGTTTCCTAAGGTCCCTTCCACTTTAAGCCACGTTATTTGGGGCAATTCACTTAACCTGGTCAGGCTTCTTTTTCCTCATGAATAATAATAATAATAATAATAATAATAATAATAATAATAATAATAATAGTCTCTTAGGTATTTCCCAGCACTAAAGCCTTTGGCTGTATTATTTTGTGATGTCTATAAAACATTGGTTCCGGGGGTAACTAGGTGGTGCAGTGGATAGAGCACTGACCCTGAAGTCAGGAGGACCTGAGTTCAAATCTGGCCTCAGATACTTGACACTTACTAGCTATGTGACCCTGGGCAAGTCACTTAACCCCAATTGCCTCACCAAAAAAAAAATTGGTTCCTACAAAGGGACACAAGCAAGGGGACAGCAGTGCTCTTTAATGTTACAAATGAAGGTTGCTTTCCAAGCTACCCTTCCTTTTCTTTGTATAAAGGTTGGCCCTGGACAGGGCAGGCATGGCTGGGCTGCTCCCCCTAAAGGGACACAACCCAGATACCTTTCTATCCATCCAGATACCATTATTAAGGACCCATTCTGTGCAACAAACTGTATGTCGAGACCAGAAGGAGAAACGGGACTTTGTCCAGCCCTGGCAATGCTCTACCACCAAGGATGGGCTCAGATCTCCCTAGTCTTCTGAAGCCCTAATGTCCTCCCAGGACAAAGGTCAGACTATAGCATGATGTAGTACATCAGTCAACAAGCATTTTTGGTTTTGTTGGTTTTTGGTTTTTTTAGTGAGGCAATTGGGGTTAAGTGACTTGCCCAGGGTCACACAGCTAGTCAAGTGTCTGAGGCCAGGTTTGAACTCAGGTCCTCCTGAATCCAGGGCCGGTGCTCTCTCCACTGCGCCACCTAGCTGCCCCAAGAAGCATTTATTAAATGCTTACTATGTGCCAGGAACTAAATAGTGGGAAGAACATTTCATTTGGATTTAGAGGATCATAATACAGAGCTGAAAGGGACCTCAAACATCACCCAGTCAAGTCAAGTCTACACGCATTTATCATGCACCTGCTATGTGTCAGACACTCTACTAAGCACTGAGGTTACAAAGACAAAAAACAATAGTCCCCATCCTCATGAAGTGCAACATCTCATGGGGGAAGACAACCTGCAAACAATCACCTACAGACAAACTGTACGAGAGGGAAGGCGCTAAAATCCAGGAGAACCAGGGAAAAGGATGCTTAGGAAAGGGGAGGCTTTAGCTGAGACTTCTGGGAAGCCAGACAAATCAGGAGATGGAGATGAGGAGAGAGTGGATTGCAGGCATGAGAGATAAGCAGTGAAAATGCATGGAGGCAGTAGATCGAGCACCAGCCCTGAGTTCAAATTTGGCCTCAGACACTTGACACTTAGGAGCTGTGTGACCCTGGGCAAGTCACTGAATCCTCATTGCCCTGAAAAAACAAACCCAAACAAACAAACAAAAAACAATAAGTAAAGCACTTCATAGTTGATCCTGGAGGTGGTGGAGAGCTGCTGGAATCTGTTTTTAGAGAATAATATGCTCAGACTTGTGCTTTGGGAAAATGCTGTTAGTAACTGAATGGAGATTGGATGGGAGTGAGGAGAAACTTGAGATAGGCAGACCCACCAGTAAGCCATTGCCATAGCCCAGGCCTGAGGCTGGGTGATGACAGTGTCAGAGGAGAGAAGGGGGAGTATTCGAGAGTGTAGCACAGGTAAAATTGGCAGGTGTTCACAACAGATAGGATGTGGAGGGTGGGAGAGAGTGAAGGATCAGGATGACTCTTGGGTCGTTAGCCCAAGTGAGTGGGAACAGGAAGGAGCCACAGGAAGGTTGGGAAGAGGAGAGGTTCTGTCCCTCCAGTCATGAGATCATAACCATAGAGCCAACAGGGACATTAGAAGGCACCTGGCCCAGTTCTTTCATTTTACAGTTGAGGAACCTGAGCCTATGGAAGGAAAATTAACTCACCTGCCCCCAAAGTATTACAGGATATGAGGATTCATTTCCCATTTGGCTGCAGGCCTCTGGACTTTGCCATTATTCCCCTACGTCAGGCCCCGCCCCTTTTGCGTGTCAACTCTCCCCCCCCATTAGATTATAATCTCTTTGTCTTTCTTTTTCATTAAAAAAAATTCACAATGCTTGGCACAGTGTGTGGTTCACAGTAGGTGCTTAATAAATATTTATTGACTGACTGACCATCTAGTCCAAACCACATATGAAAGAAATTCCCACTGTAACAAATCCAGCAAGTATGTATCAGAGGCAGGATATGAACCCAGGTCTTTGAATCTAGAACCAATGTCTTTACCACTATACCCCACCACCTCCTAGTGAAGAGGGATAGGGATCAGAAATTAAATTGTAGTTACTGTGGTATGAGGAATGCTCTACTAAGAGAACTCCCTCTACTAGGGCAGGTAGGCATTTTCTCTGCAATTTACAATCTTAAGTTACAGAGTTGCTAAAAACACTGAGAGGCTAAGTGACTTGCCCAGAGTGGCATAACTAGTACATATCAGAGATAAGACTTGAACCCAGGTCTTCCTCTCTTAGAGGCTGGAAGGGAGGAAACAAGCATTTAGTAAGCACTTACTATATGCCAGGTATTATCATTTAATTCTCACCACAAATCTATTATTACCCCCATTTTACAGTTGAGGAAACTGAGGCAGACAGCTTGAGTGACTTGCCCATGGTCATACAGTTAGTAAGTAGTGTCTGAGGTTGCATTTGAATTCAGGTCTTCCAGATTCCAGTCCCAGCCCTCTACTCACTCACTGAGCCTTCTAGCTGCCTAGTGAGAAGGTCTACTGGGTTCCATTTTGGGTTTTTGTTGTTGTTTTTTTGTTTTTGTTTTGTTTTGCAGGGCAATGGGGGTTGACTTGCCCAGGGTCACACAGCTAGTAAGTGTCAAGTGTCTGAGGCCAGATTTGAACTCATGTTCTCCTGAATCCAGGGCTGGTGCTTTATTCACTGCGC
The DNA here is from genome assembly GCF_019393635.1 of Dromiciops gliroides. Lineage (NCBI taxonomy): Eukaryota > Metazoa > Chordata > Mammalia > Microbiotheria > Microbiotheriidae > Dromiciops > Dromiciops gliroides. Next base: position 108,088,789 of record NC_057861.1, read on the forward strand.
CACCTAGCTGCCCCCTAGTGGATTCCATTTTAATTAAATTCAACATACTTATGAATTTTATGCATAGCACTAAACTCAGGATGACAAAATGTTTAGACAAGACATGGGTTTATTTAGAAAGAGAGCTGGATTCAAGTTCTGATAGATATTAGCTGTGTGACCCTGGTCAGAATGCAACCTCTCAGGGCCCCAGGTAATGAACTTGAGGATCAGGTGCCCCACCTGCAATAGTATGGGGAGTTTCTTCATTTGGAGGTCCGAAGTCTAAGTTGGGAATTACTATCTCATTCCAGTTCTGGTTATAAGGACTAGGGGAAAATCACCTCTCTGAGCCTCAGTTTCCTCATCAATAAAAGGGGAGGGGGGTTATTAATAAATCAGAATTTGATAGTTATGGAAGGCAACTGAGTCAGGCCACCTCATCCACCCCACACTGGAAATTAACTCCCTCCTCTAACATGCCCAACAAGTCATCATGTAGCCTCTGACTGAAGGCTAATGCTTGTACTATTTACCTTAGAATGAGTGACTAATGTTTGCACTAGTTACCTTCACAAGGTTTTTGTGAAGGTCAAATGAATTAATGTGTTTGTGTGACAGATCTATAGAAATGTGAGCTGTTATTATCTCAGCAGTGTTTTGTCTCTGACACTGGCACCTGTTGTGGGAAAGTGTGGTAGGTGCTTTCCATGTCAACCTCATGAGGGTTGTGCCTGCACATTGCCAACTTCCCCTTAAACTGTTACAGATTTTATCATCCATGAATTTATCTAAATCAGTCAGCCAACCAAAACCAATAATCAATACATAACTATTTAGAGACAGCTAAGCAGTACAGTGGATAGAGCCCCTAGGCCTGGAGTCAGGAAGACCCGAATTCAAATACAACCTCAGACACTTATTAGCTGTGTGACCCTGGGCAAGTCACTTAACCTCTGTTTGCCTCAGTTTTTTTTTCAACTGTAAAATAGAGACAATAAAGCACCTACCTCCCAGGGCTGTTGTGAAGATCAACTGAGATAATATCTATAAAATGCTTAGCCCAGAGCTTGGCATATAGTAGGTGCTTAATAAACACTAAATCCCCTCCCATTTAGTGAGCAATTATGTTCCTGCCTAGGTGTGAAGTGAGTTTCAAAGACATACTCCCTAACCATCATGGACCTTATAGAGCAGTTAAGACTATCTTAACATAAAGCACTTAATAAAGTCACTTAATCTCTGTCTGCCTCAGTTTCCCCAACTGTAAAATGGGGGGTGATAATAGGTTTGTGGTGAGAATTAAATGAGATAATACCTGGCATACAGCAGGTGCTTAATAAATGCTTGTTTCCTGGAACACTTGGGTTTGAGTCTTACCTATAGAGACCAATGCAAGAAAATAATAAAGCCCTCATACCTGGCACTCATTGATGTTGCTGTCTCCCCCAAGCCCCCTGACCTTTGAGCTCATCAAACTCTTCAGCCCCCATGACTCAGACCTTCTCTCCACCTCATCCACATACAGAAATGGTCATACATCATTGATCTCCTCAGCAACTTACCTCTACAACTCTAAGAATCCTCTATCTGAAATTAACCTCTTAGCCTTCCATATCTCCCCGCCTCCCTCTTCCAACACCAATTATGCCTCCCCAAGCTAACCTCCAGGCACTCCACCCCTCGGTGCTGTTGTCCCTGGCAGTCTTCCCAGTTCTGGCTTCACATTTCTCCCTTCCCATCTTGAGGCTATAATTAACAAGTTCAACTCTCTACAAACACAGACTTCAACTTTGGACACCCTTGTTCTGCTGTCACTCATCCCTTTCTAAACCCCAAACCTGGATTAACCCCACCCTCTGTCTTCCCTGCTCCTATTCTATGTTGTTCTCTGACTGTACCTCCTGCCAATTTGTCTTAGCCTCTCCTCAAGGCCCTCGATACAGAAAGGAAATCCTCTTCTTCCATTTAACAGACATTCAATTACACTCCCACCAGCAGCTACTCCAAACCTTTATCCTCATACCTCCCACCAGACTCCCTCTTCCTCCCCTTCAACAACACACCTTGCTTTATATTTTATGAAGGAAGTATAGGCCATTCAACATGGGGTCCCTCTGTTCTCCTTTTTTTTTCTTTGCGGGGCAATGAGGGTTAAGTGACTTGCCCAGGGTCACATAGCTAGTAAGTGTCAAGTGTCTGAGGCTGGATTTGAACTCAGGTCCTCCTGAATCCAGGGTCGGTGCTTTATCCACTGCGTCATCTATCTGCCCTCTCTGTTCTCCTTTTATACACCACAAAAAACCCTCCACATTAACCCTATTCTCTTTTTTTACTCCAGTCTCTGACCAGAAGGTGGCCCTTATCATTAAAGCTAACATTTTTCCTCCCCAGTTAGCCTAGTTCTCTCCTTAATGTTTGATCTTTCCCTCTATTTTGGCTCCTTCCCTGCTGCCCACAAACCTGTCTCCTCCATTCTTAAATCATCCTCTACTTGACCCTACCATCCCATCAAGCTATTGTCCTATATCTTCCCTTCCTTATGGAAACTCCTTAAAAAAAAGCTGACTACAATCTTTACCTCCATTCCTCCACTCAATCTCTTCTCTTCCTTATCACTTAAATAAAACCAGTCTCTCCTAGTTTAGCAGTGATCTATTAATTGCCAAATCCAATGGCCTTTTTCCCAGTTCTAATCCTTGACTTCCTACTTGCATTCGACACTACTAGCCAGTCCAATTCCCTCAATACTCTCCCTGGTTTTTCATGACTGCTATCTCCTCTCTCTCACAAGAGATACTATAACATTGTAGATCTGTGCAAGTTTTTTCTTTTCTTTTCTTTCTTCAAGCAGGCAAGTGACACGTATTAAGTACCTGCAACGTACCATTTCTGTCCTTACATTTTATAAGAGGCAGATGTCCAAAAATGAGTATATATAAAATAGGTACAAGGTTAAATTGTTGATGAGACACTAGTAGCTTCAGGTAATAAAAAAGACTTCACATAGAAGATATTACTTGACAGATAAGCAGAATGGTTTTGAAAGGAATGTGTGGCATTTAATATACACATGTTTAAAAATCAGTACAGGGGCAGCTAGATGGCGCAGTGGATAGAACACTGGCCCTGGAGTCAGGAGTACCTGAGTTCAAATCCGGCCTCAGACACTTAACACTTACTAGCTGTGTGACCCTGGGCAAGTCACTTAACCCCAATTGCCTCACTGAAAAAAAAAATCAGTACAAAATGGAGATTCACAGTTTCATACACAATCCTCTTTTTCTGTTCTGCTGTGCATATGGAAATGCTTCTTTTTTTGGAGTTTGAGTTAAAAAATAATATTTTCATTTATTTATGTATTCATTCATTGATTCGTTTATGTATTTATTCATTCACTCATTCAGTTATTTATTTATTTATTCCTTCACTTCTTTCTTTATTTGTCTCTTTATTTTGCGGGGCAATGAGGGTTAAGGGTCACACAGCTAGAAAGTGTCAAGTGTCTGAGATTGATTTGAACTCAGGTCCTCCTGAATCCAGGGCCAGTGCTTTATCCACTGCGCCACCTAGCTGCACCCCCAAAATAAGATTTTTTTTTTAAAAGATTTTACTTGATCGTAGTTTAGAACAAAATAATTGGTTCTAAGAGTTGAAGTGACATTGTGCAAGTTTCTTAACCTCTCTGTGTCTCAATTTCCTCATCTGTAAAATGAACTTGCTGGCCTCTCAGGTCCTTTCTAGCTCCAAATACATGATCCTAGCTCTCCTACCTAATTTTGCTTACTTTCAGTCTCCTTTACTGTAGTATCCTCCATGCCCCATTCCATAATTGTATCTCTGATAAAGTGGTCCTGTACCCTCCTTTTTTCTTTCTACACACTCTCCTTGGGTAATTTCAATAACTCCCATAGGTTCAATAATCTTCACTATGCAGATCTCTCAGATTATAGATCCAGAGTTATTCTATCTTCTGAGTGCCACTCCAATATCACCAAGTATCTACTGGATATTCCACTGACATCTCATCCTCAACAAGTTCAAAACAGATCTCACTATCTTCCCTTCCTTATTCTCCCCATCTACTTCCACCACCAGCCAGCCCCTTTTCTAACTTTCCTTTTTCTATCAAGGGCACCACCATCCTTTCACCTAAATTTGCACCTAGGACTCATCCTCAACACTTCACTCTCCCTCAACTTCCATATCTGCTACATTTGGACTCAAACAGACCGTCCCTGGTGTGTTACATAAGGAAGTGAGTGACACTAAAAAAGCAAAGACATAAAAAGCAGATAGACCAGGTTGTAATGATTGGAATGACGCCACCTGCTGGAGACTTACTGTAGAAGAGTTCCGCCCATGAAGCAAAGGTCTTTGAGGGCAAGAACTTCTTTGGCGTCAGGAAGTGACACAGGCTAGTGGGAGGAGGAAGGAAGAGACTGGCACTCGGTCTCACTCTCTTTCCTTTGGACTCTGGTGGAGCGCGGAGCTAGAAATGTGCTCTCCCTTTAATAGATAGGAATCTAGGCCTTTCTCTCTCTTTACCAAATTCTTATTCTCCTTAATAAATGCTTAAAAGTCTAACTCTTGCTAAAGCTTATAATTTATTGGCGACCACTCATTAGATATTTTAGACAGTTTAGCTAGAATTTTAGCCCTTAACAAGGTTAAGCACAAATAAAAGAGGTCTGGACTGAAAATGGCACAATTTAAAGGACACTGAAGGTTCAAATCCAGAGATGTCCTGGAACCATCTCAAAGGGAGAGGGGGAGGGAATGTAGGGGAGGGCATTCAAGAGCTGATTGTTAAAATTTCAGTGTGAGCACTCACACCTCAGAAATCAGCCAAAAAAGAAAAAAAAGAAATGAGCAAATGTTACAAATCAGGGCTTGATTTATTGTTTTGTTGGTTGTCTGGACTTAAGAAAGAGATGGAGGAAATATTAGCAATACAGAGTAAACCTAAAAGTGTGTCGTGAATATTATTTTTTTCTTTTGGAGAGCCAATTGTTAGATGTTTACAAGACATTCCTGCATTCTGAAAGAAATAAGGATACCAAGTGTTTGGCTAAAAATCACAGTTTTATTATTACCCAAAACAAAAAAGACAATTTAAGAATGAGTATGTATGTGTGTATGCATGCACATATCTGTATGTGTGGTAGTATATACATGTACACACGTGTGCACATGCATGTGTATATGTGCACCACAGACCTATGTACCTATTCAGGTGTGTATATATGAGCATGTGTATGCACGTGGCTATGTAAATAGTACATGTATGCACACACATGTACATTGGTGTGTTTGTGCATAGATATTCATACATATATATACAATGCAATACAAACATACATATGTATGCACAAACACATACACATGTGGCTATACATAGGCAATTCTTATATATGCACACGTGTATACATGTATATATGTACATGTGTGCACGATCCATACATACATTGCATGTGTGTATATAAATGTATGTGTATATAGTATATAAATGTATGTATGTATACACATATATTTATATATACACATATACATGAATGGACACTACAGACAGACAGTGAACTGGGCCCAGACTTGAAGAGAAAAAGAACAGGCTGAATTTACTTTGGGAAATTTGGTGCTTTTAGTGTCTCCAAACTTCTTCCTGAAACAACGGGCCACCTTTTCATGCAATATTTTCCCCATGATGTTGGATGGAATACCACAGCCTCTGAAGAATTCAAATTTGGGTTCCCCAAAGGGCAACAGAGAAGCACATGGTTAGTTTGAGTAGTCTCCGATACATTACTAATGAAGAGTTATTCAGGCAAAGTGACATAAAGGATAGGATACATGCGACCAGCAAGAGAAGTTGCCCAGTTAAGTAGAGAAAGCAAGAAGATAACCATAAATAGCCTTTGTGGTCCATTGGCATTTGTGTAATGTTGTAGATGTGGAGGGAGCCCCAGAGTTGAGTAGGTAGAATCCTTGTGTAGGACAGGCAGAAAGATACAGACCAGATTACTTAGGATGAATAGATGTAGTTGGGATGTGACATGTACCATTGGCAGGAGTAAAATAAAAACTCTCTGGCCTGGAATTTAAGACTTTCCACAATCTCTCATCTAATTATTCAGCCTCATTTCATTCCACTCCTCTTTATGCACTTTACATAACCCTCATTGCCCCGCCCAAAATAACAACAACAAAAACACAATTGGCAGACTGAACTTGATTCTCAGACCATTGTTTGCTGACTCCTTTGGTTCTGAAATTGTGGTCCAGAGACCCTTGGGGTTCCCCAAGATCTTTTCAGGGAATATCACAGGTCAAAACTATTTTCATAATAATAGTAAGACAATTTCTTATATGATAAATATCAAATAGATAAAAACCACATAAACAAAAATTCTTTGGAGATCCTTAAAATTTTAAAATATAAATATAGTAATAATTATTTTTAAGGAATCCTAAAACCAAAATTAAAAAAAAATTTTTTAGTGAGGCAATTGGGGTTAAGTGACTTGCCCAGGGTCACACAGCTAGTAAGTGTTAAGTGTCTGAGGCCAGATTTGAACTCAGGTCCTCCTGACTCTGCTCCATCCACTTCACCACCTAGCTGCCCCCAAAAAAGTTTAAGAACCACTATTCTAACCAATTAATTAATCAATTAATCAATCAGTAAATATTCATTAAGCACCCGGCTATGTGCCAGGCACTATGTAAGCACTGGGAATACAAAAAGGAAAAGACAATCCCTGCTCTCAAGAAGCCTACAATCTAATGGGGAGAAAACATTCAAACAAATATATATAAACAGAAAATAATTAACAGAGGAAAGGCACTTAATATCTATTCTTTGACCTCAACAATCCATCTCCCTATTTCTTCTTACAGGTTGCCCACACTGTAACACACATTCTCCTTGTCTTTGCCTCTCAGAATCCTTATCTTCAATCAAGACTCAGATGCCACTTCATCCATGAAGCTTGCTCTGATTCTTTTCCAGTTATCAGTCCTTTCTCCCCTCAATGTTCCATACACTGTACTTATCCAGGTACCTATAATTCTCCCTAGTATTTCTTCCCTGGCAAAATGAACAGATGAGAACAGTTTGTTCCAGTGGCTATGAAGGTAGGTGAACCAGGTGCTGTGGAGAGCTTAGAGTTTGGTGTGACATCACCGCATCCTGGGCCATTGCCAGTCATCTTGATTTCTGTCTTGCCACTGGATTTTGATGACTCTGGAGAAAGAGTGAGGCTGACAACTTTGTGCAATTCTATCTCACTTAGATACAATTCATGCACTCATCAAGAAGACATCCCCCATGATATCATTAATCTTCTTCCAAAACAAAGGACAAACAACATTCTCCCTAGTTAGATGCCAGTTCTTTGAAGGCAGGCTCTGTAGTCTGTGTCCTTGTATCCCCAGCACCCTGCTCGGTTTGATGCTTCATATAAGTTTAGATGTTTAATATAAGTTTGTTAAACTGAATTAAATCAATGAGAGCATAGATTTATTGAAGTACCAAAGCAAATAGAGTTTGTTTTATATCCATATCTTGCTAGCCTGAAGGCTTTCGTGGGAGCTAATGGTTCTTTCCTTTTTGTGACATCTAGACATGTCGAATTCTGATAAATCCAGGGGAAACTTAAGTGGGATGGGGAGTAAAATGAGCCAAATTCGGATTTTTCTAAGGGAAACCCTGGGGAGGGGCATTATCCATCTAGTTATTATTGAGAAGCCTTCAAGATATAACAGGGAATCATGTGAATTTGGGATTCCAGGTCTGAGGACACAAGCAGCCTGTCTTCTACTAAGCCATACCTCTTCTCTGAAAAGTTGAAGGACTTGGGTTCCCAGCTATTATCTTAGGAGGCAGCTAGGTGGACCAGTGGATAGAGTTCTCAACCTGGAGTCAAGAAGACTTGAGTTCAAATTCAACCTCAAATAATTACTAGCTGTATGACCTTGGGCAAGTCATTTAACTTCTGTTTGCCTCAGTTTCCTCAATTGTAAAATGGGTTAATAATAGCACCTACCTCCTAGGGTAGTTGTGAGGATCTGAGACAATATTTGTAAAGTGCTTAGCACAATGCCTGGCAAATCGTAGGTGCTATATAAATGCTTATTCCTGTTTCCTTCTCTTATGTAACCTCACCAAGATTCCCCCTAAAGTAGAGCAGATAGTGCTAAGGCTCTTATGGTGAATGTAAGAAGTAAGACTAAGAAGTTAAATGTCTTATTCAAGAACACAGAGGGTAGAGTTGAGATCTAAAGTTCCTTTGACTTCATCCCTTCCTCATATGCTCATGTAAAGAGAGATCCTCCCACTCTGGACATCCATGATTTAATTCAGAGTTTGGGTACAACTAGAGAAGGAAGAAAGGAAGGAAAAGAGGAAAGGACACTGAAAAGGAAAGAAGCCATTGGATTGGAGAGAGGAGAGGAGGGGGCAAACTGAATCTTAGAGTATTTAAGTATCTTTCCCAAGATCACCAGTAAACTGGGACTACAATCCAGGTCTTTCTTCATAGCCCCTTACTTCAGTCAAAAACTTCCCAAGTCCTCTGCTGACCAGTTTCTCTCTCTTTCTTTCTTTCTTTCTTTCTTTCTTTCTTTCTTTCTTTCTTTCTTTCTTTCTTTCTTTCTTTCTTTTTTCCTTCCTTTCTCTTTCTCTTTCTCTTTCTTCTTCCTCTCTGTCCTTCTTTCTCCCTTTTCCTTCCTTCCTTCCTTCCTTCCTTCCTTCCTTCCTTCCTTCCTTCCTTCCTTCCTTCCTTCCTTCCTCCTTTCTTTCTTCCTCTTTCTTTCTTTTTCTTCCTTCCTTCCTTTTTTTGGAAACCATACCTCTCACAGCTGTCAAAAAGGTAGCAATTCCAAAAGGTGTATTTCTTCTCCTACCACTTACAGTAGGGGCTTCTTTGTTCCTGCCCACCCACCTACCTCATTCCCCTAGAGGAAAGCCCAAAAAGTAGAGAGGCCATCATCATCCCAGAAAAGGGGGTCTCTAAAAGAGAACCGACACTGGGAGGGATCAGAAGGGCAAACCACATGGTGGGAGCTTCACGGGAAATGGGGAAGTTGTGGGGACACCCATGTGGTTAATGGTTATATCGTCATCCTTCAGGCCTATGGGCCAGGTTTGCCTGGCTGCAAGTGCTAGACAGCTCCCCCTTCCCCTCCTTCTCATCGCCCGCCCATAGACCATCCAAGCCTTCCCAACCCCTGCAGTGACCCCCAGGATATCTACAGCTGTGTGGGCCCTCCCCTCCCCAATGAGCCATTCCTCCACCTGACGTGGCCCTTATTCTGTGATGATGTCAGTTTCATATCCTCTAAGGTAGTTCTAGTTCTGGAGTAGGTCGGGAGGCCAATTCTCAGAAATAAAGGAGCCACCCCTCAACCCCCCCCCCTCCAATCTGGCTGCTTCCTTCCAGTTAAAACGTGTAGCCTGAGCCACTCGGTGAAATAACGGGGGGGGGGTGTTATTTGGGGCAGACTCTGTTTCATCCTCTTTAAACTCAGTGGCACCCACAAGAGCCTCTAGGAGCCAGCAAGGGAAAAATAAAATGGGCCTGAATATTCTGGGAGAAGAGGCCAGTGAGGTAGAAGTACCTCTCTCACAGGCAGCCGACCAGAGGCTACCTTAGGGAAGAGGGCTATCTTCTGCCTGAGCCAGGAATTCTGGCCTGAGCCTCTAAGTCTGAATTCCAGAGCAGCGTGAGGGTGACTTCCCACTCTGAAGTGACTCACCATATAGTTCCCTTAGCTTGGATCCTGTCAGGAAACAGTAAGTTAATTGTGGACCATTGTTTCCCTGTCGGCATATGAATAAGTGTGAGTAACTGCTGAAATAGAAAAGACTATTTGAGGAGGGCAGTTCAGTTTAAAATTCCAAAGAAAGGGGTGGGGAAGATGAGGATCCTGTTAACTGTGAGATGAGTGTGTGTTTTCCTCTCAGGCTAAAATTCTAAATTCCATATTCTCATTGACCCCAAAGGTAGAAGCACTTTCTCCTCCAGATGATGCCCAAAGAACAGATTTTTAAGGAGTAAGGAGGGCTCTAGCATTAGTCATATATCCTCTAAATTGAAAGGGATTGTAGAAATTAGTCAATCTGACCCCTCCCTCACCCACCTCTCCTTTTGTAAAGATGAGAGACGTCATGGTAAAGAGGGAAGAATGCAAGACCTAGGAGGGAATGTGGTCAAGTGGAAAGCTCAAGAGTTAGAGGACTAGGGGTTCAAGTCTCATCTCTGATATTAACAATCTGGGTGACCCTGAGCAAGCCACTTTCCTCCTCTGCAAAACCAGCGGGGTCGGACTAAATGCCTGTGAGGCCCCTTCCAGCTCTAGAGAATCTAGACCTGAGTTTGAAATGCACCTTTGACAATGGTTGTGTGATCTCACCTGCAAAGCAGACAACATAATAGCACCTGCTTCACGGCTTGAGCCGAGTTAAACAATGTGTATAAAGTGCTTTCAAATCGCAGAGTGCCACATGACTTCATGCATGTTACCGCTGGTCCCCCAGGCCTAGAGAAGGCTCTCCTTCCTCATCTCTGCCTCCTGGCTTTCTTCAAGTCCCAGCTAAAATCCCACCTTCTGGGGCAGCTAGGTGGTGCAGTAGATAAAGCACTGGCCCTAGGTTCAGGAGAACCTGAGTTCAAATCTAGCCTCAGACACTTGACATTTACTAACTGTGTGACCCTGGGCAAGTCACTTAACCCCCATTGCCTTGCAAAAAAAAATAATCAAATCAAATCAAATCCCACCTTCTACAGGAAGCCTCTCCTGATGCCCCCTTGATCCTGGTGCCTTCCTGTCGATGACTTGCAGTTTATCCTGCATGTATCTTATTTGTACATAGTTGTTTACATGCTCTCTCCCCCATTACACTGAGTGCCCCATGAAAGCAAAGAGCGTCTTTTGCCATTCTTTATATCCTGAGTGCTTAGCATACTCAGATGTTATTATTCAGTCCTCTTCAGTCATGTCCAACTCTGTGCCTTTACTTGGCAAAGATGCTGGAGAGGTTTGCCATTTCCTTCTCCAGCTCATTTTACAGATGAGGAAACTGAGGCAGAGTTAAATGACTTGCCCAGTCACACAGCTAGTAAGTGTCTAGGGCCAAATTTGAACTCAGGAAGATGTCTCCCTGACTCCAGGCCTAGCACTCTATCCACTGAACCATCTAGCTGCCCTAGCAAACAGAGTAGGTGATTAATAAATATTTATTGAGTTATTATTACAAGTAAGCAATTAATAAATATTATTGAGTTATTAAGTTATTATTACGAAAAAGCCGGCAATGAATAACTGTTATTGACTTGAGCTATTATTAAAACTGGGTAATTCATAAATGCACTGGACCTATTGAGTTATTTTTACTAAAAGTAGGCAATAAATGTTACTGCCTTATTGAATTGGAGTAGGCAATTAATAAATGCTATTGAGTTATTATTAAAGTAGACAATAAGTACATGACCTTGAGTTATTATTAAAAGAAGATGATTAATAAACAAATGTTATTGACTTATTGAGGTTTCTTTTGTTGAAAGTAGGTGAGTAAATGTTTATTGACTTACTGAGTTGTGATTATTAAATCACAGAATGTCAAAGATTAAAGGGAACTTAGTGACCATCTAGTCCAACCTCTGCCATCCCTCATTTTACAGTTTAGAAAACTGGGGTATAGGAAGTTGAAATGACTTTCTCTTACTCACACAAGTAGCAAGAATCAGAGATTATATTTGAATGGAGGTTCTCTGACTCCAGGGATCTTTCTACTGTCCTGTGCTCTTTCCTAAGGTCCAGTGAAGGGAAGTAACTTGGGATCATAAAATCATCAGGTTTAGATTTGAAAAAAAACCTTAAAGATGATTTTGTTTAACTCCCAGATACATCAAATGGGGAGACAGTGTCAGAGAGGATAAGTGATCATTCTAGTCTTTCTGGTGACTTCTAGGACCTGCCTTTTTGTTGAGGATAGGTCTTCTCCCTCCATCTGCACAGATCACAAACTCTCAACAACTCAGTCTCAGGCTACCAGGGATGGCAAAGACCAAAAGACTCCTTACTCTGGGGGCCAGCCCCGTGATGGGCATATCTGAACTCAGCTAGGCTGTTCCTCAGGTGACACATACCCCAACTAAAAATCTTTTCATCTTGGTAAGAGCTTCCAGATCTTGTGTTGTGCCAGCATATCCTGCAAGACTTCAGGGTCACCTTGATGTCATGATGAAGCATAAGCGTTGGATAGGTTGTTTTTTTTTATTCGGTGGGGCAATGAGGGTTAAGTGACTTGCCCAGGGTCACACAGCTAGTAAGTGTCAAGTGTCTGAGGTCGGATTTGAACTCAGGTCCTCCTGAATCCAGGGCTGGTGCTTTATCCACCGCACCACCTACCTGCCCCATAAGTGTTGGATTGTAATGGAGGCCCAAGATCACACAGCCCCAGTTAATGGCAGAGCTTTGAAACAGAACCTACTAAGAAGTATTATGGATAGAGCACCGGCCCTGGAGTCAGGAGTACCTGAGTTCAAATCCGGCCTCAGACACTTAACACTTACTAGCTGTGTGACCCTGGGCAAGTCACTTAACCCCAATTGCCTCACTAAAAAAAAAAAAAGAAGTATTATGTTATGCTCTGTGGGGATACAATGATATGGACATCTCTGCCCTCAAGACGTTTATGCTCTTGGCTACCATCTTTGTCTACTGTGGCTCTGGGCACTGTGCTATACACTGGTGATTGAAAAGGTATAAAAGATGGTGTCTAACCTCAAGGAAGTTTATATTCTAGTTGGGGTCACTAGAACAGGTAAAGAAAAGGTAACTGGGGAGATAAGACATGTCTAAGTGAAAAGTTAGCTACTAGCAGACGGCAGCTGACAGGAAATGAGTGATACAAATGATAAGTCCTACAGGAGTTTGAGACATCATGGTATAAAGCAACCAGGACACCTAGGTTCTCCTATTCACTGCAGCTCATTCACTTGTGTGAACCTGACAAATCACTTAATATTCCTGGACCTCAGTTTCCACATTTGTAAAATGGAGAAAGCGATCCCTAGCAGATGTGGAGATGCTGTGCAATTGGGAAGAATTTTCTGATTTTAATTCAAGTCACTATGTCAGTCAGTCAATAAACATTTGTTAAGTGCCTACGGGGTTACAAAGAAAGGCACAACACAGTTAGTTCCTACCCTCAAGGATTTTACAATCTAATAGGAGATACAGAATATAAAAAGAAGCCGAGAGAGGGAGGATTCTCGGCATGGGGGGAGAGGGTAGATGAAGACCAAAAGCTGGGTGAGAAATAATGAAATGTCTGCTTTGGGCCCCCTCCTTAAATGGAGGATTTAGAAGGAGTTTTGCCTATGTTCAACCTCCACCCTCTGCAATCATAGGGAGGATGGAGGACCCCAAGGGTTGTGGATACTGAAGAGTGTGAGTTTCAGAGTGGATTTGATTTTGCAGGATGATGAGTTTCTGGAGACAATGATGAAGTCCAGGTGAGTAGTCAGGTGGGGAATGAACTCTTAATGAACTCTTTGCCCTGCCCTTCAATCAGAAGGTACGGCAGCAGTCTGAGCACCAAGGCTGATTTTGATCTTGCAGGATGATGAAACTCCTAGGGACCTGATTTCCCAGGCTAATACATGTCTGAGGTGGGATTCAGCTCACATCTTCCTGATTCTCAGGTCGACCAAATAGCTACATTTGTGCTCTTCCTCTCAGCCTTCTGAGAGGATCCTTGATTTCATCGGGGTGGCCATATTCCCTTCACCAGCGCAGATCACAAACCTCCCACTCCTCCTCTTCCTGGGTGATTTTTGTCCTTCTCTTTCTATAGATCTCCCATTGATGACCTACCCAAATGTGCCAGAGGCCTCTCTCTGGTTCTTTTCATAGTTCAGAGCTTCCAGTGCTCTTCCTGACTCTCGATAAATGACTAATACACCTCCTTTCCTAGTCATACCCAGCCTTGATGATGTCTTTGATACCACTTTTCTCATTGTTAGTAATGAGCAGCAGCTTACTTATATAAACCATTTGTCTCCCCATTGCCCTTTGGGTCACCTGCAATTTGGATTCTTCTGAGATCATGGTGTTCCATGATTCATAACCCGAGAGACTCACAGGGGAATAAGTGACCCATGAAACAGAAAAAAAAAAATAGCTCACATATCTATACCACTTTACAGTTTACAAAGGTTTTTTTTTCATAACTATCTTTTGAAATAAATACTACCAGGTTGTTAGACCCATTTTACAGATGAGGAAACTGAGTCTCAGAGACCCACAAAAGAGAAAAAAAATGCTTGGGAACAAAAATAACTCACATATCTATATCTCTTTGCAGTTTACAAAGTACTTTTCTCACAACCACCTTTCAAAATAATTACTTCCAGGGCTGTTAATGCACATTTTACAGATAAAGGAACTGAGACTTCAGAATGTTAAGTGATTTGCCCACAGTCACAGAGACTGAGTGTCAGAGCCAGGTTTGACTTAAGCCTTCTAGGTTAACAGGTAAGGGAGTGTGAGATTTGGAAGCCCTCAGTAAGACAACTGTTTCTCATTACAACCAAAGGGCCAATTCAGGGATGATAGTAGTTTTAATTGGGGTTATTTTGGTTTTGTCTAGATGTGTAACTTAACCAGTTGAAGCAACTCCCAGTGAGGAAACTGCCACTACCACTGTAGAACAGCAATTGTTTGGTAACAAGAATATTAGAGAGTTTCTAGGGACTCTGAGATGTTCAGTGACTTGCCTAGAACTAGACAGTCTATGTCAGAGGCATAACTTGAATGCAGTGCTCTTGATTCCAAGGCCAAGCTCTTTGTTCCTTACTAGCACTTAGCACAGTGCCTGGCACATGGTAAGTGCCCTATAAATATTAACTACTATTTATTATTATTGTTCCATAGAGCAGAGGGTAGATGGGGGGGCAGTAGAAAAGGAGGAAAGGAGAGATCATTGGAACTCTCAGCTTCCCCAAATTGACTTTTAGTTTAGTTGGGAGTTAACCTCTAGCCCTTTTCTTCACCCTAATTCCCACACCCAGTAGGGTTCAGTAGAAAGAATAATGGATTTGAAATCACAGGATTATCACCACCATCATCATCATTACCAGTTCTCTCACTTCCTAGCTGTGTGACTTTGGCCAAATCATTTCTAGAGCCCAGTTCCTTATCTGAAAAATGAGGGAGCTGGACTAGAAAATCAATAAGGTCTCTTTCTCATCCCCCAAAAGAGAAAAAGACCTATTTGTACAACAATATTTGTAGCAGCTCTTTTTGTGGTGGCTAAGAATTGGAAATCAAAGGAATGCCCATCAATTGAAGGATGCCTAAACAAGCTGTGGTATATGATGGTGATGGAATATTATTCTGCTGTAAAAATGACAAGCAGGATGATTGAGGGCATTTGGAAAGACTTGTATGAACTGATGTATAGTGAAGTAAGTAGAATTAAGAGAACATTGTGCACAGAGACGGCAATATTGTTTGATGAAAAACTGTGAATGACTTAACTATTCTCAGCAATACAATGATCCAAGACAATCCCAAAGGACTAATGGTGAAGCATACTGTCCACCTCCAAAGAAAGGACTGATATTGACCGAACACAGAATGAAGCATGCTATTTTTCACTTTATTTCATTTTTTCTTTTACTCAAGTTTTCTTGTACAAAATGACTAATATGGTAAGTTTTACATAAAAAGGTCTCTTTCTGCTCTAAATCTAGAATCTTGATTCCCCCAATCTGCCTTTCTAATTCAAAGACCCAGTTTATAACTTGGAAACAGGTAGAGAGAGTAGAAACTGACTATTGACAATACAAAAGTTCCCCTAACTGAGCATGGGTGGCTCACTGCTTCCTTTATTCCCCATCATCACCTGCTATGGGCTATTTAGGCCTATGGAGGAGAGGTTTGGCATATCCTGCACAATTAGCCAATTTAATCAATTTTCTATGGTTTCAGATTGAAGTACCCAGGGACATTTTAAAATTCAACATCTCATAAAGGTACAAATCATTTAGCCCCAGAGAATTCTTATTTATTTATTTATTTATTTATTTATTTATTTATTTATTTATTTATTTACTTACTTACTTACTTACTTACTTACTTACTTACTTACTTACTTACTTACTTACTTACTTACTTACTTACTTACTTACTTACTTATTTATTGCAGGGCAATGAGGGTTAAGTGACTTGCCCAGGGTCACACAGCTAGTAAGTATCAAGTGTCTGAGTGTGGATTTGAACTCAGATCCTCCTGAATCCAGGGCCAATGCTCTATCCACTGCACCACCTAGCTTCCGCTTCCCCCCTCCCCCCCCCAATTCTTTCTATGGCACCTGAGCTGAGTCTTGGAGAAGGGGAAGTAATTCAAGCAGTGCAGATGCAGGCATGTGCCCAAATGAATGAAGATGGGAGAGGGCAGGACAAGATCAGGGAACTGTGAGTTGTCCAATTTGGCTTGAATATAGAATATTCAGATTAATATGATGACATAAGGCTGGAAAATTAGGCTAAAGCAGACTGTAGAAGTCCTTGAATACCACATTAAGGAGTCTGTCTTTTACTCAGACTTGGTAAAGAGGAGCCATTGATGTCTTTAGAGCAGAGCACTGAAATGTAAGGAAGATTCTTTTGGCAGCTATATGAAATATGAATTAGAGAAAAAAGAGACTTAGAGCCTGGGAGGCCTGGGAGCTTGGCAGTTATTACAATAGTCTAGGTGAGAGGTGATAAGGACATGAATTAAGGACTATACAAATTTTTTGGCAGTTGTATATTTTCTACTTCCTAACCCACAGCCTGTCTTTGACCTTTTGTATTTCTCTTGGCTTACTGTTTCCTTTCTGCCTATTCTGCCTTATAATTCAGCACAACTCACGGTCCTGCCCCAGGACATTAGACAAATGGATATAAATGATTCAGAATTATCGGTACCATTTCAGGGAAAACCCTAATAGATGA
This sequence comes from Dromiciops gliroides, assembly GCF_019393635.1. Taxonomy (NCBI): domain Eukaryota; kingdom Metazoa; phylum Chordata; class Mammalia; order Microbiotheria; family Microbiotheriidae; genus Dromiciops; species Dromiciops gliroides. The sequence goes on from NC_057861.1 coordinate 108,105,772, forward strand.
GAGGACAACTTCCATTGTAAAAAACAAGGGACTGCCTAAATTTTTTTTTGTTGCTTTGGTATTTAGCTAAAACAAACATTGCTATTAAATATGTAGACTATTGCTTGGGGCTTTGAAATCTTTTACTAATATTTTTAAATTATTGCCTGCAATGATATCTATGGTCATGTAGTCAACCTATATTCTTCCTTAGCTCATCATCTTCCCAAAAGCTGTGTAAACAGGATAAAAATAATTGCATTTCCCCCTCCTTTCTCAGTAATCTTTAAGAAATCCAGGAGAACAGGAGAAGTACTGGAAGAAACTGAAAATGATTGCTCCAATTTCCACAAAGGAAAAAAATTAAGACTTTTAGGGAAGGGACTGTTGGAGTTTGCCTCTTTTTTTTTTTTTTTGGTATCTCCAGCATCTAGCATAGTGTCTTTCACATAGTAAGGGATTAATAAATGTTTCTTGAATTAAATTATAGTTTCTGGGAAGATTCTAAAATGAACCAAGTGAATGGCTTTTGAGAACTTATAAAAGTAAGTAGTGATTAAGAGCTGTCATGGATTCACTGAGAATTATTGTTACATTGTTAAAAATAATTCTTTGAATTATTATCAAATACTAATAATCATCAATTACTGCTTACTACTAATAAAATAATAAATAGTAAACATTATTATCAAATACTAACAAAGACAACATTTTAAATGAATGAATTTCTTTTTATTATTTATTGCTGAAATAATCATCATTATTAAAATTATTAACATCCCATTAACATAATAGGATTTTAGGATCCATAAATAATAGCTTCTTAGTGAACCCATGACAAATCCTAGTCATTATTACCTTCTTTCTAAAGTATTTAAAAAATAAGAGGTTTGGGGGCAGCTAGATGGCACAGTGGATAAAGCACCAGCCCTGAATTCAGGAGAACCTGAGTTCAAAACCAGCCTCAGACACTACACTTAGTAGCTGTGTGACCCTGGGCAAGTCACTTAACCCTCATTGCTCCACACCCTCCTCCCCCCCCTCCCCCCAAATGAGAGGTTTTCTAAATATAGACTTCACTTCATAGTTACAGGGTATTTTACACAAATTATCTCATTGCACACCAAGTAAACCAGACTAGCCACAGTTCCCTTTTTTTTTGGTAGGATTACTAGACTGAAAGACTACAGATGTGTTTTATCTGAATTTCAGCAAAACATTTGATTTATTTCAGGTCTCAGATACTTACTAGCTGTGTGATACTGGGCAAGTCATTTAATCCCTGTTTGCCTCAGTTTCCTCATCTGTAAAATGGGCTGGAGAAAGAAATGGCAAACTACTCCAGTATCTTTGCCAAGAAAACCCCAAATGGGGCCATGAAGAGTCAGACATGTCTGGAAAATGACTGAACTGAAATTAGGTGACTTGCCCAAAGTCATACAGCAAGTATATGTTCGAGGTGACATTTGAACCCAAGTCTTCCTTACTACCGCCCTATCCACTATATAAATGTACTTGGGTATATTTCAACCCTCCTATGGGACTATAAGCTCACTGAAGACAGAGGCTATGTCTCATTCATCTCTTGTATTCCCATGACCCCTAACATAGAGTCTTGCACAAGGTAGTCATTCAAATATTTCTGAAACTGCAGTCAGACATTCATCACCTCTGTTGATTTGCTGTTTCTTAACTTGTGTCACTTCTTTTGAGATTTCCTGGTTAGAACACTTCATGACAATCAGATTCAACGTGGCATCTCCTGCATAACTGGTTTTTATTATGGGCTTTGAAGAAACTGGTATGGAAGCAAACACCTGATTTCCAGATATTGCCTTCTGGCTCCTAACCTCATGCTCTGCTTCTTGCCTAAATACCACCTCGATTTAAAGAGGACTGTGTTTTCTCCCTCCAAACATCTTTTTCTGGAGGTTGGCTGGAAGGAGGGGCGGTGCAGATCTATAATTTCATCAGTGTAGGAAGCATCCTTTAGAGGGAACTTCCTGGACTCTCGGAGCTCACGTGTGATTTTTAGGCTTAGAAAAATGCCATGAAGACATTGAGCAGTCAGTGATTTATCCATGGTTACATAATTATGTCAGAGACAGAATTTGAACTCAGTTCTTTTGATTCCAAAGCTGGCTTGATATCCACTCAGCCATGTTGCTCTTCCCTTCACATCTAACTTGTATAAAAACTTAATGTGTCCAATTATTATCACTGTTGGTCTTTTTGCAGCAAGCAGTATTTTCCCCCTTTCAGGGAGATATTATTTGCTTACATTCCCATAACATCAAGCTTCCCATTTTATTATTTTTTTTTGGTGGGGCAATGAGGGTTAAGTGACTTGCCCAGGGTCACACAGCTAGTAAGCGTCAAGTGTCTGAGGCTGGTTTTGAACTCAGGTCCTCCTGAATCCAGGGTCAGTGCTTTATCCACCGTGCCACCTGGCTGCCCCCAGAGCTCCCCATTTTTACAAACAAGGAAACCGCAGCTCAAATCAAGTGACTTGTCCAAGATCACACAGGTAACGTCAGTAGAAAGATTTGAACGGAAACATTTAAAAGTCTTTTCTACTGTGTTCGTTTTAGGAATGTGGTCTACATTCTGGGGCCATTACTTTTCAGACTAATATGATCATCTACATTGACTTCAAGCTGGAGGTACCTGACAACCTATCCAGTTCAATGCCACTTCACAGATAAGAAAACCGAGGCTCAAAAAACAGTTATGTGACTCGTTTCAAATCACGCAGCAATGTAGTGGCAAATTGGAGACTAGAATCTGGGTCTTCTCCCTCCCAGCCTTTCCTCCCTGAACCCACTCCCTCTCTCATCAGCATCATGGAAAATAGGGTGGCTAGGTCAAAGAAAAGATTTAGAACCGCAAGGGACCTCGGATACCATCTCCCATAACCCCTTCATAGTAAAGATGAAGAGTCGGGGCAGCTAGGTGGCTCAGTGGATAGAGTACGGGCCCTGGATTCAGGAGGACCTGAGTTTAAATCTGGCCTCAGACACTTAACACTTACTAGCTGTGTGACCCTGGGCAAGTCACTTAACCCCAATTGCCTCACAAAAAAAAAAAAAAAAGATGAAGAGTCTAAGGCCCCAAGAAAGGAAGTGACTTGCTAGAATGTCCCTCCAGCTATTAAGTACTAGGGCTGGGACGGAAACTTAGATCTTCACACTGCAAATCTCTGCATATTCCATTGCCCCCAGAAGTGTGCTGGCTTCCAGTGTGAACATTTACACCTCGGAAATCAGCAAATGCTACAAATCAAGGCTTGATTGACTGTTTTGTTGATAGCTTGGGCTTGAGAAAGGTCGCAGAAAATGCCCAAAAGGCAAATTTGACTTAAAAGTGTGTCTTGCATATTTTCAGAGGACTCCTTGTTAAACATTTACCGGTATATTCCTGCTTACACTCCGAGCAAACAGTTCACATTCTTCTGAAATTTAAAGGAGTTAGAGGACCACTGAATACTGAGAAAGGGGGCATATTAGAAATGGCAATGAAAAAGTAAACAGATCTCCCAAAGAAGGAGCTGTAGCTTTACTGCCTCTCCCACCCACCCACCCACCCACCCACTGACCCCCTGAATAAGAAACAGGCTCAGCTTTCATAGCTGTGTACCATTTGCCTAAATTCAATATTCAAGAATTCTCCAAAGGTCCCTAGCCCCAGCAGGAATGGTTGGACTGAATGCTTTCAAAGGGAAGAGCTAGAACAAACAAAACAAAACAAAACAAAAAGAAGCCCACTCACTTCATGCCATGCCTCACGATGAAAAAAAAAATCCCCAGTGTTTGGCCTCATGAGGATTAGGAGGACAATGAACAGCTCTGACTTTTCTTGAGTAATTCAATCAGTCTGATGCTTTGAGGATGAGGCATCTTGGTGCCTCAGAGGCTGAGCACAGGAAGCTGCTGGTCAGTTATGAGACTGATAGTATTAAAATATCTTCCCAACCTAAAAAAAGACCTATCACCGTGGGAACCCCAAAGAAACCCAAAGCAGACTCGATGAGCATCACACCTAAAATATGCCCCAGAGTCTGGTATAAGATGACCGGCCAACCCAGAGCCAAATATACAGTCTGCTCTACACCGTGTGAGCTGGCTTCCTGTCACCCTCCGCATTACCCAATTCGAACATGTCAGAATAGTGGTCCATCAGGGCACCACCCCATAGCAGGTGATTCAGAGGCCAGGTGTGAGCCTCCATGAGTAAATAGCAGGCCGGAGGAGTGCCCCAGTGGAGAAAAGTTGATCTGAGGATCTCTTTTCTGCATTCCCAAGACCCAGGGCAACTCCATCCCCTCCCTCAGGGGGATTGTCCCTAGTGTAAACCTCTTTCTTCCTCTGTCAGGAAGTTTGGGCAATTGAGCTAAGGAAGAGGAAGTCAACAGCTGTGGCCAATAACCCTGATGAGGTCATCTGCCTCTCTGATACTGCCTACTGCTAGCCTATCAATCAATCAATCAATCAATCAATCAGCAAACATTTTTTTCTTGCCCTGTGCTAGGTTCTTGGTCACTGGGTTCACAGAGAAAAAAAAAATGCTCCCCCGAGGAAATTAGAAAACCTTGGCGGGTAGAAACAATGAGATTTACACCTAAAAGTATATACAAAAAAAAAATTACAGGATTTTGGAGAATAGGGGAAGGCAGTAAGAGTTGTGGGAGCAGGAAAGCCCTTCTGTTGGAAGTAATGCTTGAACTGGGCTTTGAAGAAAAGCCGGTGAAGAGGGAGAGGTGAAGAGGGAGTGGGTTCCAGGTGTGTGTGGGAGGGGAGAGGGGAGAGACAGCCTATGCAAAAGTGTTGAGCGTTCTGACCTTACCCGGGGATGTATACAAGACGTTTTTGTTTTTTTTTCAAACTGGCCCTCAAAGAGCAGAGCTGAATGTGCTGGCAGGAGACCCAAGGGAGACCACTGAGTGGTAGAGCAGCACAATTCTGGGGAATCTGGTTTCCAGGGATGTTTTTCCTTTGTTTCTCTAGGTGGTGTCCTGAGAAGTGAGCTGGCGGTCTTAGTGGATCCCAAGAGCAGCAAAAACTGCATCCTTACCAATCTCTCCAGAGTCCTTTCCTGTTCTCTTGTCTGTGCCGGAGGTCACAAGTTCCTGATGTATGAAGCTGATGTTCCTAAGAGCTCTCCTTAGGCTTATCATATTTTAAAATGCACTACAGTTAGTTGTAGGGCCACTATCATTTAATTTCCTCTAATGTACCTCACACCCTCACCTGTGCCCTATAGATTGCAAGCTCCTTGAGGGCAGCAACTGTGTCTCATTTCATCTTTGTATCCCTAGCATTGACAGAGTGCCCTGACCAAAGGAGGTGCCTGATAAAAGTGGATTGAATTTGAATTATTCTAAATCTGTCCTGAACCTGGAAGTACAAAGGAAGGGGAGGGGAAAGGAACAAGAATTTATTTAGCACCTACTATGTACTGCTAAGCACTTTATAAATATTATTTCATTTGATCTTCACAACAGCCGTAAGAGGTAGATGCTATCATTATATCTCATTTTACAGCTGAAAAAACTGGAGCAGAGTTGAGTGACTTGTCCAGGGTCACACAGCTAGTAAGTACCTGAGGGCAGATTTGAACTCAAGTCTTTCTGACTTCAGGCCCAGGGCTCTAACTGCTATAGCACCTAGCTATCTCAAGGGTAGGTTGATCTCAGGATTCAAGAATTGTGATCTTCCCTAAGGAGTGAGTGACAGAAAGATCTTTCTCCACAATCCACAACCCCACCCCATCCCGCCATAGTTCTTACTATGATGTGGTTGCTATACTATCTTCCTCCTTACCTTTGTAATGTAGCCTTGGGATTATGCCTCCTATTATGTTCACCTCCCTTCCCCTACAATCACCTATATTTCTAGCATTTAGATCGCATTTTAAGGTTTAAAAAGAACTTTGAAAGTATTATCTCATTCTATCCTCACAACTACATTGGAATGTGTTCTAATCACCCTCATTTTAAGCATTCAAAGGTTAAATGACTTGTCCGGGGTTATACAGCTGGTAAGTATCAGGCTGGATTTGAATTCAGGTCTTCCTAATGCCAGGTCCATTCACAGGTCATCACAATAAAATGTTTATTAAACTGAATTAAGCACCAGGCATTGTGTAGGGCTGGGAATAGAAAGACAAAAGCAAAATAGTTCCTGTCATCTGGGGGCTTACATTCTACTAGGTATAGAAAAGAGAATTTTACACAGATAATTAAATACAAAAATAAGTTAATATCAAAATAATTTTGGTCAGAATAGGGAGCCTTTAACTGAGAGGAGTAAGGAAAGGCATCTTGTAGGAGGTTGTATTTGGGTTGATCTTTGAAGGAAGCTAGGAGTTCCAAGAAGTATTGGTGAGGAGCAACAACATTCTGAGCAGAGAGTACAGCCCAGATGAAGGTACAAAGGCAGGAGATGGAGTATCAAGGTCAAGGAAAATCAACTAGGCCAACATAGAGTGTATATGGCAGAATAATTTTTTTTTTTTGGTGAGGCAATTGGGGTTAAGTGACTTGCCCAGGGTCACACAGCTAGCAAGTGTTAAGTGTCTGAGGCCAGATTTGAACTCAGGTCCTCCTGAATCCAGGGCCAGAATAATTTTGAAAGCAGACTGGAACAATGGGTTGGAGCACAAATATGAAGTACAGTGTGGAGTACAAATGGGGCTTTAAAAGCCAAACATGGGGGGCAGCTAGGTGGCACAGTGGATAAAGCACCAGCCCTGGATTCAGGAGGACCTAAATTCAAATCCGGCCTCAGATCTTTGACATTTATTAGCTGTGTGACCCTGGGCAAGTCACTTAACCCCAATTGCCTCACCAAAAACTATATATATATATATATGAAAGACATATAACATTGAGGCATTGGTAATGAAAAGAAAGCCAACACAGAGAAACACATCCAATGGAGGGCAGGGACCTTGGAACTGGATCTAGCAGCAGGCCATGCTGAAAGTGGACCTCCCAGACCAGGCATTCCCATAGGCCACTTCCTGCCAAGCTGTGGATGGTACTCTAAGCATGTCAGTGTTGTTAATTCCCCCAAGAAAATGAAAAAAAAAAGTTAAGAACTCTATCACCTAGACCAAAGCTTCTTAAACTGTGGATCACAACCCCACATGATGTCATATAACTGATGGTGGGGGGGTCACAAAAATTTGGTAACAATTAGAAGTTATGTATATCTATTTTATGTACTTATACACCTGAGGTTTCATAGAAATTTTTTAGGTAAAAAGGGGTGGCAAATGGAAAAAGTTTAAGAAGCCCTGCCCTAGACAACAAACACATTTGACTCTTAACCAATGCTGCCTTATTTATCATTAACTTTCTGATGCGCTTGGGTGGGACTCACAAGGGAACTGTAAGCTTCTGAACAGCAGAGGCGAGGTGTCTCCTAGTCTGAGCTCTGCCTCTAGCTTGGCTGTGTGCTCTCAGGCAATTCAAAGAATATTTATTAAAGGCCTACTATGTTCCAGGTGCTGGGGTGCTAGGTGCTAGGGATCCAAAGACCAAAAAAAAAAATGGAAACAGTTCTTCTAGGAAATACCTAGCCTTCTAGGTATTTCCAATCTACTGGGGGTAGAAGGGGTGGGGCTTCTGATCACAAATAGGTACCATTTTCCTTCTCTGTTTCCTTGGATAGAAAATGCCAGCTCTAATGTTTTGTTTATAATTTTTATATCCCACCAATATCTCAGGTCCAACAGCCACGGGGTAGGCACTCAATAAATATTCATTAATTTCCTATGACTTTGACTCGGGTATCTCAAGTTGATCTATAGTGTGGTTTGGTGAATGGAGGGATAGACCTGGAATCAGGAAGAGTTGAGTTTGAATGGTGCCTTGTACAACTGATTAAGGGTGACCACTTAACCAATAAAAGCCTCCAGCCATTCTCTGGATGTATGAAATATTTGTGATTTTATAAAATGCAAATTATTGATAAAGACATTGAATCGAATAGACAACCTGTCTTGGTAGAGGGCCGTCCAACACCTAAGACTATCATAGGCCCTCCATCTGCCATGAGGCTGGGGTACTTTAAAAAAAAATCAGTATTTAATTTTTCAGACAAATGTATTTTATAATAGTTTTTACTTTCCCCTATCTGAACCCTCTACAGACTTCATGCCCTCCTCCCCATACTTAGCCCCCAGTCCCCAAATCCCTTCATAATAGCTCTCTCACCTAGAAGAGAATCTTACCAGCAAAATGTCACCTCCCTTTGTTTCCTTTTAACTTGCTTACTTGGCAAGAATAAAGACCCCACACAGGAAAGAGGAGGAGGAAATGGGGGCAGATGACAGGAGAAGGGAATCCGGTTTGATATAAGGAAGAACTTCCCTACAGTAAAGGTTGCCAAGAAATGGAATGGAATGTCAAGGGAAGTTACAGATTGTTATTCTCTGAAAATCCTCCTCCAGAGTTTGTCTGCCTGGAAGGATTCCAGGAAATCTAAGGGCAGCAGGAGGGAAGAGAACTTTGGGCTTGGAAAAGCTCGTTTTTAAGTTGGTTGTTTGGAAAGGAGAACATATTTTCCCTTAAAAAAACCGTGAGAAATATCTTAGGTTCCTAGGTTAGCTTTCTATGTAACCCATAACAGGATTTTAGAATCCCTCCCCCCAAACCTTAGAGGGCACCTTGTCCAACCCCCTCATCTTATAGGTGGGACAAACAAAAACCAGACAGGTAATGAGACTTGTACAAGGTCACATGGGTATAAGTAGGGAGTGAACTGAGGTCTGATGAACCAAAGCCAGTGCTCATTCCATGACTATGCCATGGTTCCTATCCTCACCCAGTAAGAAAATGAAACCGGATGGCAAACAGAACCACCACTGCTAATTCCCATCGTAAACAGCGTTTTACTGGGAAAATGCAGTTTAAGGATGCTTGGAAGATGTCTTAGTGCAGGTGCTTTGAACCCTAAGGGCTCCATGGATACATTTTAATATGTCCTTGAACTGGGAACATTTAATATTTTCATTTCATTTCTTTCTTTCTTTCTTTCTTTCTTTCTTTCTTTCTTTCTTTCTTTCTTTCTTTCTTTCTTTCTTTCTTTCTTTCTTTCTTTCTTTCTTTCTTCCTTCCTTTCTTCCTTCCTTTCTTCCTTCCTTTCTTCCTTTCTTTCTTCCTTTCTTTCTTCCTTCCTTCCTTCCTTTCTTTCTTTCTTTCTTTCTTTCTTTCTTTCTTTCTTTCTTTCTTTCTTTCTTTCTTTCTTTCTTTCTTTCTTTCTTTCTTTCTTTCTTTCTTTCTTTCTTTCTTCCTTTCTTCCTTTCTTTCTTTCTTTCTTTTCATAGACTACCGCATTTCATCCCCTCATGGCTTTGGAGTAATTCTTTCCTACCCTTTGAGATGGCGTATTCTCAAAAATATGTTCAACAAATGAGCTTTCTATCAAACACATCATCTTAAAGAACCTTCCACTTCAAAATGACAAATCATAGACATGTTTACGCAGGATAATAGATCAAGGGCCCATGATGTCTTAGGTATGGGAATTTCCTTCACCAAGGCAGGTCTTTTCATTTCATCACTTTCATCAACGATTTGAACAAAGGCATAGGTGGCATATCTGTCATAATTGCAGACAGATAGCTAAACACACTGGATAACAGAATTTAGCCCTAAAAAAAGATTATGACAGGCTAGATCACTGAGCAGAAACTAACATGATGAAGTTCAATAGGAATAAAGTAAAAATAAAGTCCTGTGTTTGGGTTCAAAAAGTAAATCGCATTAAGTGTACAAGGTAGAGAACTAGATTTACAAAACAATATATATATGCGGGGCAGCTAGGTGGCACAGTGGATAAAGCACCAGCCCTGGATTCAGGAGGACCTGAGTTCAAATCTGCCCTCAGATACTTGATACTTACTAGCTGTGTGACCCTGGGCAAGTCACTTAACCCCCATTGCCCTGCAAAAAATGAAAACAAAAAACAAACAAACAAACAAAACCTATATATACTCACATATGTATATATACGCAAATATACATATGTGTGCATATAGACATATATGTATATCTTTATCGGTGTGTATACTATATATTTATTATATATAACATATATAATATTTATATATGAAAAACCTTAGGGATTTTAGTCTTCCATATGTTCAATATGAGACAACAGTTTAATGTGAGAGTAAAAAAAATAATGCTATATTAGATTGCCAACAGTTGAATTAATATTTTTGTCATTCTAAAAGTTGTGGGGGGGTTTAGCACCCTCTGACCCTGTATAGACAGCTAGGTGTTGCAGTGGATAGAGAAATGGGCTCAGGATCAGGAAGACTTATCTTCCTAAGTTCAAATCCAGCCTCAGACATTTATAAGCTCTATGACCCTGAGCAAGTCACTTAAACCTGCTTGCCTCAGTTTCCTCTTCTGTAAAATGATCTGGAGAAGGAAGTGACAAACCACTCCAGTATCTTTTTTTTTTTTTTTTTAGTGAGGCAATTGGGGTTAAGTGACTTGCCCAGGGTCACACAGCTAGTACGTGTTAAGTGTCTGAGGCCGGATTTGAACTCAGGTACTCCTGACTGTAGAGCCGGTGCTCTATCCACTGCGCCACCTAGGTGCCCCCACTCCAGTATCTTTAACCAGGAAAACCCTAATAGGATCATAAAGAGTCAGACACAAGAAGCCCCTGTTCTACCATTAAAAGAAGTTCAGTTACCAGAACAAGGTGTTAATCTTTCAGCTATTTTCTGTTCTGTCCACCTATGGAATATTGCATCTAGTTTTCATTACCACAATTAAGGAAGGGATGTTTCCAGGCTTGGTAGAACTCATCAGAGCTCATTTTGCACTGGCATAGCCTTTGAGAATTCTGGGTCACTGCCATAATGTGATGAAACATCAGTGTATGACTGTGAGGGATTCTGCAAGCTCTTGCAGGTTCTACCAAGTTAGAAAACTTTGAAAAATGGGCCAGGTGACAGACAGACTTTGTGTCTGCAGTTGAAGACTAGCACAGCAAGTCTAAAAAGGCTGGCTACCAAGGCATTGATTTTTTTGTTTGTTTGCTCTGATGACTCATGAAATGGATAAAAATATAAAATGTTCTTCTATCCTATGTAACCAGCCTCATTTTGCTTCTGCAGGGAAGGAAGTGAAATGGCAGATATGGGGTGGAGAGTGCTTAACAAAAGTTTGTTGTATTGATTTGAATTGAGTTAGTTGAGTTGGTTTCCTAATATAACAAATAATAACAAGGAACATTATTTCATGGGACACTTGGTTATCTCACTTAGCAGTGCACAGAATGAGTATAAATGAACATGTCACTGTGAAAATAATTACAGCTTATGAGCCAACATCCATTACAGAGGATGAAGAAATAGAGAAAATATGTAAAGAATTTGGCAAGATCTTCCAATCCAAGTCAACATACCTTGAAACTCAGTGACTTTAATGAGAAATTGGATGTAGGAGAGGACAATAAAAACTGTTAGAAAATGTGGTCCAAGATCAAGAAATGAAAGTGGCTCAAGATTTATATACTACTTAGAAGCACCATGTCTGTGTGTCATTAATTCTTTCTTTTAAGAAAAGAATCAAAAGACACTAGACATGTGGGCCTCAAACAACATCATAAAAACAGAAACTGACTTCATCTTAGAGAGAGGAAATGCCTGCGTATACATCAAACAGCAAAATTGGCAGGCTGATCAGCAGTTAGTTAGATTAAAGGTTAAAGTAAAACCAAATCAGAAGAAAGGATAAAGATTAAAAGAAGGCATCACCTATATCTGATTATAGATGTTTTACCTTGACCAATTTAAGGCAGCTGATTTAAAAGAGAAAACAGAAAAGGCAAAAGTAAAGTCTCTTATCTCTGTAATCATTTTTTAGAGAAGTTTAACTGATGCGGCACACCTACCACAGCAGGGAGGTCCCCAAAGCCTGAAAACTGCTTCATCTAGCGAATGTTTCATCTATTTGGCCAAACAAACAAACAAAAAACCCCCAACAACATTCACTTGGAGTACAAGCTCATTTGCCAAACATTTGGGAAGTTCATCAAGGAACATTATGAGCAGGATGATATTACAAAACAGTAAAAAGAAGCTGAGGGAGAAATGAGTCTATAGAAAACGAGAATTGGGATATACTTAAGCCAAGTCATCCTGGCATTTGTAGATGAAACAGGAAGGAAGGCCATAAAGAGAAACAGGTACTTTTAGAGCCATTCATTTTCATTGGTGATAAGAAGGGAACCATTACATTTAAATTTTCCTAACTCAGTATTCCAAAAAGATAGAGGTTTTTGCTTAATGTAAGGGGAAAATCCCTAAGAATTAGGCCTAATTAGATTTTTTTTTAATGGAATGGATTTAACCGTTGCTATTCTTACAGCATAATCTTTTTCTATTTACTGAGTTGGCACACTAGAAGAACCACATCAATACTGACATTCTTGCTATAAATAAAACTAGAAGTGGGCCACAGACAATCCAGCTATGGGATTGCCTGGAAATGCAGCGAGTCCCCTGTTACTGGAAGGCTACAAATTGAAGCAGGATGGGTTTCATGCTTTGGACTAGATGACCTCTGAGCTTTCTTCCAGCTATGCAGGTCTATGATTCTATAACTTCATGTGTGCATTTATAATTTCCAAGAAGAAAAAAAGGAAATATACACTATAATAAAAATCATTGAGTTGTACGTATATAAACTATAAATATTACATATACTATATAATATATTACTATATGTACTATATAGAGATATAGATATAAAATATATACTATATAAACTACAGTTCAAAGTTAAGATTCTTACCTAGGCCATTGTTGTTGTATTCAGTGCATAAATTAGTGTTCGTTTATACCATATGTTTGACTAAACTGAAGCCCTGAGTGATATTCTGAAATTAAGGGGATGGTGTTAGGAGAAATTTTGACATTTACATATATATAACTTTCCTCTGGAGGAAGCTAGGTGGTACAGCGGATAGAATGCTGGACCTGGAGTCAGGAAGACCTGAGTTCAAATCCAGCCTCAGACACTTAGTAGTTGTGTGACCCTGGGCACATAACTTAACCTCTGCCTTAATCCACTAGAGAAGGAAATGGCAAACCATTCACTCTTTTTGCCAAGAAACCCTCATGGACAGCATTGGTGTGCTATGGTCCATGGGGTCACAGAGTCAGATATGACTGAATGACTGAACAACAATGACAAGTACCTTTCCTCTGGGTATTCATAAATGTAAAGATCCACAGCTAGAAGTAGACTCAAAGGCCATGTAGTCCAACTCCATCATTTAACAGATGTGGAAATGAGGCATATTCATTTTAGGTTTAGTGCCTTGTCTAAGATTACACAGCCAATAAGAGTCTGAGGTAGCATTTGATTCCAGGTCTCCAAGTCCAGAAGACCTTTCTACACCATTCTCTTTCTTTTCTCTCATTCCAAGATTGGACTCATAATACCTTGGCACAAAGCTCTTGGGCATCAGGAACAACTTACTCATGCTGAGCAAAGAAAACCATATGTTTGGATCACTTATCAAATTTCTCCATGAAACAAAGACTCATTTTATGTTTACTGACACCCCTTATGACAAAGAATAAAATATAAGGAGAGAAGGAAAAGTAATTGGGTGCCACTAACCAATATATCCAAGTCTGATAGTATATGCAGTGCTCCACATCCACAGCCTATCACCTCTGCAAAGATGGTAGTGAGGGGGCAGCTAGATGGCGCAGTGGATAGAGCACCGGCCCTGGAGTCAGGAGGACCTGAGTTCAAATCTGGCCTCAGAACCTAACACTTGCTAGCTGTGTGACCCTGGGCAAGTCACTTAACCCCAATTGCCTCACTTTAAAAAAAAAAAAGATGGTAGTGAGGTACATTTTCTCCCCTCTTCCTTGGAGGGTTTGGTTTGATCACTATAATTATATAGCATTCAGTTTTCAGTTACAGTTGTGGGTTGGGTTGGGATTTTTTTTGTTACTTTCCATTCAAATCGTTGCAGTCATTATATATTTCGTTCTTCTGATTTTCTTACTCTATTTGGCATAATTTCACCTAAAATCTTGTCATGCTTCTCAGTATTCTTCAGCTCCATCATTTCTCGTGGTGCAGCAACTTTCTTGTTGCTTCACAGGGTGATGTCTTCAGTCCTCTGTGAAATGGATTTAAGTGAGGTAGAGTTGCACAAAATCATCAACCTCACTCTCTTTCAGAGTCATCAAAGTCCAGTGGCAGAAGAAAAGTCAAGATGTATCAATATTCTATTACATTTTCGGACCACAATTTATTTAACCATTCCTCAATAGATGGGCCTCTACTTTGTTTTCAGTTCTTTTCTACTACAAAAAGTGCTATGAATATTTTGGTGTATCTTGAACCTTTCTTCCTATCTTTGACCTCTTTGGGGTCTGTCTAGTAATAGGATTGTTGGATCAAAAGCTATGGACATTATAGTCCCTTTCTTAGCATAATTCCAACAAAGACCCCTTTTAAAAATGCTAATATTTTCCCCAGTGAGCTGTGGATCACTACAACCTGTGCTCCAAAAGTACTGTAATTGTTGTTCAGTAGTTTTCAGTCATGTCTGACCCTTCATGGGCCCATTCGCAGTTTCTTGGCAAAGATACTGGAGTGGTTTGCCATTTCCTTCTCCAGATGATTGTTTTTACAAATGAGGAAATGAAGGCAAACAGGGTTAAGTGACTTGCCTAGGGTCCCATAGCTAGTAAATATCTGAAGCCAGATTTGAACTCAAGAAGGTGAGTCTTTTTGACTCTAGTCTTGGCACCCTATCCACTACACCACCTAGCTGTCTCTGTAATTGAGGCTCATTTAAAGGGCAATAGAGGTATGTGATGGGCATGAGAGGGCAGCATATTGCAAAAAGGAGTTATGAAAGACAGCAGCTGTAAAGAATGTCATCAAAGAAATGTATGAGAGAAAAAGAAGATGGGTTGGTTCTATGTCAAGAATGAAGGATAATTGATGGGCGGGTTGCTTTTTCCACTAGTAATGACTAGAGAAAGCAAGAAAGGTCTTCAGAACAGAACCCCTGTGGTGAACTCAGGGGCTGATGAGATATTGGAGAGAATGAATGTGGAGCAATCTGCGTCATGGCAGGAAACATATCAATGAGATCATAGAACCTTTAGAGAACATGGAGTCCATGAACTTGTCTTTATTGTATTTTTATAACTTTATATCAGCATGATTGGTTTCCTCTGTATTTTGTTTATTCATTCAAAAATATCATTCTGGGGGCAGCTAGGTGGCAAAGTGGATAGAACACCGGCCCTGGAGTCAGGAGGACCTGAGTTCAAATCCAGCCTCAGACACTTGACAACTTACTACCTGTGTGACCCTGGGCAAGTCACTTAACCCCAATTGCCTCACCACCCCCCAAAAAGATCATTCTGAAAAAGGTCCCATAGACTTTATCAGATTGCCAAATTGGGGATTACATGTAGGGGAGCCCAAAGTGAAGCTTACTTTTTTATTATGAGTATAATGACACAGAAATGCCATCAGGCCCTGGACAGGGGTTGGGGTAGGGGATTGAGGGGCTGGGATGTTGGCCCTTTCCCACTGAAGCACCCCTTTGCTCTAGGGCAGAATTTGGGCCCCAAAGAACAGCATTAGACTCTTCCCCCCTCCCCACCCCTCTCTGGCTCTTTATACTGTACCCCCCTCCCCAAAGCCCTAGAGAAAATCATGTAAAGCTTTTACTTGGCTCACATCTAGGGCCTCCCCAGAAAGGGAGTAGAAAGATATTCAATGTACAATAGAGATCAGGTATAGTACAGATGTATTTCTTCCCCCATAAAAGGAAAACTAACATACTTAAAATGCAACAGAATCTCAAGCTTGCATTGATGAATACTTAAACATGATCATTCTCTCAGGCGGCTAATGCTTACAATATCAAAACCTGAAGCATTTTGTGGGATGTGTCCATTGGCATCTCCCCTCTGCCTTGGTACTGCCCTCTCTGAAGAGCCTCCTCAAAGTCAAAAGGCTTCTGGTCCCCCAGACCAGGGATGAGTAGAGGGGGAGGGAGGACCTCCTTTCCGTGTTGTAGCAGGCACTGATTAAGGGTCATAGGAACTCCCAAGGCAGCCATGCCGAAAAAGTCTACCTGCTAAGGGATCTGTTCCAGGCTTGATGCTCAGTCATCAAAGTAGACGAAGGAATTGTAGCCTTGACATCCCAACCTGGGCTCACATAACAGGCTCCAGGTGCCCTAGGCGAGCCATTGTCATTTTTGTGAGGGTCAGGGCCTGCCCCTCATGGAAAGTCCCAGAGAAAAACCATTACATGCCATATATTCCAAGAGAGTGAGAAGAGAAGAGCTCTACGGGGTAGAATGGCTCATTTCAAAGGTCTACTGAGTGACTATCTCTTCCTGGCTCTGGGACCAGAAAGTTATGAGTGAGACCAAGGGACCACCCAAGGTTTACTACATCAATCCCTCCAGTGATGAACACATAGGGCCCACTATAAACAACCCAGGGTCCCAAAGACTGGGGGTGGGGAGAGGCTCATCTGTTTTCCCCATTACATAAACCGTCATACATTTTTTTTTCTTTCTTTCTTTCTTTTTTTTTGTTGAGGCATTTGGGGTTAAGTGACTTGCCCAGGGTCACACAGCTAGTGTCAAGTGTCTGAGGCAGGATTTGAACTCAGGTCCTCCTGAATCCAGAGCTGGTGCTTTATCCACTGTGCCATCTAGCTGCCCCAGTGCTATTTCCTCTGAACCATATCCATTTTTGATATTGAACCATCTGACTGTGTCAAGGAATCTGATGACAGAAACTTTCTTTTCCAAGTCTTCAGGAGTTGTGGCCATTGAGAAGTCAGGGTGGGGTTTGGGGCAGCACGTGTAGAAGCAGTTCCCAGGTTGCATCTCCATAAGGGTTGATGCCCTGGATAGTGGCTATGGGAGCTGGGCTGGAAACAGGGCCAGGGAGCTATGGGGCACTGCCACAGCTGGGGCTCTTGTGCTCAGAGTTCTGGGCTGTTCTCATCAGGGTCTAGGGGGAGGAGAAGATGGTGGTCTTACTTGTCTGGTATATGCTCCCTTCTGTCTCCCCCTCCATGTGCGTTAGTGGAGCTGACTTGTGTGCTCTGTGGGTGGCAGTTGGTCAGAAGATGACGGGACTGCTTTTCTCCCACTCCACAAAGTTGCTCCCCTGGATGATGGCTGAGGGTATTGAGCTGGAAACAGAATCAGGGTCTGGAGAACACTATCGTTCTCTGGGTTCTTGGGCTTACTTGCCAGCAGTGGTTGTGGTGATGAAGATAACAAATCCATTCTCCATAGAGGTTACAAGGATTGATCATAAGTATAAAGGCCATTCTGGAGAGCAGGACCAGTGCTTAGAATGAAAAAGGAAATAAAGAATAGTTCAGCAAAACTTGCCAATGTCTCAATCAAGTCTGACATTACATAGTGTTCACACTCATAGTCTCCCACTTCTACAAAGAAGGGAGAATAAATGCACATATTGCCGATAGCAGAAAAAAAAACCCACCCTTCATGGAATATGGAGGGGTTTTTTTTCCTGTGATAAGTCGAGTCTAATTGTGTTACAATGAAGTCTCAAAGCTTCTGAGACACGTTTTTCTATAGGGAGACACAGTCACATTACTCAACAAGGTGACATAAAATGAACCAGAATTTTGAGGTGACAAGGAAGGAATCTTTCGAGTTAAGTGGCTGAAAAACAACAAGAAGATTGATTCAGACTCTGCACAGCTGAAAATCACTTTATAATTGAAGTGCTCATTTCATGCAGACACAGTTTCCTGGTGACTCCAAAATGACCTATTTAAACCCCATCTAGATTAAACTGACAGTGCTAGATTTCAGCTTCCTGTCAATGACTCCTGGCGATGTAGTCACTGAAATACAAGACAATTCTCTATGTCTGCAGCATTTTAATATAATTATGAAATGCAGAACTTTCATTTGCTTGAAGACTCTGCCTTTCAGTATTTTAATAATAACAACTTTTCTGTCTGTACCTATTGACTTCATGGGTATATCCAGGAAAACATTCCCTTTACCAATGCAGTTCAGCAACTTTTAGCAAGTTTCCTGGGTACAGAGAGGTTAAAGCATTTTTCCTGTACTCCCTTCACCCCCATTCCGCTACCATTACCCTTCAATTTTTTTTAAAAAAACCTACTTTGTAACAAATAAACACAGTAAAACAAAAGAAAATCATATATTTGGGGGGGGGTTTGTCTTTGTTTTTTTGATGGGGCAATGAGGGTTAAGTGACTTGCCCAGGGTCACACAGCTAGTAAGTGTCAAGTGTCTGAGGCCGGATTTGAACTCAGGTCCTCCTGAATCCAGGGCCAGTGCTTTATCCACTGTGCCACCTAGCTGTCCCCAAGAAAACCATATATTGACCATGTATGAAAATGTATATCTCATTCTAAACCTCTAGTCTATTACCTCCCTATCAACCAGTGGGAAGTATACTTGGTCATCAGTTCTCGGGAATCATGATAGATTGTTGCTCTTGATAAGTGACAATCAGTGTCATTTAGTCTTTCAAAGTTGTTTTTCTTTACAATAGTGTAGTAATTGTATAAACTATTCTGGTTCTTCTCACTTCACTCTGCATCAGTTCATACAAGTCTTCCCTTTAGATGAGATTTAATGAATCTATCCATTGCATCATTTATTTATTTATCTATCTATCTATCTATTGATTGATTGACTGATTGATTGATTGATATTTATTTTGGTCGGGGCAATGAGGGTTAAATGACTTGCCCAGGATCACACAGCTAGTAGTAAATTTCAAGTATCTGAGGCCGGATTTGAACTCAGGTCTTCCTGAATCCAGGGCCAGTGCTTTATCCACTGTGGCACCTAGCTGCCCCTGCATCATTTCTTACAATATAATATTATTCTTTTACTTTCATATACCATGATTTTTCTCCAAATAGTTCAACAAAATGTGCTGCTTTGAACATTTTTGTACATGTGGGTCTTTTCCTTCTTACTTCAATATCTGTACTTCAAGTAATGGTAGTGCTTGGTCAAAGAGTATGACTAGTTTAGTTTCTACAAATTGCTTTCCATAATAGTCCCATCATTTCATAGCTATACATAGGGTACAGTAAGTGACCCTATTCTTCCACAGCTCCTTCAAATTTTGGTATTTTGGGGTCTTTACTGATTTGATGGGTGTGAAGTAGAACTTCAGAATTTTAATTTACATTTCTCTCATTATTAATGGTTTGGGACATTTTTTCCTCAATAAAATTGTTGATAATCAAAGAAAATCCCTGAAATTGAGAGATTGGAGTATCTTGTTTATGAGATAGACAGGAGGCCAATGCCATGATGGAAAATGCTATCTACATCCAGAGAAAGAACTGATGGAGGGGCAGCTAGTTGGCACAGTGGATAAAGCACCGGCCCTGGATTCAGGAGGACCTGAGTTCAAATCCGGCTTCAAACACTTGACACTTACTAGCTGTGTGACCTTGGGCAAGTTACTTAACCCTCATTGCCCTGCAAAAAACAAAAAAACAACAAAAAAAGAACTGATGGAGTCTGAATGCAGATTGAATAGGATGCTATTTTCATTTTTTCATGATTTTCCCCTTTTGTTCCATTTCTTCTTTTGTAACTTTTTTTAATTAAAAAAAAAACATTTTATTTTAAGTTTTTAGTTCCAAATTCTATCCCTTCCTATTTTCCCTCCTTCCCCTTTCTACTCCCTGAGGCAGTAAACAGTCAGATATAGGTTATACATGTACAATTATATAAAACATTTCCATATTATTTTGCATGAAAACTCAAATAAAAGGGAAAAATGAAAAAAAAAGTGAAATAGCATGCTTTAGTCTGTATTCAATCAATACAGTTCTTTCTTTGGAGGTGGATAGTATGTTCATCATTAGTCCTTTGGGATTGTCTTGGATCATTGTATTGCTGAGAATAGTTAAGTCATTCACAGTTCATCTAACAATATTGCTATCACTGGGCACAACATTGTCCTGGTTCTGCTTACTTCACTATACATTAGTTCATATAAGTCTTTCCAGACCTTATGAAATCATCCTGCTTGTCATTTCTTATAGCACAATAATATTCCATTACAATCATATATGGCCTGTTTAGCCATTTCCCAGCTGATGGGCATTCCTTTGATTTTCAATTCTTAGTCACCATAAAAAGAGCTGCTATAAATAATTTTGTACAAATAGGTCTTTTTCTCTTTTTTGGAATGTATTTGTTATACAAACCTAGCAGTGGTATTGCTGGATCAAAGGTATTCAGTTTTATAGCTTTGGGGCATAGTTCCAAATTGTTCTCCAGAATGGTTGGATTAGTTCACAACTCCACCAACAGTAGATTAGCCTTCTAGTTTTTCCACATCCCTTCCAACATCCAACATTTTCCTTTTTTGTTATATTCCCACTCTGATAGGTGCCGGGTGGTACCTCAGAGTTGTTTTAATTTGCATTTCTCTGATCATTAGTGATTTAGAGCATTTTTTCATGTGACCATAGATAGCTTTGACTTCTTTGTCTGAAAACTGCCTGTTCATAACCTTTGACCATTTATCAATTGGGGAATGACTTGTATTTTTATAAATTTGACTCAGTTCTCTACATATTTGAGAAATGAGGCCTTTATCAATAACATGATATGTTTTACATGATTGCACATGTATAATTTATGTCAGATTGCTTGTCATCTTGGGGAATGGAGGGAGGAAGGAAAATTTGGAACGCAAAATCTTTCAAAAATGAATATTGACAATTGTCTTTACGTGTAATTGGAAAAAATAAAATACTATTAAAAGAAATAAAGAGCTGGCTCTCAGGGAGTTTGCATTCTAATGGGGGAAGACAGTATGTAAATGGATGTTGGAAAGCAAGGGGATGGAGATATTGGAGAAAGTCCAGAGAGTTAGGAGTAGAATCTAGGGAGGAATGAAAATATGATTAGCTCGGGAACTTTACTTAAAATGGTAGCTATAGGAGGAACTTGAGCACTTTCCTTAAAAATAGAAGTTTTAGGAGGAACCAACCAATGAGAGGGGCAGCTAGGTGGTGAAGTAGGTAAAGCACTGGGCCTGCAGTCAGGAAGACTCATCTTCCTGAATTCAAATCCAGCCTCAGATACTTAGAGTCAGACACGACTCAAAATGACTGAACAACAACAAAATCAATCAGAGGAAGGGACTTGGGTACTCTCCTTAAAATGGTAATTATGGGAGGAACCAACCTGTGGGAGGAAGGGGCCACAGGGGTGGAGTGAGCTTCCAGGGTGAGAAGGTTTCTATGGCTCAGTGGAGAGAGTCCTGAGAATCAGGGCTGGAGCCCAGAAAGTAAGATGATGGCAATTTCCCTTTCATTAGAGGTCTTCAAAGAAAAGGCTAAATGACTACTTGTTGGAGACGTTATAGAAAAGAATAGGTGGTTTCTGAAGTTCTTGACTCTGAGATGCTTTGATTTTGGGAAATGTAATTCTTATGCTCCACAAATTTATAATATAGCCAGGGAGGTAAGATATACACATGAAACAAGCCATAATACAATATACAAGGCAATATTCTCCATCAAGTTCTGTAGGAAGTAGTGTAAGGATGACCTTATCAAAGGTTAGGGTAGCAGAGCCCAAGATAACCCATTTTCAATAGTTTTGAGGATGGACTCTGTCATCTCAAGAAAAGTCTGCTTAAGTGTAAAAAGGGCCATTGTTAGAGAAATGGCCAGCAGATGATTTTTTTAAAAAGACATAGCCACTCAAAACATTACCTATTAAGGTGTGGAGGGGTTTCACAGAACCACACAATCTTGAAGTTGAAAAGGATCTGTTTTGTGTCATTGGAGGAAGTTCTTAGGGTAACAAGAATTTGAGTAAGTGCTAGGGGAATTTAGGGAAGGAAGAGAATCTATAGGCAGATAGAAACAATGGAATTACCATATTGGTCAGACTTATGGTTTATGCAACTTAATATTCATTTGCTAATAGAAGCCCCAGGGGGAAATGCCTAGTACCTCAAACTTCAAAACTAGGTAGGTTTTTTTCATAGTCATCCTCTGTCTCTGTTACTCATAAATTTTTCCAAACCCCTTTAGAATCAATCCTTTTATGGAGTATGTCCCAAAAGTCTTAGTTCAGTTTTAAGCTACTACAGTCATTATTTCCTGCCAATAGCACCTCTTAGAATAATGAATCATTCCATAGGTGTGTTGCCACTTGGTGAAGCAGTACTTGCTCTTATTTGTTCTAACCTTATCTCATCAAGTTTCAGGGCAGGGGGCTTTTCTCTATGTTGGTGTTTACCTTTTGATGACATTCACAACTTCATGTTTTTCATCTATGCCTCTTCTCTGTCTTATCCTTTTCAGGCTGGAAGGATCCTAGTTTTCCTCATCTGTCCTCATATCAAAGTCCACCTGTAGCCCTACTGACAAACTGAGGAAGGAATTTAATACTTCTCTGGGGAGGGGAGGTCATTTATTCACTCTGATGAATGGTTGGCCAGCAGTGCACATCTGGTCTGGCTTGAATAGTTTCTCCTCTCTCTTCTTGGTCTGTCTCTCAGTAAGTCCCAAATTGCTCAAATGGCCCTCTTAACCCAAACACAGCACCACTGCAATAAAATGACAACTCTGTCCCCCTGCCCACAGAATTCCTTCGTCACATTATGTGGTGGTTGTTTAGTCATATCCAATTCTTCTGTGACCCAATTTGGGGTTTTCTTGGAAAAGATACTGAAGTAGTTTTCCATTTCCTTTTCCAGCTCAACTTACAGATGAGGAAATTGAGGCAAATGGGGTTAAATGATTTACCCAGAGGCACATAGTTAGTATATGAGACAAGATTTGAACTCAGGAAGATGAGTTTTCCTGACTCTAGGCCTGGTTCCCTATCCACTGCCCAAAGTATGTGAGTAGGGCTACACTTTTATCCCTCCAAACATTTTAATTACCCATCAGTCCTCTATATGCAGCCTTTACTCAAGCTGAATTGATGTCTCCCAAATGTCCTTAGCAAAGGGAAAAATGGGATGGGACTTTGGAGATCTAGGTTCTCAGAATCACAGAATCCAGACTATAACTTACTTAGTAAATGGCCATCCAGTCTTTTCTTGAAGACTTCAATTGGAGGGGTTTGGGGGGAGGAATGGGGTTTTGAGGGAGTGACCCCCTATCTCCTGAGGCAGGTCATTCAGATTTGGATAGCTTTCATTATTAGGCCATAGATTTGTGCAAGGTATAGTATAGATACAAGATAATCTTCATCAGGAGGCATTAACAATTCCAGTCTTTACATACCCTGGCCTGGAGGTACTTAAACATTCTGCTTGGTCCTCCTCCTTTGAAAACCCTCTAGTTTATCAACATCCATTCTAAACTGGGCTGTCCACTATTGAACACAATACTCTAGGCAGATGTGATCTGACCAGGGAAGAGTTCAGAGGGACTGCCCCTTCCTTATTCTGGGAAACCAGGTCTCTCTTAATGCAGCCTAAGGTCCCAATTGCTTATTTTGCCCATTATTTGATACCGTTGACCCTAAGTGATCATATGAACCACAGAAACCCCAAAATCTTTTTTCAGACAAACTGCTGCCCAACAAAGCCCCATGAATCTTATGCTTTTAAAATTTAAAGCTTGAGGATAAAAATTTTACATTTCTTCCTATTAAATTTAATATAATTTTATCCTGCCCAATTTACCAAGCCATTAAGATATTTTTGTTTCCTGATTCTGTCATCCCAGATTTATGTCAAGAAAGAAAGGTCTGAGTTTAAATCTAGCCTCAGACACTGACTAGCTCTGTGACTGACCCTGGGCAAGTCACTTAAGCCAGTTTGCCTCAGTTTCCTCATCTCTCAAATGAGCTGGAGAAGGAAATAGCAAACCACTCCAGTATCTTTGCCAAGAAAACCTCAAATGGGGTAATGAAGAGTCAGACATGACTGAAATGACTGAAAAACAACAAAAGTAGCACCTACTTCACAGGATTATTGTAAGGATCAAATACAGTGTTCAGCACAGTGCCTGACATATTGTAATCCCTTAATAAATGTTTGACTTCCTCCTCTCTTCCTTCCCCCAGTTTTGGTCTTGGTAAGTGCTTGATTCAACAAGTATCTTTTAAATGTAGTCTAAAGACTAAAATGAAATAGTACCTTCCCAATAAGGAGTTTTCTTTTCTTTCTTTTTTTTTTTTTTAACTGAGGAAAAGGTGAAGGGAATAAATATAGCCTAGAGCAAGGCATTGTGCTAAGTGTTTTACAAATATTATCTCATTTAATGGGGAGAGAGGACACTATACATGTGAGTATATATGAATATGTACACGTACAGACACCCACATATTTTGTCTGGACCTATGATGTCATAGGGAACTCCTGGTGAGAAAATTCCCTTTACCAATACACATGTCAACTATTGTGCAATTTATAATCTTACAGTTGCCCCAAGGCCCTGAGAGATTAAATCACTTGTCTAGTATGGAAGGAGTCAATGGGTTTTAGGTGTGGGATTGGACTCAGGTCTTCCTGATGGCAAAGACAGCTCTTTAGCTACCATATCAAATTTCCTCTGAGCCAGATAAATAATATACGTAACATAATAACCAGAAAGGGCATGGAACCTTGAAGGGGCCAAGGGGAGGGAGGCAAGCATTCCAGATAGTGGATGGAACATTGTGTAAGGGAATAGCCAATGGAATCTTTTGGCTGGAACCTAGAGTGTGTGAAGGGCTTTAAATATCAAACTCAGGGGCGGCTAGGTGGTTCAGTAGATAGAGCACTGGTCCTGGAGTCAGGAGGTCCTGAGTTCAAATCTAGCCTCAGACACTTGACACTTCTTAGCTGTGTGACCCTGGGCAAGTCACTTAACCCCAATTGCCTCATGAAAAGAAAAAAAAAAACAGATTGAAATAAACATCAAACTCAGAAATTTGTATGTTAGCCTAAAGGTAATAGGGAGCCAGTCAATCAATCAATCAGTAAACAAGCATTTATTAAGCACCTGTTTTATGGCAGGCATTGTTCCACTTTGGAGCTAGGAAAACAAAAATGAGACAGTCCCTGCCTATAGTGGAAGGGAGAGACAACATGTTCACATGTGTTATATACAAAATGCATATACAATATATTTAAAGTAATTAAAAGGGAGGTAGGTACTTTCAATGGGAGGAATCAGACTGAAGGATTACTGTATTTTATATGTAGTAGTCATCTAATAAATGGTTATTGAATTTGAATCATAGGTGCCTCTGCTATTGTGTGACCTTGGGCAAGACATTTAATTTCTCTGAGCCTCAGTTTCCTCATATGTAAAATAAGGAGTTAGGCTTAGATGGCCTCTGAGGTCACTTCCAGATCTAAATCTAATGTCTTATGATTGTAGGAATTAAAATATTAAAGAATATTGGGGCAGCTAGATGGCGCAGTGGATAGAGCACCAGCCCTGGAGTCAGGAGGACCTGAGTTCAAATTCAGCCTCAGACACTTAACACTTACTAGCTGTGTGACCCTGGGCAAGTCATTTAACCCCAATTACCTCACTAAAAAAACAAACAAAAACTATTAAGGAATATTAAAAGTCTAAGTCAACCCTTTCATTTTGTAGCTGTGGAAACTGAGGTCCAGAGAGTTGAAGTAACTAGTTGGAAGTCACAAGTTATAAGCAGCAGTCAGGCTTGGAAGGCAGGTTGTTGTAAATGTTGGTTGTTGAGTCTTGGACTTTCTGTCATCCATGTATGTTACAAATCAAATTCAATTCAATTGAAAATATGTGTCCTAAGCACCTACCAGGGCCACCATCTTGTGCTTGGAATTAGTAAATAGAACAGAACAAAGCTGATCCCAGTGCATCACGTTGCTAACAATGACTAGCACAGTGAGATTGTTAGAGAAAAGCGTTGCCTCAGCCTGGTGACTGGGATTACTACCTAAAACAGATGGCCCTAAATAAGGATGGATTACGAGAGTGGGGAATCGCACAGCCAAAAATAGAGGCAGCCCCAAACATGCAGCCAAGCAAGAGTTATTTCTTGGCCTGTGATATCATCCATCCCTTCTCACATCCCAATTCCAGAGACTGATGGCTGGCTAATGGATTTCAGCAAGTGCCCCCATTTAATTTTATTTATATTCTACATCAGGTTTCTGTTTAGGGAGGCTGCTAGGAGCCCAAGCTCAGTGCCAGTTGATCTCTGTCTGCCAGAAAGAAAAGATGCTTGTTTCACCTCAATAGCCTAGAACCCAGCAAAGCACCTGGCTTTGGGATTTGGAAGGTCGTATGGGAACACGGGGAAAGAAAGGATTCTAGGACTTAGAAGTTTAAGGGGTTTTAGAGATTGGCTAGGCAGAGCGGTACAACAAGAGGTGGTGTGGAAAGTGCCTTGATTCTGGAGTCCAAAAACCCATCTAGCTTTGGCCTGGCTCTGCTAAAGAATATACAGCCTCAATTCCCAGAATGAGGATAGAAGAGGCAATCTAGTATAATAGATAGAGACCTACCTTTGACAAGTTCTAGCTATATGATCCTGGGCTAGTCACTTTACCTCTGTAATCTGCGTGATGGGAGTATAAGTGGCAGAGAAGGGATGGATTTACACTGAGGAGTGGTCTGTGTGCTAATGAAATCCCAGGTCCAATCTATAGCCAGAAGGGGGCCGAAGATAATCCGTGGCCATCCTACCTGATGTGAATTGTTACAGTACTTTGTAAACCTTCAAAAATAGGAGTTGTTAAAAAGCCCAAATCCCTTATTCACTTCCAAACCACTCCAGCTATGCCCTCTCTTTAGTCTGATCTTGGGGGCCCAGGCTTCTAATACAAAGTGCTTCATGTCATGCCACATATACCCACCCCTTCCTTCTTTCTCCTTTTTATTGTCATTGTTCAGTCATTTTCAGTTGTGTCCTACACTTTGCGACTGCATTTGGGGTTTTCTCAGCAAAGATACTAGATTGGTTTGCCATTTCCTTCTCCGGCCCATTTTCCAGATGAAGAAATTGAGGCAGACATGGTGAAGTGACTTGCCCAGAGTCACGTAACTAGTAAGTATCTGAGACCAGATTTGTAATCAGGAAGATGAGTCTTCTTGCCTCCAGACCTGCCACTCTATTAATTGTATCACTGGGCTCTTCCTCTTTTAGTGTCTCCTTATATGTTCTCCAATTTAACCATAATTCCATGAGGTATTTCTTGTATTTGTATTCCCAGCTCTTAGCACAGTACTTGGCATGTGGTAAGTGCTTAATAATAGCTAACATTTATAGAGCACTTACTATGTACCAGATACTGTGCTAAGTGCTATACAATTATTGTCTCATTTGATTCTCATAACAACCCTGGGAGGTAGGTGCTATAATTATCCTTGTTTTACAGATGAGGAAACAAAGGCAGATAACAGTTAAGTGACTTGCCCAGGGTCACTCAACTAGGAAGTGTGTCTAAAGCCAGATTTGAACTTGGGTCTTCCTGACTCCCAGTAAAAAGCTCTATCAACTATGCCAACTAACTGCCCCCCAAAAGCAGGAGCAGCTGAATTGGTGCCAAGGTAGATAGAGCTCTGGACTTGAAATCAGGAAAGATCTTCTCCAGACATTTAGTAGTTGTGTGAGACTGAGTAAATTGCTTAACTTCTCTCTATCTCAGTTTATTCATCTGTAAAATGGAGATGATAATAGTCACCTCCCAAGCAGGGTTGTTGTAAGGATCAAATGGGAAAAAATATGTAAAGTGCTTTGCAAACATTAAAATGCTACATCGAGGCTACTGTTATAACTCAGGAACCTAAGATTCAGAGAGAAATAAATTGTCCAAGGTCAGAGGCAGGTTTTGGAATGCAAAACTGATGGCAAAATCTAATACTAATTCCACTCTGCCTTTTACCTTGTCAGGCCTTTTTTACTTCCTGAAACAGGGACCAACACCTCATGGCTGTCTGTCAGAAGTGACAGAGCACTTTGAGCAATTCAATACTCCCGGGTAAATTGACTTAAACCACCAGAATGTTTTTCTTTGTCTATCCTGCCCCACTGAAAATAGTCAAGGCCAGTGAAAATGTTCTGGCCTTGGGTCCTGGGCTGCATTGAGTCATTTGGGCTGTGACACATAGTAAACCATAGTAGAAAGCATGTTGGACCTAGATTCAGGAGATGTGGGTTGGTAGCCTAATTCTTACACTTATTAAAAAGTGGTTTGTCCATTAAGGGTCACTACATTCAGGCCACCCAAATGGTAAGTCTTCCTGAACTTCTCCTGTATACATGCATGAACCTCTTTGGTGTGCATGCTTGAGCCTCAAGCTTCAACAAGCCGTGTGTGTGTGTTGGGTAGGAGAGAGCGAATAAAACCCATGTTGGCAGGATTTTGTATCAGACCTGGGGGATGATGAAATGCAGCTCCAAATTATTAGAACATTCAAGAAAAATACGTGGTTACTGCCTCATCTTCAATCTGGAATTTCCCTTCAATCAATGACCCCTA
Source organism: Dromiciops gliroides (assembly GCF_019393635.1). NCBI lineage: Eukaryota > Metazoa > Chordata > Mammalia > Microbiotheria > Microbiotheriidae > Dromiciops > Dromiciops gliroides. The sequence goes on from NC_057861.1 coordinate 108,134,263, forward strand.
CATATTTATAAGATACAGTCACTGAAGTCACTATAGCCATGTGCTAGTCCTCACTTCTAGGTCTAGGGTGCATCTCACCTCCATGTACTGGTTTTCCCAGAGTTCTTCATTCGGTCATAACAGATAGGAAGCATGGAGAACTAGTAATATAGGAGGCACCCCCCATTCAGCTGGTGTGTACCCACCTATTAGGTAGGGGGCCTCCCTCTTGATGCTACACTTCCCTTTTCTCTCTGTGCTCTGTAAATGGCTGAGCAGGAAGTGACTCTCAAAGGCAAAAAAAGAAAAAAGAAAAAGAAATCAGAATTCTAGAGTCCTGCACACCCACACCCAGATCCCATCACCTTCCCAGTGGCTCACCCATCTGTTTCACCTCGGTAGAAACTTTTGTGACTTCCTCTGCTCCCAAAGGGGGTGAAGCACCATTGTAGAAAAACTCAGCTACACCTAAATTTGTTTTTCATGGGTTTCATAGAAAAGAAATACTTAGGAAACTAATCTCATGCACTTTTAAAAATTAAATTAAATTTTTTTTCTGATAAAAGTATTTTATTTTTTCCCAATTACATGTAAAGATAATTCTCAACATTTGTTTATACCAGTTTTCTAATTTCAGATTTTTCTCCCTCCCTCCCCTCCCTCCCCCCCCTCCCCTAGACAGCAGGTAATCTGATATAGGTTATATATATATATATATATATATATATATATTATATATATATATATATAATAACATTAAACATATTTCTGCATTAGTCATGTTATAAGAGAAGAATCAGAGCAATGAGGAAAAACCTCAAAATAGAGAAACAACAGCATCAAAAACAAAAGAAATAGTATGGTTCAATCAGCATCTATATTCCACAATTCTTTTTTTTTCTGGATTTGGAGATCCCCTTCCATTATGAGTCCCCTGGAGCTCTTCTGTACCATTGAATTGGTGAGAAGAATATAGTCCATCACAGTAGATCAACACTCAATGTTGATGATAATGTGTACAATGTCCTTCTGGTTCTGCTCATCTCACTCATCATCAGTTCATGCAAGCCCTTCAAGGTTTCTCCGAACTCCTCCTGCTCATTGTTTCTTACAGCACAATAGAATTCCATTACATTCATATACCACAACTTGTTCAGCCATTCCCCACTTAATGGGCATCCCCTCAATTTCCAATTCCTTGCCACCACAAAAAGAGCAGCTATAAATATTTTTTGTACATGTGGGTCCTTTCCCCTTTTTTATGATCTCTTTGGCATATAGACCTAGTAATGGTATTGCTGGGTCAAAGGGTCTCATGCACTTCTAAAGTCAAAGCAAATCTGCAATTGTCTTTCCAACTTCCACTGAGATTTCTTTTCTGTAATAATGATGGAAGAATCATGAAGGTCCAGTGAATAGGTTGTTGAGATTGAAGTCAGGGGTGTGCTAGTAAAATTTTAACAACCAGCTCTTTGGGGGGGGGGTGTATGCAGGACACACTTTTGTTTTGTTTTGCTTTTTAGTGAGGCAGTTGGGGTAAAGTGACTTGCCTAGGGTCACACAGCTAGTAAGTGTTAAGTGTCTGAGGCCGGATTTGAACTCAGGTCCTCCTGAATCCAGGGCTGGAACTTTATCCACTGCACCACCTAGCTGCCCCGCAGGACACACTTTTAAATATAATCCACATTAGTAACATTTTCTCCATCACTTTCTTAAGTCTAGACAATCAACAAAATAACAAATCAAGTCCTGCTTTCAAGTATTTTCCATTTTCTGAGTCATAGATTTATACCTCAGAGGCATAAAATGGGGAATATTTAACAATCTGCTCTCACAGAACGGTACAAATTGGCCCCAGCACACTTCTGAGTCTAGAAGACCCAGGTTCAAATATTGCCTCTTGCATTTATCAGCTGTATGACTTATCCTACTAGTCTCTTTCAGAACCAGATCACAAGGGGTTGAGGAGTAAATGGAAGGTAAGAAAATAGAGGAAAATCTAGGCCTATTTTTATAATGAGGAAGAAATGGCATAATCAGCTTAAGGAGAAGAGAGAAGGTTTATATAGAAAGTCAGTCAGTTTGTTCAGAGTGCCAAACCTGAAGTCAGGAAGAACTGAGTTCAAATTTGGCATCAGATCTTTATTAAGTGTGTGACTCTAAGCAAGTCACTTAACCTCTGTTTTGCCTCAGTTTCCTCATCTGTAAAAATAGGGATAATAATAGCACCCATCTCTCAGAGTTGTGGAGATCAAATGAGACAATAATCGTAATATGTTTAGCCCAGTGCCTGGAACATAGTAAACACTATATACGTGTTAGCTATCGTCATTATTACAAAGAGTAAAATAATTTGCAAGCAGCAGGGAAGGCCCAGTGGAGATAACATAACCAATCTGTAATAGATGGACCCAGTCAGCATGGTTGTGCGACTTCCTTCATTTGTGCTCAGACATATGCGTGTAGGACTGGAAAGTGCAATTGATGGAAGGAGGGAGGGAGGGAGTGGTTTGGCATTGTCCTTGTTTCTCTATTTCCACATTTCTGTTTTGAGCTGGTTGGTTTTCTTCCTTAACCAGCAGTAAAATGCGTATTTTTTGTTTCAATTTACATTGTTTCCTGTGGTACTACATGGTCTGTGGTAGTAAGTGAATATTTTCCTTGCATTCAAGGCTCTCTACTACCTGACCACAATCTACTCCTCCAACCTTATCTTCTACTTCTCTTCTTTACATATTTGATGTTAGACCAGTAGGTATACAGCTGGTCTTTATTTGCATTCTGTGGTTTTGTGGGAACAAAATCGACGACATTGGATTTGGAGTCAGAGAACCTAGGTTTAAATGGTGGCTCTGCTATTTATTATTGTGTAGTCCTGGACAAATCAATTAGCCTCCCTAGGCTTCAGTTTGCTAATCTATAAAATGAGAGGGTTGGACTGGATGACCTACGAAGTTTATCCCATGCATGCTTGCTCTGTTTATGAGTTCCCCCTGGCTAGAATATCCTTCCACTGTAACTACCTTCCATTAAACCCCAGTAAGGGCCACCTTTTCCAGGAAGGCATCCTTCACACATGCCCGAAGTTCACATTTCTCTCCCTCATTCCTCTGAACTTTATAGCACTTGCTGTTTGAGACATTCATTTAGTATTGTGCCTATGCTGACTTATATGTTATTTAGCTTTTCCTGTTTTCATGTGTAGTAAAGCAGAAAGAGCACCAGATTTACAGTCAGGAAACAGGAAATCTGAATGTGAGTTCTCTGTCACTTACCAGCTACGCGATCAAAATCAAATCATTTGACTTCTCTAAAACTCCCATTTTCTTCATTTGTATCCATTTTGAAAGATTATTGAATCCACCTCACTTTCACCTCAGCTCTGTATTGTCCAAACAATTCCCTCTTTGTTCTTTCTTTTTCTTTCTTTCTTCCTTCCTTCCTTCCTTCCTTCCTTCCTTCCTTCCTTCCTTCCTTCCTTCCTTCCTTCCTTCCTTCCTTCCTTCCTTTCTTTCTTTCTTTCTTTCTTTCTTTCTTTCTTTCTTTCTTTCTTTCTTTCTTTCTTTCTTTCTTTCTTTCTTTCTTTCTTCTTCTTCCTCTTCTTCCTCTTCTTCCTCTTCTTCCTCTTCTTCTTCTTCTTCTTCTTCTTCTTCTTCTTCTTCTTCTTCTTCTTCTTCTTCTTCTTCTTCTTCTTCTTCTTCTTCTTCTTCTTCTTCTTCTTCTTCTTCTTCTTCTTCTTCTTTTGGAGGCAAAGGGATTAAGCAACTAGCCCAGAGTCACACAGCTGGTAACTCAGGTCAGGTCTGTGTTTTCTGACAATCCAGGGCAGGTCTTGGGCTCAATCTCCTGCTGCTGGCCATCTTCTCCAAGATGGGGTCTTCACCTCCAATGCAGTGCTGAGGCTGCAGCATGGCTACTTCCAAGGGAATATGTGCTTAAATCTGAAGAACTTGGCTCTTTGACATGACACAGCACAAACCCTGGATGGTCCCTTCGGTTTAAAAAGAGGGATAATTTCTGTATATGTTCTCTGTCTTCACCTACCTATCTCTCTTTCCCCCTGATGTGTAATGTATATGTACATGACACGTAATGTATTCCCTCTCTGGGACTTCCACTACTCACATGGCAGCTAAGGCAGAGGCTGGGACTAGGCAGGCTCTAGCTTGGGCCCCTGGCTGCCTCTTCTACTCTGTATTTCTTTCCCAGAATATAGATGACCCAAAAAGTGATCCCAAGATGGTACCTCTAGCCTCAAAGACAGCTGTGTGAGCCTGAGAGGTTGGGAGTTTCTGGCTTCCTCACTTGGTGTTGGATGCAATTTGGAACCCCCTCTTCCCTCCCCCTCCCCCACAAATGACTGTGACAGCAGTTCTTGGAAGAGAACTGACACATACAGGCTGGATGACCCTGCACAAATCTTTTAACTTCCCAGTGCTCTGGTCAATTCTTTAAGACTATAAGCTGCAGAGAAGGTGCCAGCCCTCATTGGTAAAGGGAGTTTCTTCATCTGGGAGCTCCCCATGCCAGTGAAATCACAAGTCTTGTCCTCATCCCTACCCTGTAGTGTTTAATACCTTTTACACAGCAAGAACTCAGCAAGTGATCATTAAGTGTAGAGGGGGAGTGATAAGAAAAAGATATTTTTCAACTGTTTTGGGAGTTGGCCCATGTCTGGCTTCTCTAAAACCCCACAGAGCAATTTCTGGTGCTTTAGAAGCTACAGTTAGCCCAAGGCACATTGCATTCTCTCAGTTTGCAGAGCAGCCCGACATAGACTATCATTGGTGACATTATCTGTGCCCTTTGTGGGAACCTTTTTTTAGGCTGGTGGCCCAGTGTCCACTTCTGTGAATCATCCATCAGCAGCTCTCTGATAACCATGTAACCTTTATGGTCCAACGGCATGAAGTTTATGTGTTTTTTTCTTTCATTAACCAGACCTGAAAACCAGGCAGGTTTCAGTATCTGTCATGTGGCTAGACAGGAGAGGCTAAATTATATGCAAATGCAAACCCACATGAAAAGCAGAATTGTAATATGCAAACTGCCCTGTATGTCAACTCCTGGACCCCTGGACTGCAAGTATATGAAAATCACCTGATGGAAAGAGAAGTGGGTGGGGGAGAGAAGGAACTAACGCCCGAGTGGTCCATGGGTACATGGGGTCAAGTCCAACTTGGGGCACAAAGGTGGAAGAATTTTTAAAATCCTATCTTTGTAAAAGAAAAAAGAAAAAGTCAAATACCTAATGCTTTAAATTCATTTAGCTATCAAGCAGTTTCTGACATCAGCAGGCTGACAGTCAGGCTTGAAATCTTAACCAGAGGAGAGAAAATGAATATGGGTTGGGAATTTGTAGTTAAAATAGAATATTATCTCACCTCCTATTCAAATAGTGCAAAGTCCTATGGTATAGGAGCAAGAGCCCTGCTTCTGATTGACCTGCGTTCAAATTCTACCTTTGCTACTTACACTGTGACTCTAGATAAGCCATTTAATTTTTGTGGGTTTCCCATCTGCAAAAATTAGTGAGTTGGATTAGATAATTAATAAAGTCTCTTCTGGAATTAATCCTATTCTCTTCTATATTTCAGTCCATGAGGTGCTTATAGAGGAAGTAGAAATAACACTCAATAGAACCAAAACAGGAAAAGCAGTTAGATTGGACAAAGTATTTATAGAGGAGATCCTCACTGGAGGCAAGGCAATTGTGAGGGTACTGAAGTAACGTATACAGGGTATTTAATGGAAGGGAAGATACAAAAGAAGTGGGAAAAATCTCAGACCTGGTGAATAATGAAAAAAAATGTTAGGAAAATAGTGAGCACCACTACACCCCAGCCCCACCACGTGTCTACTCTCTCATATACACAAAATCTTTGAGTATCACCTATACACTGAGGGCATACTCAATGAAGGCATTAGCAGAGACCGATCAGGTTTTCTCAAGACATATCCACCAATGTACCTCATGTCTTGCCATCTCAAAATCAGCAGAAAGACAGAAAGAATATAAGCTCCCCATTGTGCTTATGGTTTGTTGATGATAAAAACAGTGTTTGATTTGGTTGGGATAAAATGCTGTCTTATAGGCTTTTTTTTTTTAGTGAGGCAATTGGGGTTAAGTGACTTGCCTAGGGTCACACAGCTAGTAAGTGTTAAGTGTCTGAGGCCAGATTTGAACTCAGGTCCTCCTGACTCCAGGGTCGGTGCTCTATCCACTGAGCCACCTAGCTGCCCCTAGGTTTTTGGGGGTTTTTTTGTTGTTGTTGTTGTTTTTTACAGCAAGATGTCTCCAATTTATATACCAAGACTGTTTAGGATTCCTTGGAAGATGTAACAACAGAAAAAAGCGTTGTTCAATGACTCAAGGAGACGTCTGCTCACCAAAGGTAAGTGCTTACTGCGACAGCAGAGATCCAACACAGAGCCCAGGCTGAGCAGGGATTCCTTGTGGATATTTAGGTCCTCTGCATGCTCCTGTTTGCAGATATCACTGTGTTGATCACACAATATCTTATGATTTCCAAGATACCAGAGAGCCTCCTGAAAGAGGTCTGCAATCACTCAAAGAAGTTTGGCTGGTCTATCCACACAAGAAAACTCAAGTGAATGAAGAATGTTTATTGCCTAGATTCTAACATATTGGGAGAGGAGGGAAAGGGAAGGAAATAAGTGTTTATATAATATTTACTATGTGCCAGGTACTGTGCTCAGTGCTTTACAAGTATATCTCATTTGATTCTCACAACAGCCCTGCAGTTGGGGAAACTGAGGGAGATAGAGGTTAAGTGATTTGCCCAAGGTCATACAGCTAGGAAACTCTGAGATAAGACCAGACTTGAATCCAGGTCTTCCTGATTCCAGTCCCAGCTCTATCCACTGAGCCACCTAGCTGTCTCTGTTAGATAGATGCCCTATAGAGATCCCATTCCTTCACTGTTGAGTTAAAATCCTTATCAAGTCCTAGCCTTGGTGCATAGACTTTGGGTTGGAAGGGCCTTTTAGAAGCCATACAGTCTAACTCTCACTTTACAGATGAGGAAATGAAGACCCAGAGAGGATGTGACTTCCCTAGTATCAGGGCTGGGATTTGAACCCAAGTCTTCTGACTCCAAATCCAGCAGTCTTTTGACTGTACCATACTTTCTATCTTCTCTTCTCCATTATTCCTTCCCCATAATCCCATTTCTTCTAAGCCAGAAGTGATTCTTCTTTCCTCAAATCTCCCAGGACACTCTCTTTAGCACTTGCTGTGTTATTGCATTTTACCTTCTACAAGACATGTAATCTAATTGAGGGCAGGCTCTTATTTCTGGGTCCTTCTCAGTGCCTAATATAGTTGGGAGACAGCACAGCATCATATTGTGTGTGTATGTGTATATGTGTGTGTGTGTGTGTGTGTGTGTGTGTGTGTATATATATATGTATACACACATATATGTCAGCCATAGCAGGCACTTAAACATTTGAAAAGTCTAATCTTCAAAAGAATAACGAATTTTAAAAAATATCTGGATTCTACACAATTTTCTTGTGCACTTGGCCATACTACATAGTAGCTGGTTTGTCTGTGCACTTCCCTTTCAGTTTCCTTCTCCATTCTCAAGCTCTCTTTGCCTAGACATCTCAGTACATGCCTAGTGCCCTTAGGGTGCCCCATGGTTTTCCAAAGATTCCTCTACACAATCCTTAGTGCCCAGAAAGGTCTGTTATCTGCAAAGTATGCCCTGCTCCCAACCTGTCCTAAATCAAGTTATTATTCTCAGAGTCTGACTAAATAAATTTGATTTCTATTATGAGAAAAAGTTCAATTCTCTGATCAAAATAATTCACAGGGTATAGACTAGTATTTCTTTAAACTGCATTTTCATTTTAAAAAAGAGATATTTATGAATTCAAATGAATCCCTAATCAATGGAATGTGTAGAAGAGCTCTATTTTGATAGGTATTGTTAAAGTGTGTGACCATTCTTAATCCAACATGAAACAGAATGAGAACATAGGTCAACAACTTGGTATTCTATTCCTGAAAAGTTGCTGATCTTTGCTTGGTGGGATTCTAATCTCCTTCACTGGTTATTTAACTAAGGCTAGGTGTTGAAGTAGATAGGGCATTGGGCTTGGAATCAAGAAGACTCACCTTCCTGAATTCAAATCTGGCCTCAGACACTTATTAGCTGGGTGACCCTGGGTAAGTCACCTGTTTGCCTCAGTTTCGCATCTGTAAAATGAGCTGAAGGAAATGCCAAACCATTCCAGTATCTTTGTCAAGAAAACCGCAAATGGGGTCATGGAAAGTCAAGCAACGGCTGGAATGACTCAACAACAAAATATATGTATATGTTTTCTCTCATTAGAATGTAAATTCCTTGAGGGCAAGGGCTTTTTTTTGCTTCCCCTTCCCACCCCCTACTGTGCTTAGCACAGTGCCTGGAACATAGTAGTGTTTAATAAATACTTGTTGATTATCATTTCTATTAGAAGAGTCATTGAAGGTTGCCCCAGTGGGAAGTTCGGATCCTTTCCCTCTGTTTCTAAGCTCTAGTCTTTGGTGCCAGCAATCCTTTTCAACTAGTAAGAAAATATGACCATAGAATATAGGTTCAAATGGCTCCATGTGTGGGTTTCAAGGTGTAGTATAATTTGAACTTATTAGCCATATGGCCTATATTTCCTGGCCCTTTAGGATGAGGGCCTCAGGTATATTCCATTCACAATGGTCCCCTGCTGCTCTTTACAGGTCCAATGGGATAAAAGAACTAAAGCCATAAGGGTCATTGGAGGTAATTTGGTCCAACCCCTTGATTTTATGGGTGAGGCACCTAAGGCCCAGAGAGACTGAATGATTTGGTGACACAATACACATAGTAAGTATCAGAGCTGATATTTAAAACTGCATCTGCTGACTGCAAGTCCCTAGCTCTTTGTTGTTTGTTTAGACCCTAGCTTCTTAAATTGTCGGTCTCAATCCCATATGGGGCCATGTAACAATGTGGGGGTTGTGAAAAATCTGGCAAGAGTAAAAGGTTATGTATATTTTATATACCTAAATACCCCAGGTCTTGTAAAAATGTCAAGGGCAAAAAGAGATCGTGAGTAGAAAAAGTTTTAAGAAGCCCTGCTTTAGATTGTACCTTGATGCCTCTTGTTTTTAGGTTTTTTGGAGAATTTGGTCATTCTTATGCCTTGAGTTCTCTTTGAACTCTCTACAACTCAAACCTTTTGGAGGCATACTTATTGCTACTTCACAGACATAGGCTTGTAAGGCTAGCATTCAAAAAATCCTCTATCTCTTTCCAGAGACATCACCTGCAATTAGGATATCTTATTAGAAGAGCCACCCCTTAATTAATAATGATGGTAATAATTAGCTTTATAAGGCTGCTAGGTGGCACAGTGGATAAAGTTCAGGGCCAAGACTCATCTTCCTGAATTTAAACCCAACCTCAGATACTTTCTAGCTCTCTGACCCTGGGCAAGTTATTTAATCCTATTTGCCTTGGTTCCCTCATCTGTCAAATGAGCTGGAGAAGGAAATGGAAAACCATTCCAATATCTTTGCCAAGAAAACCCCAATCGGGTTCACAAAGAATTGGACATGACTGAAAACAACTGAACAACACTTTACAAATATTATCTCATTTTATCCTTGAAACAACCCTGAAAGGGGGCAGCTGGGTGGCATAGTGGATAAGGCACCGGCTCTGGATTCAGGGGGACCTGGGTTCAAATCCGGCCTCAGACACTTGACACTTACTAGCTGTGTGACCCTGGGCAGGTCACTTAGCCCTCACTGCCCCACAAAGAAAGAAAGAAAGAAACAACCCTGAGAGCTGGTCCTATTATTATCCTCATTTTACAAATCGGGAAACTGAGGTAGACAAAGGTTAAGTGACTTGCCCAGGCTCACAAAGCTAAGAACTGTCTGAGGGTGGGTTTGAACTCAAGCCTTCCTGACTCCAAATCCTATACTCTACCCACAGTACCACCTAGCTGCCTCTAGATTATGGTCCCATGTTCCAACTTTATTATAGGAATGACTCGCTCCTGAAAAAAATTATCTACTTTCCATTCAATGATCCTTTTTCAAAGATAAAAAATTTTAAGCTTTGTCAAAATGGCTAAGAATGTGTATTAACTAGCATTTGGGGGTGCTGGAATCACTTCGACCCTCTGGCCTTCAGCTTTCTGCATCTGTGAAATGTGGGGATTAGACTAGATGACCTCTGAGACTTCTTCCAGTTTTATATCTATGATCCTATGAAAAATGGAGGTAGGAAGAAGCTGTTGTATCACTTCTACAGATGAAGCTGCCTAGTGATCCAGATAAGGTTGTTGGTAGGGAAACAGATGATGGATGGGGGACCATATTGGAGGAAGACCCAATTAGTCAGGGTAGCTAAACATATAATAGGGATGAAGGAGAGGGAAAAGTCAGAGATGAGGGAAAAGTTTTGAGCCCAGGGAACTGGAAAGAAGAGTGGTATCACTGAAGAATTGGGATGAAAAGGGCAACTAGGTGGTACAGTAGATAGTGGAACTATTAGCTCCTTCATCTAGGATAGCCTACCGCTTTAAATGCTGTCAAAAATCACTTTAGGGTTTTTTGGCTACTGTGTCACACTGTTGCCTAATCACATAATTCCCTAAACCCCTCAGCTTCGTACAAACTATTGCTAGCCATTTCTCTTCCATAAAGTACTTATGAAAATGATTTTTTGAGCAGTGAATCTGGAATCAGGAAAACCTGAGTTCAAATCCATCTTCAAACACTTATTAGCTGTGTGACCTTGGCCAAGTTACTTAACCTGTTTGCCTCAGTTTCTTCATCTGTAAAATGGGGATGATGATAGCATCTCCCTCCCAGGGTTGTTGTGAGAATCAATTGCGATTTTTGTAAAGTGTTTAGCACGATACCTGGAATGTAGTAGGTGCTATATAAATGCTAGGTAGTATTATGAAAAGCCAGGTCATGGTCTTATTGTAGAATATCTTGTACATTATACAAATAGATCCTAAATTTTACACAGAGGGGTGTAAATTGACTCTCAAAAATTTGACAGCTCAATCAAAAGAACTAATTCATTGTTAAGCTACATTAATGGAACAGCAGTCTCCAGAACAAAGAGGACATACGGATTGTTCCATTGTCTTCTGTATGGTCAGATTACATCAGGAACAGTGGTTTGCTTTTTTAAATTACTTAACATTAAATTCATTTTTTTTTGGAGTTCCAAATTCTCCCTCCAGTCTGTTCTCCACTCATTGAGAAGGCAAGCAATTTCATATCCATTATACATGAGACATCATGCATAAATATTTTTATGTTAGCCATGTTGCAAAAAACAAAACAAAAAACAACCAACCCAAGAAAAATAAAGTGAAAAGAAATGTTTCAGTCTTCACTCTGAGTTCATCAGTTCTTTCTCTGGAAGTAGGTAGTATTTTTCATCCTGAGTCCTTTGGAATTGTCTCGGACCATTGTATTGGTCAGAGTAGTGAAGTCTTTCACAGCTGATCATCCTATAATATGGCTGTTATTATGTACAATATTCTCCTGGTTCTGCTCACTTCATTTTGCACTGATTCACAGAAGTCTTCTCTGGATCACATTTTAAGAGTGAAATTTACGAGTGGGAGTATTTCCAGAGAAGCAAGATGAGGATGAGGAACTAGGGACTGGAAACAGTGTTACATAAGAAACAGAGTAACCTGGGATGTTTCACATGGACAATGTAAGGTTTAGGAACAAGATTGTGATGCTGCTGGGCCCATCGCTCATCTACCTTTGTTTTTTACCTCTGACCCAACTCTCACTTTTGGCTCCAAGATGCTGTAGCATGTGCAGCAGCCACAGCCCAGTAAAACCGGCTAGGCAGAGAACCTAAACGAGGTTGAGGGTGACCAATAGGCCTCAAACATGTCAGTGAGTTAGGGGGATGTCTTTCCCAAGCCTGTGAAGCCACCCCTCCCCTCTCACAATAGGCAGAAGAGAAAAATGTGTTCCAACAGCCACGAAGGTGACTAAAGCAGGCATGCTTAGAGCTTGGTCAGATATCAAAGATGCCAAGGTCACCCACGGCATCCCCAGCCACCTCCGGTCATTCTGACTTTTGTCTTGTCACTGCACTTCAATGACGACTCTGGAAGAAAGAGTGACTTGCATATGATTTGGATTTGTGAGGTAGAATGGCACAAAGTTGTCAGCCTCACTCTGTCTGCCAGTCATTGAGGTCAGGCAGCAAAACAACTGTAATTTGTCTCTAAGTAAACTCTTGTCTGTAGAATCGGTTGTCCTCTGTCAGTTTTTCTGACATTTTTTTTTTTTACAGACTTTTTCTTTTTTTTTTTTTGTGGGGCAATGAGGGTTAAGTGACTTGCCTAGGGTCACACAGCTAGTAAGTGTCAAGTGTCTGAGTCTGGATTTGAACTCGGGTCTTCCTGAATTCAGGGCCAGCACCTTGTCCACTGCTCCACCTCGCTGCTCCCTCTGTCAGTTTTTCTTAGGGAAATATCCCAATTAATGCAATTGTCACATAAGTTACAAATTGATGACCACTTTTTTTTTCTTTTCTCTTTTTTGGTGGGGCAATTGGGGTTAAGTGATTTGCCCAGGGTCACACAGCTAGTAAGTGTCAAGGGTCTGAGGCCAGATTTGAACTCAGGTCCTCCTGAATCCAGGGTTGGTTCTCTATCCACTGTGCCACCTAGCTGCCCCAATGACCACTTTTAAAGGAAGTCTGCCATTGCCAATGAGACCTTAGGCAAGTCCCTTAACCTGTTTAGACTTCAGGTTTCTCATATGTAAAAAGAGGGGCCTGGACTATGAGGCCCCTAAGACCTCTTCTAGCTCTTGAGCTTAGGTAGAATACAATAAAATACAGTTGACTCCTGGAGATTACCTTAGAAACCATGGCAGGGGCAGCTAGGTGGCGCAGTGGATAGAGCACCGGCCCTGGAGTCAGGAGTACCTGGGTTCAAATCCGACCTCAGACACTTAACACTTACTAGCTGTGTGACCCTGGGCAAGTCACTTAACCCCAATTGCCTCACTAAAAAAAAAAAAAAAGAAACCATGGCAAAAGCTGGATTTGAACTGAGTTGTCTCACAACCTTTTTTTGGGGGAAGGGGAGGGTGCAGGGGGAGGCAGGAGATGATGATCAGCCAACATTTTAGCATCTTACAGTATTGCAAAGTTCTTGTTAAAAGCATTATTGCACTGGGTCTGTATGTGCCATTTAAGAGAGTATTATCTTATATTCAGAATGATGGATCAAAAACATTTACAATGCCAATACCGGACTGTCAACAACTATTAAGCACTTTCGTAGGCACTAGACTAAGCACTGGGGATACAAAAAAAAAAAAGAAGCAAAAACCTGTCTCTTTTCTCAAGGAGCTCACAGTCTAATGGGGGAGATGACATTCAAGCAACTACGTACAAACAAGATATAAACAGGATAAATCAGAATAGTCGACTGAGGGAAGGCATTAGCATTAAGGGGGCTTGGGAAAGGCTTCTTGCAGAAGGTGGAATTTTAGCTGGAACCTGAGAGAAATCAGGGAAACCAGAAGGTAAAGATGAGGAGGGAGAGAACTACAGGTATCGGGGGAGAGCCAGTGAAAATGTCCAGAGAACAGTAAGGAGGCCAGAGTTACTGGACCACAGAGTACATGGAGTGGCATAATATGTAAGAAGACTGGAAAAGTAGGAAGGATCCTGGTCACGGGGGACTCAAAGAGCCAGAGGATTTGATCCTGGAATGGAGCCACAGGAGTTGATTTAGCAGGAAAGGGGCTGACATGCTCAAACCTGTGCTTTAGAGAAATTTGCCACTACTAGGTCTGTATCTCAAAGAGATAAAAAACAAAAAGGAAAAGGATCTACTTGTACAAAAATACTGATAGCAGCTCTTTTAGTGGTGGGCAAAGAATCGGAAATTGAGGGGATACCCATCACCTGGGGAATGGCCGAACAAGTTGTCATATATGATTGTGATGGAATACTACTGTACTATAAGAAATGATGAGCAGAACACTCTCAGAAAAACCTGGAAAGACTCACGTGAACCAATGCAAAGTCAAATGAGCAGAATCAGGAGAACACAATATTGTCCGATGATCAACTATGAATGACTTCGCAATTCCCAGCAATACTATGATCCAAGATGCCAAAGGACTCATGATGAACAAAGCTATCTATCTCCAGAGAAAGAACTAATAAGCCAGGGCAGCTAGGTGGTGCAGTGGATAGAGCACCAGCCCTGGATTCAGGAGGACCTGAGTTCAAATCCGACCTCAGACACTTAACACTTACTAGCTGTGTGACCCTGGGCAAGTCACTTAACCCCAATTGCCTCACTTAAAAAACAAAAAAAACAAACAAAAAAAACCTAATAAGTCAGAATGCAGATTGAAGTATATTTTTTCCCTTTATTTTTCTTGTGGGCTATTGTGTGTGTGTGTGTGTGTGTGTGTGTGTGTGTGTGTGCATTTTCTTTCACAACAGGACTAATATGGAAATAAGTTTTGCATGATTTCACATGGATAACCTATATTAAATTGCTTGTCTTCTCAATGAAGGGGGAAGGGAGAGAGGAAGAAGAGAATTTGGAACTCAAAATCTAAAATAACAAATGTTCAAAAATGGTTTTTACATGTAACTGGGGAAAAAATAAAATATTAAATAAATCTTAAAAAGAGAGGGAAAAAAAGGGGCATCTAGGTGGTGCACTGGATAAAGCACTGGCCTTGGATTCAGGAGGACCTGAGTTCAAATCCAGCCTCAGACACTTGATACTTACTAGCTGTGTGACCCTGGGCAAGTCACTTAACCCTCATTGCCCTGCAAAAAAAAAAATTTAAAAAAAAGAGGGAAAAAAAAAAGGAAGAGTGGGGCAGCTAGGTGGTACAGTGGATAGAGCACCAGCCCTTGAGTCAGGAGTACCTGAGTTCAAATCCGACCTCAGACACTTAACACTTACTAGCTGTGTGACCCTGGGCAAGTCACTTAACCCCAATCGCCTCACTAAAAAAAAAAAAAAAGAGCAATTTGAAAGCTGAAAGGAGGGTAGACTGGAGTGGGGAGAGACTTGTGGCAAGCAGACCAAACAGCAGGCTACTGCAATGTCCAGGTGTGAAGCAATGAGGGCCTGCTTCTCAGAGGTCGAAGTGTCAGAGTAGGAGAGACAGGATAGATAGTATTGATCCAATATTGAACAGGATGAGGTAAGAGAATGAGGAGTTGAGTTGTGAGTGACTGGGAGGACAGTAGTACTTTCTCCAGATGGGTGGAAGAGGGGAGGATTTGGGGGGAACAATGAGTTCACTTTTGGACATTTTGAGTTGAAGATATCTACAAGATATTCACTTTGAGATGTAGAATAGTTCGTTGGAGATTTGAGAATGGAGGTCAGGGGAGAGATTCAGGCAGAATTAAGTAGAACCAGAAATCATCTGTATGGAGGTGATAATTGAATCTCTTGGAGCTGATGAGATCACAGGACATAGTAAAGAGGGAGAGAAGAAGTGGGTACAGAGAGGTCAATGATCAGGACTGAGAAAAGGCCATTAGACATGGGCATTTGTAGGTGGTAAGGAAGCAGATGGTAGAGAGGGAGCAAATGAAGATTAGTGGGAGAGAAGGATGACAGAGGGGGAAATCTCCTAGAGAGATGGGGTGGAATGGGATCACTTGGGCATGAAAAAGGGTTGGTCCTGACAAAGAGAAGAGCCACCTTTCCGAGAGAAACGGGTGAAGCAGGAAGTAGTGGCAGAAGACATTTGAGTGATGTGAGATGGGGAGGAGGAGATAAGAGGAAGCTTGGTAAATAGCCTCAGTTGTTTCAGTGAAATGAGGCAAAGTTCTGAGCTGAAAGGGTGAAAGGCAGGGAGGTAGGGGAGGTTTAGGGCAAGATAAAAAGATCTGGAAAAGCTGCAGTAGTGAGTGTGATAAAGAATAGATTTGGCAGGTATAAAGGACTGCCTAGCAGCAGTAAGGACTCAGTTGAGATTATATAACATACATTTGTAATGGATCTACTTGGCATGGTTTTTTTCCAGCTTTGTTCAGCAGCAAGCAGAGTAAGAGTAAAGGCTGAGATGATAGTGGGAGGGCAAGATCTTTAATATGAGAAGGGGGAAGTGACTTGAAAGAAGAGGACAGTGTAGAGATGAAATGGGGTCAAGAGACTAGGAGGTCAGGAAGTAGAAGGGAGGAGAGAATAGTCAGCACAAGGGTGATGTGAAAGAACTGAGGGGATGAGGGATTAGAAGGCACAGTACAGCCTAGCTAAATATTGCTAAATACAAAAAGCCATTTATGTAGATGTCTACATCTTTTGAAAAAAAATCACCAAATAAGAGAACCACAGAGAAATAAGTTCCAGAGAATCATTTTATTTAACAAATAAAAAGTTTTAAAGAGGAAAAATTTTAATGAAAGTTGTTTCTTGGCAGTTAAAAATACTTTTGATTATGTTTGAAACCTTTAATTATACCTGCAAATGAAACAGAGTAAGCAACCTGTTCTGGTGACCCCACAATAACAAGCAAGTGATCCCAACAGACACTGAAAGACTTTCCTTCTCACAAGGGCACACGAGCTGTAGACATCTGCATTGCCTAGTGGCTCAGTTTTTTCTGACTGTCAGCCATTCTTCTGTGGTTTTCGATGGCTTTTCTGAGTACTACATCTTGCACAAGATCTGTCAGCTTTACATCTGCATGACTACAGCCAACTTTGGGGCAGCTGTCAGAGAGGAAAAACAACAACAAATCCAATTAATCCAGAGGTTCTATACTCCATATTAACTGATTATAATAGCAATATCACATAAGTATTGGAGGCAAACAGACCTGCCGTTAGTGTTTCTATTGTAAACTTATCTAATATTTAAATTTTACAATGAGTCTGTATTGCCAAAAGAAGCTTGAAGTCTTTAAAAACAGGAAAGACGCCCATCTGCCTGGTACTGTTTAGATGGGAGTTCTAAAAGCATCTAAAAGCAGAGGGTTGTTCTTTCCATTCTAACAGCAACTGTCTTCATCTGGCACTGTATTTTGGAACAGTCTAATATGCTTAAAATATAAGAATGTATATTAATAGTTCTCTCTTCCTAGTGGTCTGTAAGCTCCACGAAGACACAAACTGTCTTATCTCAACTGCATTTCTCCCATAGAATAGCAGGGCTATCCCCAGAGTATTTAATGATGTTTTATCCCTAGATCAACATATTTTCAGTGATTCATCATAATGCATTTCTCATTTTAAAAAATGTTGCAGACAGAAAATCCAAAAGCTCAAAGTCTCTCTTTAGGTATTCAATTCAATAAACCTTTATTAAACACCTATTTCATGGAATGCATTGTGCTAGGTGAGACAGAAAGATGAAACAAGACACAGTTCCTGCTCTCAAAGGAGGATAAGACAAATACAGAAATAATCATAACAGGAGCTCTAAGCACGTAAAAGATGCCCACTCAGAGCAGTTTGAGAGATTTAGAAAGGCAGAAGAACAGAATGGCTTCACCAGTTGGACAATTCAAAGTTCCCACGGGTCAACACTTTGGTAAAATGGAATAGTAAGTGTAGGAATCTCTGGGATTAGAACTCTAAGAAACCTAAAGAAAATCCCTGTCATAATAGACACTAGAATGAGACATTTCATAAATTAACCTAGAGACCAGCTCGTGACTGGGAATGGAAAGAGACAAGTATCTGCTTCACAGTGTGAAGTAATGAAAAGAACTAGGGATGTGGAGTCAGAAATGCCTCTGTTCTAGTCTCAGTTCTGCAATTCAGTATATGCTTGACCTTGGACCTTAGATTTGTCCTATGTAAAATGAGGACAATAATACTTTCACTAACTACTTCACAGGACTGTTGTGAGAAAAGTTCTCTGAAAATAGAAATCTGATAGTTAAATGTGAGTTTATTCTTCTTTCTCCTACATACAGCATGGTGCATATACCTCAATGATCTAGACAATGAGTAATATTTTGGATAGGGAAGTGGACTGAGAGGTGGTGAATACCTCCTGATGACATAATATGGTTTCAATGAGTGAAACAACATTCTGAGAACAACCCATGGATTCAACCACACAGAAAATTAGTTTTATTTTGGCTAAGTGTAAAGAGGTGTACTTATTAGGGGAAAAGTCACAATATTTAAGATGAAACTCTCAGAACAAGGGGAGAAAAAGACTTTGATGTTACTTTACTTATACAAATTCAACTAAGTTCTCTTCTCAGCAAACTGACAAACAAAACCCCATAAATCATGGAAGAAACAACTCCTTCAAGATGCTTTTTACTAAATGACACCATCACACCATGGACAAGGGCACTCCCACCTCCAGAGTAATAGCACAGAGAACATTTTATGGGCATTAGTCCATTAATCCCTACAACACCCTGGTGAGCTAGTCAGGTGTGTCAGTTCCCTACCTTAAGCCCTCGTGTCATCATAGTTTAGGACTCTGAGACGACCGGCTTTGGAGGACAGAACATTCCATTTGGGCAAAGAGCTGTCTAGTGGGTTTGTGGGACTTAAGGAGTGCCCAGGTCAGAGCCAACCTGGGCACCAGAATCTGGCTGTGCACAGTCTGACTAAAAACTAGAAGCTCCTGAAGCCCTTAGGATTTAAATGTATTATCCAAAAAGCAACAAAAGGAAAGAGATGGAATCACAGCGTCAACTAGTGGGGTTTGAGGCCTCATGATAGGCATAGTGAGTTACTCTATTATGCACATCTTCACTCTTAAATAAAGATCAATTCATGGTTAATGAAGTAACAAAAAATTGAGAAAGCAGTATAAGTCTCCTTTTATCTCTACTGTGAGTAATCTGTCTAATAGGCATATAAAGGGACAACTGATTCTGAGTTTGTTCCCTTTTTTAAAAAAGGGGAGGGATTAGGAAGAGGAAAAGGTTTTTTTCCAAACCTCTCTTGGAGAGAGGTAATGAATGATTCTCATTTTATAAATAAGGAAACTGAGTTTCAGAGAGGTTAAGTGACTTGCCTGTGTTTAAGGCCTAGTAAAGTGGCAGAGCAGAGAGTTTCAAAGAATACCAATAAAAATGAAGGTCAGTCTGTAATGAGCTTGCTCTTCTCTGCAGTGGCACAACTTAAATTCTCTCTCTATCATTCCCCTTTCTCTTTGCCAAGGGCAGCTCTCTGCTCTACACGCTCTTTCTTCTGGGAGCTTGTTCCTCCCATCATTTGCTTCCTGCCCACCCCTCTTCTCCCCCAGATCCAATCTCTCTTTAAACACTAGCTCCTTTCCTGCTACTACCTACAAATGTTTCAATCTCCTATAGTCTTAAAAAACTCTATTTGACGATGACATTCACTTCTATTTCTCTCCTTTTCATAACTTAACTCCTAGTAAATATTATCTATATTTGTCGTTTCCATTTCCTCACCTCCCACTCATTTTCAGCTTAGTATAAGCTGACTTTTTTTACCATCATTCAACTGAGCCTGCTCTCAACAACATCATCAAAAATCTCTGAACTGGACGTCTCTCGGTCTTCATCCTTCTTGACGTCTCTGAAGCTTCTGACATGGCCGACCATTCTTCTCTCTTTCTGTGTATCCTCTTCTCCCTCGGTTTTAGTGACCATGCTTCATCCTGGTTCTCCTCCTCCCTCCCTGACTGTTCCTCGGGGTTGAATTATAATCCATGGTCCACCAATCCTGCTAGGCATGGATTGACCTTCAGGATCTTCTCCCAAGCCCTCTTCTCTTGCTCTACTTTTTCTGTGTATTCTCACCAGCCCCAGAAGTTCAAAAGCTCTGTGCAGATGGCTTTCAAAGGTACATATCACTCTCTCTTCTCTTGTTGGAATTCCAGAAATCTGTCTCCAATTGCCTGCTGCACATCTCCACCTGAATGCCCCACAGGCACCTCAAGGTCATCGTGCCTAAAATGGAATTGAACTTCCTCCATCTTCACTTCCTAATTCCTGTTGAGAATACCACCATCCTTCTAATAATACAAGTGTGTCACCTCAGGGTCAAGCTTGACTCTTCCTTCTCTTTTATATCCCCACATCCAATCATTTTCCCAGGTGGGACAGCCCTATCTCTACACCATCACTTGCATTTTTTGCCATCTCCTTAGTCAGCCACCAACCTACTAGTTCCAGCACTCGGCATCTTTTGCCTGAACAACTCAAGAATATCCCAATCGGTCTCCTTGCTTTCAGTACCTCCCCTGTCTGTTATTATAAGTCCACAGCTAAAATGATACTCCTAAAGCACAGTTCTAACCATGCTGCTCTCTCAAGAAGCTTCAGTACCATCCTTCAATAGCATCTCTAGAATAAAACACAAACTACTCTAGCACTTAATGCATGTCACAGTCTGCCTCCATCTTATCTTTTCGGGAGTTATTTCTCACTCCTCCCTTCCTGTACTCTAAAACACTTCCAATTGGTCTACTCATTATTCCCTATACATGACATTCCACCCCTGGCCTTCAGTCTTTGCCTAAGTTGTCCCCCACGTCTGGAAAGTGCTCCCTCCTCACATCTGTCTCTTGGAATTCTTGACTCCATTCAAAGCTTACTTCAAGTGATACCTACTATATGAAACCTTTCTTCAATTTCCCAACACTTGCCACTTTATCCCCAAATTTACTTTCCATATATTTTGTATTTGCCTACTCTTCTCCTCCTCTTCTCCCTGCCTACCTCCCCCATATACAAATTTAAACTTCTCAATGGTATGGACTGGGTTTTTGTTGTTTTTTTTTTTTTTTGTCTTTGGTCAGGGACCATGTTTAACATGAACTTTGCATATAGCAAGATGATATATACCTCAAGGCCCTGAACACACCAGGCACTTAATATTTGTGGAATCAAACTGAAAATTCCATTAAAACAGAATTAGGGCTTAAGTCTCATATGTTTTGTTCTTCTCCAAAGCCACTGCAGAGTATCAAAAAGGTCTCATAAATTGAACCTTTGTGACTCAGCCAGTGCCCCCAAACACAGTGTACCTGTCACTCTAATTCATCAAAGTTTAATTAGAACACGCCAGGAAAAAGAAATGTAAGACATCCCAAATTGGATGCTAGTCAGTTCAAACATGGAGAACACAACGTCTCATCATGACTGAACACTTGGACATATGCTTATGAGGTTAAAACCGTCATCCCATGAATCACTACCTTAAGAAGAAATCCTGGAGAGATTCTGGATGTTTCACTGAAATTTGGTGTGGTTATCAACTCCTTGTGAAATGCTGTTTCCTCCTCAATATCATATGAAACATGACTATCTTTGCAAAATAACATTAATAACAGGTGAGATTTTATAGTCCTGTTTGGTTACAAAGTACTTTTGCATAGGTTTTCTCTCATTTAAGCTCTACTACAGCCACTTAGGATATCTTGCTCATACCTTAAACTCAATTTCCTCCCAAATCCTATCAGCTGCCAAGTCTGGCTATTTCTATTTCAAATGTCTTGTTCTATTGACCCCATTTCGCTATTAACAGTTGTCACCTTATTTCAAATCCTCATTACCTCTCAACTAGACTACTCATTTGGAAGATAATTGTTTATAATGAAATTAATAAACATCAACACATATGAACATTTCGATAATCAAAGCATGAAACTATACTTATGTAAAGTTTGTCTATTCTTTGTTTTTGACTATGGGTACAGGGTAGTTCCAACACTGCCCTGCTTGTCTATGTTCCCTTCTGAATATCCTTTTGCTCTCTTTATTTCTTTAATGATTTTTCTCCCTTTTTGGAGCAGTTATAGCTATCCCTCTGCGTAATTTAAAATTCTGAATGTGGGTTCTAATCTGTTCCCTCAGTTTTGAGGGAAACTGACTAAAATCACTGATAAAACCAGTTTAGATTTTTAAGGGTTTATTGAAATATAGAAAGAGAAAGACTGAGAACAGATTTCTTACAATCTTTTTTATTGGTTTTTTCATAAAACCAGCTCTTAGTTTTACTGATTAATTCTATAGTTTTTTTGCTTTCAATCTTATTAATTTCTCCTTTAATTTTCAGGATCTCTAATTTAGTGTCTAATTGGGGATTTCTAATTTGTTCTTTTTCTAGCTTTTTAAGTTGCATGCCCAATTCATTAATCTCCTCTTTCTCTTTCTTATTCATGTAAGCATTTAGAGCTATAAATTTTCCCCTAAGCACTGCTTTGGCTGCATCCCATAGATTTTGGTATGTTGTCTCATTATTGTCATTCTCTTGGATAAAGTTATTGATTGTTTCTATGATTTCTTGTTTGGCCCATTCATTCTTTAGAATGAAATTATTTAGTTTCCAATTGATTTTCATTCTACTTTTCCCTGGCTCTTTCTTACATGTAATTTTTATTGTATCATGATCTGAGAAGGATGCATTTACTATTTCTGCCTTTCTACATTTGACTATGATGTTTTTGTGCCCTAATACATGGTCAATTTTTGAAAATGTGCCATGTACTGCTGAGAAAAAGGTATATTCCTTTATATCCCCATTCAATTTTCTCCAGACATCTATCATGTCTAACTTTTCTAGTAACCTATTCACCTCTTTCACTTCTTTCTTATTTATTTTTTGGCTAGATTTATCTAATTCTGAGAGGGGGAGATTCAGATACCCCACTAGTATAGTATTACTATCTAATTCCTCTTGTAACTCATTTAACTTCTCCTCTAAGAACTTGGATGCTATACCACTTGGCGCATACATATTCAATATTGATATTACTTCATTATCTATAGTACCTTTAAGCAAGATGTAATTTCCTTCCTTATCTCTTTTAATGAGATCTATTTTTGCCTGCACTTTGTCTGAGATAAGGATTGCTACCCCTGCCTTTTTTACTTTAGCTGAGGCATAATATATTCTGCTCCAGCCTTTTACCTTTACTCTGTGTGTATCTCTCTGCTTCAAATGTGTTTCTTGTAAACAGCATATTGTAGGATTCTGGTTTTTAATCCACTCTGCAATTCACTTCCATTTTATAGCAGAGTTCATCCCATTCACATTCACAGTTATTATTACTGACTGTCTATTCCCCTCCATTCTATTTACCCCCTTTGTACTTTTCCCCCCTTCTTTCACCCTATTCCTCCTCACCGACGTTTTACTTCTTACCCCTGCCTCCCCCAATCTGCCCTCCCTTTTTATCACCCCCTCTCTTTTCTTTACCCTTTTCTCCCTTGCTTTTGTCCTCCCTTCTATCAGTCCCCCCCTTTCCCTTCCCCTTTTGCTTCCCCTTTTGCTTCCCTAAATAGTGAGTTAAGTTTCTTTATCCCAATGAACGTATGTTATTCCCTCTTTGAATCAAATCTAATGAGAATAGGGTTGAAACAATGTTCACCCCTCTTTTCTTTCCCCCTATTGTAATAGGCTTTTTTTTCACCTCTGCATATGATATAATTCATTCCCTTCCACCTCCCCTTTCCTCTCCTCCCCAAAGACTCCCCTTTTAACCCTTTAATTTTTTTTTTTGTATCATCACATCAAAGACAATTTATATTTATACCCTCTGTGTAAAGTCCTTCTCTCTGCCCAAATACATTTACAGTTCTTAAGAGTTATGAGTATTATCTTCCCATGCAGGGATATAAACAGTTTAACCTAATAGGGTAACCTTTTCCCCTCCTCTGTTTACCTTTTTAAACTTGAGTCTTGTATGTTGAGATCAAATTTTCTATTCAGTTCTGGTCTTTTCACCAGGAAAGATTGAAAGTCCCCAATGTCATTAAATGTCCATCTTTTCCCCTGAAAGAAAATGCACATTTTTGCTGGGTAATAGATTCTCAGCTGCAATCCAAGCTCCTTTGCCTTCCGGAATATCATATTCCAAGCCTTGCGGTCCTTTAATGTTGAAGCTGCCAGGTCCTGAGCAATCCTGACTGTGGCTCCATGATATTTCAATTGCTTCTTTCTGGCTGCTTGGAGTATTTTCTCCTTCACCTGATAATTCTGGAATTTGGCTACAATATTCCTTGGAGTTTTCCTTTTGGGGTCTCTTTCAGGAGGTGATCGGTGGATTCTTTCAATGATGATTTTATCCTCTGATTCTATGATATCAGGGCAGTTCTCCTTAATAATTTCCTGGAATATGGTGTCTAGATTCTTTTTCTGGTCATGGCTTTCAGGCAGTCCAATGATTCTCAAAGTGTCTCTCCTCGATCTGTTTTCCAGATCAGTTGTCTTTCCAATGAGGTATTTCACATTTTCTTCTATTTTTTCATTTTTTTTATTCTGCTTGACTGATTCTTGGTGTCTCATGGATTCCTTATCTTCCAACTGTCCAATTTTAATTTTTAAGGCATTGTTTTCTTCAGTGAGATTATGCACCTTTTTTTCCATTTGGCTAAGTGAATTTTTTAAGGTATTGTTTTCTTCAGTGAGATTATGCAGCTTTTTTTCCATTTGGCCAAATGAATTTTTTAAGGCTTTGTTTTCTTCAGCTTCCTTTTCCAAGCTGCTGATTCTTTTTTCATAGTTTTTTTGTTTTGCTTTCATTTCTCTCCCTATTTTTTCTTCTACCTCTTGCAATTGATCTTTAAAATCCTTTTTGAGCTCTTCCAGGAAGGCTTTTTGTTCTTGCTACCAATTCACCTTCCCTTGTGAGGCTTCAGATGTAGACAATTTGAGGCTATTGTCCTCATCTGAGTTTGTGTTGGCTTCTTCCCTATTGATACAGAAGCTCTCAATGGAGAGGGCTCTTTTTTGCTTCTTACTCATTATTGCAGCTTATTTATTTATTCTTTAAGTTGAGGTCTGCTCTGGGGGCACCAGGGTCCCTGTTTTGGGCTTCTTGTGCAGGTGTATAGGTGCTGTGTGACCGGGCTTTTACTCTGAGGCCTTTATGGTGTGTAGAGATGCCCCGCCCTGCACTTCCTGTCTGATTGTGCTCAGCCAGCCAGGCGCCAGACCCCGGCGTCTGATCCTGCCGTTCGTGGCCCTCTCGGCCGGTGCTGGTAGGTTTTTCCACTGTCCTTCTTGGCCACCAGATTTTTGAACCAGGTTCCAGGGGCCTCAGTTGTTTGGCTGTGGCCCGCAGCTCCTGCTGACTTGCCCCGACCCCCTCGGTGCTGGGTTGCTGCCCTGCGCTGGGCCTCCCTTTTGCCCGAGTCAGACCAACCTTTTCCTGAAGTCTTCTAAATTATCTCTGGTTGGAGGACTGTGTCTCTCTGTCTCTTTGCAGGTTCTGTAGTTTCAGAATCCGTCCAGAGGCTTGATTTAATGTTTGTTTTGAGGGAACAGAAGGAGAGCTCAGGCAGCTTGCTGCTTCCTCTCCGCCATCTTGATTTCTTACAATCTTGCAATCCTATCTTTCCTCAGCTCCTCTCTGTCTTTCCTTGCTGTTACCACCAAGTCAGGAACCAATAAGGCAGCGCTGCTCGCACAGGCTCCCCTTTCCTCCTTCCTGTCCCCTCCCAGAATGGGGAGGTTCTTCAAGCTGGTTGGTTGATTGGGCCGGAAGTTCAAAGTTTTTTTAGATTCTGAGAACCAAGCTTTCTTAAGCACTCTCAAGTACCAGCCAGATGTGCTTAGAATCTAGTCAACTACTAATCCAGTCAAATCAGCCAGTAATCCACTCAGGTGGGCTCCTGAGTATCTGCCAAATCTCATCTATCACATCCATTATCTTGACACCTCTCTTCTTCCATTTAATACCCCACCTCCAAGAACCAGTCTTCTGGAGTCATAATAGGTTATTGTTCTTATTTTTTTCAGTCTTTTTCTTTATAATGTTGAGACCATTGTATACATTTATCTCTGGATCTTCTTAGTTTATAATGCATCAGTTCATATTAGTCCTTCAAGTGTTCCCTGAACCTTTCCCTTTCATCATTTGTTATATCATAATATTACATTATTCATAGACCATAATTTGTTCAGCAGTGCCCCAAATGCACTCTTTACTTGGAAGTTGAGTGGTTGTTTTTTTTTTTGCCATAACAAAAAGAGATGCTATTAGTATTATTGTACATATGAGTCCTTTTCTTCTTTCATTGATCTCTTTGAGATATAAGCTAGTAATAGCATTGCAAGGTCAAAAGGTACACAGAAAAATGGATCATTTTGATTACATTAAATTAAAAAGATTTTGCACAAACCAAACCAATGCAACCAAGATTAGAAGGAAAGCTGAAAGCTGGGAACTTTTACAACCAGTGTTTCTGATAAAGACCTCATTTCTCAAATATATAGAGAACTGAATCAAATTTATAAGAACACAAGTCATTCCCCAATTGAGAAATGGTCAAAGGATATGAATAGGCAGTTTTCAGATAAAGAAATTAAAGCTTTCTACAGCAATATGAAAAATGCCCTCAATCAATATTGATTAGAGAAATGCAAATTCAAACTACTCTGTGAAGTACCACCTCACACCTATCAGATTGCCTAACATGACAAAGAAGGAAAATGATAAATGTTGGAGAAGATGTGGAAAAACTGAACACTAATGCATTGTTAGTGGAGTTATAAATTGATCCAACCACTCTGGAGAAAAATTTGGAACTATGCCCAAAAGACTATAAAACTGTTCATACTCTTTGACCCAGCAATACCACTACTAGGTCTATATGCCAAAGAGATCATAAAAAAGGGAAAGGGACTCACATATACAAAAATATTTATAGCAACTCTTTTTGTGGTGGCAAAGAGTTGGAAATTGGGGGGATGCCCATCAACTGGGGAATGGCTAAACAAGTTGTGGTATATGAATGTAATGGAATACTATTGTGCTATAAGAAACGATGAGCTGGATTTCAGAAAAAACTGGAAAGATTTAAATGAACTGATGCTGAATAAAGTGAGCAGAACTGGGAGAACGTTGTACACAGTAACAGCAACATTGTGTAATGATCGACTATGATAGACTTAGCTCTTCTCAGCAACACAATGATAAAAGACAATTCCCAAAGACTCATGATGAAAAATGCTACACATATTCAGAGAAAGAACTATGGAGTCTGAAAGCAGATAAAAGCATACTTTTTTCATCTTTTTGGTGTGTTTTGTGTTTTCTTTCTCGTGGTTTTTCCCTTTTGTTCTGATTCTTCTTTCACAACATGACTAATGTGGAAATTTGTTTAACAGGAGTGTGCACGTATAACCTATATCAGATTGCTTAATGTCTTGGGAGGGGGAAGGAAGGGAGGGAGAAAAATTTGGAACTCAAAATCTTATAAAAATGAACGTTGAAAGCTATCTTTACATGTAATTGGAAAAAAATTAAAACACTGCTGAGGAAAAAAATGGAAGTTCTGGGAGACACTCTCTGCTCTCCACCCTCCAATCAGAGGGTACTGATGAGGTAAGAGTTCCAGAGCTGAAGTAAACTTTTAGGATAGAATGAAGAGATTCCTGAAGCATGATGTCCAGAGGAGTACAGCTAGGTAAGGACTGAAGAGATGGCTGGCCTGGGCTGTTCAAATGTCATTTACTCCCCCAGCCCTTCCTCCTTGTTTATACAGACTGCTACTTGATCACAAAAGATAATCTCCCCACAGTGTATTATTCTTCTCTTTCCTTTACATTTTTCTTTTAAGATGATGAAGACATAATAGAACCACTCTCAGGCCTTCTGTTTAATTCTACTCCCTTTATGACCCCTGATGATAAGGTGCAGAGGAGATACACTTATCATCTCTCATATTAGAATATAAGCAGCTTATCATCATTTACTCTACCATGGCTGTTCGGTTTACTTTTTTAGGTTTCCTCTGGCTACTATGTTTGCACTTCCATCAAGAACTCCTATCAAGAGCCTCTGACAATTCTGTCTCCTGTAGGATTCTGCTGACTCTTGTTGGACAGATCATTCTTGATTCCAAGCCTACATCCCTTTTCTATACCACATTCCAGGTTCTCTTCTCTTTTACAATACTGGCTGCTAAATGGTGTGTGATCTTGATCGTGACTCCTCAGTATATGAAATCTTTCTGGGTGCTTACAATATTTTTCCTTTGACCTGGGTGCCCTAGATTTCAACTATAATGTTCCTGGGAGTTTTCATTGTGGTTTGTTTTTTTTTTTTAAGAAGTGAAGGGCGGCCTTTTTTTCCCCTATTTCCATTTTGCTCTGTGGTTCTAAGAGGTCTGGGCAGTTTTGTTTTTTAAAGATTTCTTGAAATATGGCATCTAAGCTTTTTTTTTTGGTGTCATGGCATTTAGTCTAATGATTCTTATTTTTTATTTTTTAGTGAGGCAATTGGGGTTAAGTGACTTGCCCAGGGTCACACAGCTAGTAAGTGTTAAGTGTCTGAGGCCAGATTTGAACTCAGGTACTCCTGACTCCAGGGCCAGTGTTCTATCCACTGCGCCACCTAGCTGCTCCTAGTCTAATGATTCTTAAATTTTCTCTCTTTAATGTTTTCTGGTTTAGTAGTTTGTGCTATAAGATACCTCACATTCTGTGCTATTTTTTGAGAGTTTTGATTTTGTTTTAATATTAGCTTTTGTTTCATAGACTCATTAGCTTTTATTTGACCCATTCTAATTTTTAGGGGATCTGTTCCTGGGGGAAAGTTTTGTACCTCTATTGTTGCTGTTGTTCAGTCATTCAGTTGCCTCCGACTCTTTGTGGGGTTTTCTTAGCAAAGATACTGGAGTGGTCTACCATTTCCTTCTCTAGTGGATTAGGGCAAACAGAGGCTATGTTAGTTGTCCAAGGTCACACAGACAGTAAGTATCTGAGGCAGTATTTGAACTCGGGTCTTCCTGAAACCAGGCCCAGTGCTTTATCCACTGAACCACCTCACTGTCTCCATGTACCTCCTGTGCCAAGCTATTAATACCCTTTCAATTCTTTCTTCCATAGCTTTTATTCCTTTTCCATTTTTCCCCTTCTACAATCCTTATTCATTTATAAAAACCTTTTAAAACATTTTTTTATACTCTTGATCCAACTCTTCCAAGAATTCTAGTTGAATCTGCACACAGCCTGTGTCTTTCTTTGAGCCTTTGATTGTTTATGTTTTACAATCATTCTCTTCTTTTGAATTCAGGTCTTGAACATCCTTGTCATTATAACATGGGGTGTAGGATGTGTTCAGGGAAGACTAGTGCCTCTGATATGAGGGTTTCTGGGTTCTTTTCAGGGGTGCTTTCCACCTTTGGTGCCCACTTGATTCACCCAACTCTCGCCTGAGGCTCCAAGAAGCTGTAACATGCACAGTGGCCACACCCTGGTAAACCTTTTTCATAGATGGGCTAAACCAGGTTAAGGGCAACCAAAGGATTTAAACCCTTTCATGACTTGGAGAGGTGTCTGACGCAAGCATGTAAAGACTTCCC